>NW_020173979.1:4469110-4549408 GCF_003031525.2 Neophocaena asiaeorientalis asiaeorientalis | reverse complement strand
CGTGGGGGGGGGGGGGGAAATCAAAAGAATAATAATGTTTCATGACACTTGAGAATTTTGTAAAATTCCAATTTCGATGTCCATACCTAAAGTGTTATCGAAACACAGCAGCGCTCATTTGTTTGCCTGTTATCCAGAGCTACTTTTCCAATAAGACAACAGAGTAGAGTAGTCTCAACAGAGACCATCTGGCCCCCAAAGCCAAAAATATTTACTATTTGGCTCTTGACAGAAAAAGTTTGGTGATCCCTGATTTATGCAATGTGATTTTGGTGTCCATCTTTTCATTTATGCTTTTAACTGAGTTAGGCATCTGTTTATTTTGGAGTTTGTTTTGTTTTCACTTTTATTGTTACGAGCTAATAAGGAAAAAAAATAGAAGAACTTAGGTACCTTCTAGAGTGTCCTCATGTGATCGAGTACAATTTTCTGATAGTTCCAGGAGAAAGCCAAGGGAGAGTTGAGCCAGTATAGCATGAGGTAGACCAGCAGGCTGAAGTAAAATGTAAAAAAATGTCAACTCCACACCATAGTCACATTGCAGGCAGAAGTTCACTTTCAACCAAACCACCTCACATTAAACTAATGTTGTTAATTTGAAGTTTACTAGTTTTGCAGTCTTATTTGTGCTTAATTTGGAAATTTGTTTCTGTTTTATAGCTCAATAAGAGCTATAAGCGTAAGGATTTTTATACCTAGCTTTATGTTTGCCTATGTTAAGTAACATTATGATAAGAATAATTTGAGTCAACACTTACTGTTTTGAGTCAACAGAAGTGTTGAGTCAAGTGTTGAGTCAACACTTAATGTTTTCCCCTTTAATAGGGCATATGTTACTCAAGTTATAAGCAGGAAAAATGGATGCAAGAAGGGTCAATTACATTATATCTTTGAATCAGTATAATCTAGTGTAAATTCTACCTGCCACCCTGGCAGAAAATTCAGTCTCAGTTATTTTGGGAGGTCCCCTCCCCAGTTTGAGGAGAGTGGGGAGTGTCAAATAAAAACTCTAAGCTTAAGTTGGGACCAGGTTCTCCTTTTAGGGTGGTGACCATTTTTTGCTATTGCTCCTCTGTCTATACTGCATTTGTATGTGCCGATCCCCACCATTCATCCCTTAGGCTCTGTTGCTGAGTGGCTCAAAATTGCCCCTCACTTAGTCCTCCCACTTGCTTCCTTTCCACCCACTCAGCCCACTTTCCCTTTATTCTCTCTCCTTCTGGACAAAGGGAGCACAGTTTTTCTCAATAAGCCTTTAGAAGCACAGTGCTAGCTTGACTTTCCTGTGTGGGGCTGGGCAAAGGAGTCAGAGAGGACTGCTAACAATGGGCCTTTCTTCTTAAAAATTCACTTTATTACAACTGTTATATAAAAAACATAGTTTTCCTTCACTGAAAAGTTATACCCAGGCATTGACGATCAGAGAATGAATGGAGCTCTTTTAACCCTCTTCTGAGTTCCCCAGTGTATCAGTTAGCTATTGCTGTGTAACAAATCACTCCAAATGTAATACCTTAAAACAATATAAATTCTTTATTTTGTTCACAAGTCTGCAATTTGTGCAGGGCTTGGCAGGGGTGGTTTGTCTCTGTTCCATGTGGTGTCAGCTGAGGTAACTCAATTGGGGCCTGGAGGATCCACTTTCAAGATGACTCACTCACGTGGCTGGCAAGTTGGTACTGGCTGTCATCTGAGAGCTACAGTCAGGGGCCTGTTTCCCCTTTACATAAGCTTCTTGTTTGGGCCTCACAGTAGATAGTGACCTCAGGGCAGCCAGACTGCTTACAGGGTAGCTAAAGATTTCAAGAACAAGTATTCCAGCAAGCGAGGTGGAAGCCATAGTGCCTTTTATGATCTAGCCTCAGAAATCACATAGCATCACCTCCACCACACCTGTTGGCTGGTATTGTTGCAAAAGCCCACTCAGTTTCAGAGGCAGGGGCCATAGACTTTATCTCTCAATGGAGAAGCAGCAAGGTGCTAAAGGAATATGTGGGATGGAAGCTATTGTTACAAGCATCTTTGGAAAACACAGTCAGTCACATCCAATTTAGCTTAGGATTGACCTTCCACCCTGACACAATACCCTAACATATGTTAACTGCTTGGGCAAGTGACTTCAACTCTCCAAGCTTCTATCTCCTCCACTAAAGAGAGGACAAGTGAGTATTGCTTCAGGGTCGTGTTATGATCATTAAATGAGATAATATATAAAAAGTTAGCCTGATACCTGGCACAGAATACATGCCTGACAAAGGTTAGCTTCTTGCTCTCTTCCCCGACTTCATCTCAGCCAACCTGCACTGACTCAAAATGACATTCTTCTTGGCTGCCACCTTGGAAGCATTTTCCCTCAGAAAATGTGTCCGTGTATTCACAAATTTACAGGTTACACAAAGGTGTTGTTCAAACATTGCTGGGTTCTTGGTCTTTTCAAAGTAAACTCTTGTTCTCAAAGCTGCTGGCTGTGGGAAGGAGCACTGCAGGAGTCCTTTTGCCCACACTCGGTCTATGGGTGAGGGAAATCCGGACCTCCCTCCAGTGGGGCTGATGGAAGTGGAAGGACCACCATATGTCTTTCCCAGAAGGGTGACTGAGTTCCGCTTCCGTCCCAGTTCCCCTGAGATTTTCCTGAAAACCCCCGTGGCTAGCCCAGTTGGGAGTGTTAGCACATCAGATCCCATGCTTTGGTGAAAAATGTAAACACAGACCTGATTTTTCATTTTAAATGAAGCCAAGCATATTGCTCCCAGCAGATGCCGAGTGACTCAATCTGTCCTCTCGGTTTTGAAGGGAACTGAAGAACAACATGGTAAAATAAAGCAAACAGCACATTTACTGGTTGATAAAATGCTGTTTTAGTCTACCCTGGCATTATATGGTGATTGCTGTGCAGCGAACATCTGTTATTAAATCCAGACTTCTGTTGCCTGGATACATTGAGTCAAAAGCTGGAACGAGTGAGAAATCCATTTGTGTGTCTGTTGCATGTGAATGTCAGAGCTCATATGATGCCTTTGTCTTCATTCTAACTGAATCGTTTAATATGGAATGTCTCGCTTGTTAATTCTGACTCTGGGCCAATACTGTTTTCATTTGATTAAAAAGAGTTAAAGAAACCAAGAAACAGTATTCTCTCAGGTGCTCTAAGTAACTTTGTTGATTAATTTTTGGAGATGGCATGGTGTATTTGAAAAAATTAGGATGCTTTTAAAGAGAATTCATACCAAATAACCCAATAATTGAAATTCTAGGTGTCTATCCCCAGGACACAAGGGAGATGAGCATATGTTTTTGAGGGCAAGGATGTTCAATGCAGTGTTACTTATAACAGAAAAAAAAAAAAAAGAAAGAAAAAGTTAAAAGTCACCTAAATGCACATATGTCAAGAGCTTCATCTATATTGGCTGCAAATTCCATGTTCTTCCACATCACAACTTATTGTCAGCCCCCCGATAGACTTTACATTATTTACAACTTTATGCTATTCTAAAAAATGTTTCAGTGAATGACTTGGTACAGGTGTGATTACCTCCTAAGGATAGATCACTAGGTGTGGAATTGTTAGGACAAAGTGCATATTATATTGTTTATTCCTTCAGTCAGCAAGTGTGTCTTGAGTGACACTGTGTGCTAGGCAGCAGTGCTCTACACTGGGGCCCAGTGGGGGAGAAAACGTCCCCACCTTCATGGAGCCAACAGAGTGAGAAGGGAGGAATGAAAGCTAGAGGGATCTCGAAGACAGAAGTGAGTGCTAAGGAGGGAACTGAGAATGGTGGAGAAGCTAGACAGGCACCTCTGAGTGCCACAGATCAGAGGGCATTGGAAGAATCACTCAGTGGTTCCCCAAAATGTGGTGCTGGGAAATGTGGTGCATTCACTCAGTCACCAAATATTTGTCGAATGCCTACTAATGCCAGGCTATGTTCCAGGCAATGAGAACCCAGAAATGACCATAACCAATAAGGTATCTTAAAGCAGAAAGAGATGGACAATAAACAAAACAAATTTCAAAAAATGGTAAACGCCATGGAGAAATTAAAGAGAACTGGGTAGGGGAGAGGTCTGCTTAGATAGACTGGGCAAAGAGAATCTCTATGAGGAAGGATGTTTGAGCTAAAAAACGAACATTGAGAGAGGGATAGTCATGAATAGACTGGGAGAATGAGATCTAGGCAGAAGGACCAGAAAGAGCAAAAACACCGAGGTGGGAATGAGCTTGGTATGTCTGAGGAGCAGAAAGATGGCCATGAGTGAAGCCTAGTGAGCTAATTTGAAAATGGCTTAAGTCTATCTGTCAGTAATTGTCACTATAATGCTGTGTAACAAGACACCCCAAAACTCAGCAGCGTACAATAAACTGGGACTAGAACCCAGGTATGAATCTCTCCAAACTATCTTCTCTTCCATCCATATTCACCACCTCTCTATGTACAACCTATCTGCTCTGAAAACCACAAGAGCCTCAGAATGTATTAAGTACATAAGAACTAGTCCTGCATCTAGATGCAATGGCTCTCAAACCCTAAGGAGCATGAAAAATACCTATTAAAACCCTCCTGCACTGTGGGTGGGAATGTAAATTGGTACAGCCACTATGGAGAACAGTATGAAGGTTCCTTAAAAAACTAAAAATAGAACTACCATATGACCCAGCAATCCCACTACTAGGCATATGCCCTGAGAAAACCATCATTCAAAAAGCGTCATGTACCACAACGTTCATTTCAGCACTGTTTACAATAGCCAGGACATGGAAGCAACCTAAATGTCCATCAACAGATGAATGGATAAAGAGGTGGCACATATATACAATGGAATATTACTCAGCCATAAAAAGGAACAAAATTGAGTTGTTTGTAATGAGGTAGTTGGGCCTAGAGTCTGTCATACAGAGTGAAGTAAGTCAGAAAGAGAAAAACAAATACCGTATGCTAACGCATATATATGGAATCTAAAAAAAAAAAATGGTACTGATGAACCTAGTGGCAGGGCAGGAGTAAAGATGCAGATGTAGAGAAGGGACTTGAGGACACGGGGAGGGAGAAGGGTAAGCTGGGACAAAGTGAGAGAGTAGCATGGACATATATACACTACCAAATGTAAAATAGATAGCTAGTGGGAAGAAGCTGCATAGCACATGGAGATCAGCTCAATGCTTTTTGATGACCTAGAGGGGTGGGATAGGGAGGGTGGGAGGGAGATGCAAGAGGGAGGGGATATGGAGATATATGTATACATATAGCTGATTCACTTTGTTATACAGCAGGAACTAACACACCATTGTAAAGCAATTATACTCCAATAAAGATGAAAAAAATACCTATTAAGCTAGTTAAGTATATAATATCCTAGGCCTTGTCCCCAAGAGTCTGATTTAGCAGGGCGGCGGAAGCCCCAGGAATCTGCATTTTCAAAAGTAACTGCACCTCGTTATGATGAAGGTGGTTGATGTACCACTTCTGGAGAATCAACGATGAAAAGTTCACCAAAGACAGCCTTAGGCAGGCCAGAAAGATGACCCTGCCTATTTCCCTTCAGGGTTAAGCAGAAGCTGGCCCTGACCCCACCAGTTGCCAGTGTCATGAAGTACCCTTGGGCATTTTTAGCGAGCACATCTCTTCACTGTGATGCCATCTTCCTGGCCCAGCGGGGAAAGCCTGAGTTAATGGCATCTCCTGGGTATAATAAACCTCCCCTAGGGCTCTGGTCCCCGCTGAGCTCTGCTGGATCCTCTAGCATTTCAAAGTGAAGCTAGAGGTTCTTCAAACAGCTCGAGAGATTTCTTGGAAATCCAAGGCACCTCATCCCCTGCTCAGAGCTGGATTTGGCTCTTAGCTTGGAGGTGGGAAGACCTCCTGGGCCAGGACTTAAGAGTGGCTCACAAGGAATCAAAGCCAGCTTTCTCCACCTTCCTCTGACAGCCCTGTGTGCTTCTCCTCTGATCCTCTGCCAGAGTGGGGGAAGGCATCCCAAAAGCTCATTAACAGCTCACATACTTTGCCCTGAATCAGCTCTTAAACACCGTGGGATGAACAGCCCTAAACGAGAAAGAAAAAAAGTAAAATAATGAGTCTCTTACAAGTTCATAAATATCCCTGGTGCTTTCTGTCAGGCCAGGGTTTAGCCTTCTCTGCTCTAAACTTTATTTTCTGAGCCTCTAAGGAGAGTTGGCTATTGGTCCCTTGGCCATTAATTGCTTAGGTGTGCTGACCCCCTCCAAACCCCTCCACCACAACACACTGGTCCATATCCCACTCCATAAGTGACAGAACTGCTCCCAGGGATCTGCACCTTCTTAGAAACACTACTGGATAATTATTTCTTTAGTCTGTACTGACAGAAATACCATCTCTAGGAAGACAGAGTGGTAATAACTAACATTACTTGAGCATTTCCTGCATGTATTTTGCATGCATTAGCCAACTTAATCTTTGTAATAACCCCATGAGGCAAGTACTGTTTTCACTCTCATTGCCAGACAAAGCATTTGAGGTTCTGAAAAGCCCTTCATGCAAGGTCACACAGAGCTGAGGTCCGAATCCAAGTCATTTGACCCTAGGACCCCTCACCAGCTACCTCACCAGCTCCCACTTCACATTGCCTTGAGCAGACCATGCCTACATGACTCCATTCAAGTTGGATGTTGACATAGACAACTCCAGGCATATCCAGGGCATGGATACTCAGAACCACATCACGTAAGGAATAGTGGCAGGACTTGAAGATGTTTTAACGTGAAGACAAGGTGGTCTCATGGCAGGGGTTGAGCAAGGGTATAGAGGCATAAGACATGAAAAGTAACTGCAGATACCTGATGATCTATTAAGAGACAAAAGGATTAGATGGCCCTGTATGAGCCCAAGAGTTACAATGTCCAATGAGGTGAAGTAATGCCAGGATATAAGAAAAAGCTTTCACATACTCAGAAGTGTCCAAAAAAGTGTTGGACTGCCTTGGGAAGTCTTGGGAATCTCCCTGTCATGGGAGGCATACAGGCAGAGACTTGGCAATGTCTTGTATAGAGGGGTCTCAATGTCAGATGACACAAATAACTTTTGAGGCACTTTTGATCCTGAGTATATGTGATTCGGTTGTGATTTGCTGGAGCCTCATCTCAAACAGCATTTTACGTTGTCATTAAAATGCCTAACACAGACTCCTTCTTAATAAGCCTAAAGATAGGCATCATCACTCCTAGATGATGTCTTCTTGGCCTGGGATGCAAAATTCTGTGGGCTTACTTCATATCTAATCCTTATCAGGTGATGTGTCATGAATCACGGATTATTGGAACTACACGAGACCACAGAGCTAATGATACAGGTGAAGAAACTGAGGCCTGGAGACAACAACTAACTTGTCCCAGGTCACAGAGCTAGCAAGTGCCATGTTGGGCTGGATTCAGGACTCCAGATCCCGAGCTTACTGCTACACTCCCCACACCACAAGGCCTCCTAGAGTATCAGAGTATGAAGGGCCCTTAGCAATCTTCTCGATCTGCAATGACAAATAGGATTCACTTCCCTCTGCCAACTTGTAATTCATTGGTCGTGATTTCCTCAAGAGCTGTTTCAGAAGGATTCTGGGGCCACATCTGGGTTCAGTGGAAAAGAGATCTGTGAATCATTTATGATGGCTGCCTTGGGCATAGGTGGGAAAGTAACCACCTGTGTGCCAAGGCTCCTTGAGCTCATTCATCTCAGTGACTTTCTGGGTGTGCAAGCTGAGCTCTCAAGAAGTGATATGAACATTGCAGAAGAGATTATGAGGTGAGATGAGGCCTTAGCCACCTCATTTATGAAAATGATTTAAGGATCCTTGTACGATGATTAAACCCACCTATGGAATGAGAAAGACACACAGCTGCCTTAAGCCCCAACAATATAGAACAGATGACAGGTGATATGTAGATGGTTTGAATAACAATTTCTAGGTCATCTTGACTAGGGTGCTTTGCCCTGGGTGGCAGGTGGCTCCACCCCTTACATGTTGGGAAGTCATAAGCAGGTACTTCTCCCGGATCCTTTTGCTGATTGGTAAAATGAGGGTTAAGGTTTTTCTCTCAGGGTTACCATTGAAGAACAGAGAAAATATAAGTACTCAGCACAGCCTAACACCTAGCAGTTGCTCAATAAATAGTAGCAAGTACTAGCAATATAATATCGCATCTACCCCTTCTCTCTGTGTTAGCATCTTTCCAGGCTGTTAAAGGGTTAGCAGCAATGGCTACCCAAAAACAGATTGCCACGGGACACATAGGTCATCAACTCCAGATTATTGGTCTGGGGCAGATTTTTGGAGTCCCTTGTTCCCAAAGAGTTGGGGACTAGCTTTCCAGCTGACTGAGAAAGGGAAAGCCAGGAGGGAAGACCAGAAAATCCAAGGGTAGACCTCTTAGCCCCATAACACCTTTCACCTTCCAGTCCTCCTTGGGGATTCTCCAAGTCTACACTCCTGGTCCTAAATGTAGGGGAAGAGCCAGGGACAATGAGTGTGAAGTTTACTGCAGGCTCGATGTTGAAGGATTACACGTTTCCTTGAATTACAAGGGAGCAATCTGCCTCCCAAGCCTGCTATTCCCAAATTTATCAAAGCACAAAGCATTTTGTAAGACCCCTTCGTGAACTGATCAAATGTACTTGACAACAGAGCCAGCAGGCCAGTCAGATCAAGTCTTCACAGCCCCTGAGAAGTTGCCTACACGATGGAAATGACAGTTCTCAGAATCTGTGGGTAGGAGGGATTTAACTCCACGAATGGGGAAGGGAAAACAGGAAAGCTAATATTTACCGAGCGCCTACTATGTGTCAGAGGCTTTACAGAACATTATCTCATTTAATCCTCACAACAAAAACACTTAATAATACTTCCGTTTAGCAATAATAGTTAGCTGTGAAATGGCTGAGATTTGCAATACTAATAGACACCAGCTACTTTGCATATGTAGTGAGCAAACAGCAGCCCTCAAATTCAGGGGAGGAAGAAATGTAGTTTTTATATCACTCAATTTCATATCCATTTTGAGCCCCCAGCCCTTTGGGTAGCAGGACCTTAACCTCTGTCTTTTCAGTTTCTCTCCCAACTTCTTTCCCAAAAGCTGCATCTAAGTTTGGGGCCGGAGCTGGGAGCGGGGACAGAGGAGCTCATTCTGGGTCAGTGCGTCAGCGGGGGTTCAGGACACCCAGCTCGGTTGCCCTCATCTACCTCAGCAAATGCAGAGACGTCCTCATTCCCATCCAGTCCTGGGCAGTTATCAGTGCCTCCTCTCTGTCCCACCCCAAAGGTGGGCTCATCAGGGCTACCCACCCGCCTGCCAGCACCTCCAGGCAACGCTTGGGGACTGTCCACTGCTCTGGGCACTGTGCCAGGGCATGCGCGTGCTGGGAGGCTGCCTCAGCCTGTCTTCCTAGGATCTCTGCTGCTCCCGTGCCGGGCTGTTTGCAGAAACCCCAGCACCCAGCCTGTTTTTCAGTTGCATTCTTATCTCCAGACTGACTTAGGGGTTCTCTTTCCTCCCCTCCCTTCTCAGTGACCACAAACATCTTAGTTTTCTTCTTCCCTCCCCTCCTTGCCTTGGTTTAAGAGAAGCTTTATTGAACTTGAGGGCAGAAGAGGCTGCCTCTTCCTCTGTTCTTCAAAATCTATTGTTTTGGGCACAAAATGATCTCCAGGGCTCAGGCACCTGACGCTTAATAAACTGAAAATCTTTCTCACCTTTCCGGTTGCATCTCCCACCCCAATGAGCAAATGAGCAAACGGGGGGAAAGCAATGAGAAAACCCCAAAATGTTATCTCGCAGTATTCATGAGCTCTAATCCTCCAGTAGCCCTGTGAGGTCAAAATAATTGTCCTTATTTAACCTTCAGGATGTGGATGCTCAGAATGGACATTTGCCTTGTCTGAGGTCTCACAGGGTAAGCAGTGGCACTGGGATGGGCCCAGAGTCCCCATCTGGCTGACTCTATTACCTGAAGATGGAATCTGGGTTGTGCCAGCTCAGGTGATAAGTAGAGGCTGCCTGAGGAATCGCTTTGAGAATTTTGAGGCTGCATCTGAACTCGCTGAGTAGAAAAGTGCTGTGATCCATTAGTAATGTCTGCCATGGGCACTGGACAGGACAGCAGCCTTCCATGGGCTGCCAGTGCCAAGCCACATTCCCTAGACTCTGTGCGTCTTAGACATTCTATTCGCATCTGTTGGCTAGATAAATTAATGAATGCATGGACTCCTTCATTAGTGCTAGATTTAGAGAAGGGGCTTGAGGCAGGAAGTGAGAGAGGCTGCTCACGGTCGATTCACAGTGGTCTTGGGAGGCCAGGCTGGACTGTTAGAGATAAGAATGGCAGGAGGGATTGGGACTTGAACTTGGAAGAGCTTGGAATTCCAAACTCAGAAGCCTGTGAGTTGCGAAAGGTTTGGGCTCAGGGGAATAACGTAAGAAAAGCTGCACTTAACAGCAGGGGGCAGCGAACAGTTGAGGCTGAAGGACCAGCCTGGAGAGCTTTGTAATTCTGTGTGAGGTGTGGGGGAGATGCCCAGCCCATGGGAGAGGAAGGTCACGGTGACAAGGACAGGAAGACGTGGAGAGACGACTCACAGGTCTCGGAGGCTGACGGAGGACTCTTTTCCCTAGTGACTCACATGTTCCTTCTTTCTAGCTGAATTTCAGTTTTATTTTCAGCTCTAATCAGTGATAACAGAGAGATCCAGGTGCTTTCTTTCCCTTGCTCTACATTTCCCTCTGCAACCTCCTGGAACCTAACGATTCCCCATCCTCCCAAAGAAAAGAAGTTGACAGCCTGGAGCAGAGCGGCCTGTGGCTTCATGACTGTCATCACGGTGGCCCCCATTTACTGAGTGCCCTCAGTGTCCAGCACAGGGTCAACCCTTCATAGGCATTATCACCTTTAATCCCCAGCAGCCCTAGGAGCTAGGAACTACTAGTATCCATATTTTGCAGATGAGAAAACTGAGATTCAGAAAGGCATAGTAACTTGCCTAAGGTCACATCACCAATAAGTAGTAAATCCAGAAACAAAAATCGTTTTTTAAAATAAAATCTGGGGCTTCCCTGGTGGCGCAGTTGAGAGTCCGCCTGCCAATGCAGGGGACACGGGTTCGTGCCGCGGTCCGGGAGGATCCCACGTGCCGCGGAGTGGCTGGGCCCGTGAGCCATGGCTGCTGAGCCTGCGCGTCTGGAGCCTGCGCTCCGCAACGGGAGAGGCCACAAGGGTGAGAGGCCCATGTACCGCAAAAAAATAAAATAAAATAAAATAAAATAAAATCTGAGTTCAAAGCTAGCTTCCTTAACAATATGCCTCTGGCCTAATTAAGCCATAACATTTCACAGGTGGAAGTGTCCTTAGAGACTATCTAATCCGACTCCCTCACTTTCCAGAGGGGAAATCTGAGGCTCAGAGAGGGGACGGGATTTGTCCAAGGTCACCAGTGAGTTAGAGGATGAGCTGGGACTTGAACCCAATAGAGGAAGGAAGCATGACTCTGCAGCCTGTTGGTTGTTGATATCCTCTCCCACATTTCACCACCTTCTTCCCACCCCCAGCCCCCATTGGATGTTGACCAGGTGCATCCCGACACCTAGCTCCCTGGCAAGGCCTTAACAAGGACTGAATTCATGACGTCTCTCCAGCCTTTCAGCCCCTGAGCTCCCCATCCTCCTTGCCCAGAGATGTTCAACTCCACCAGCATGTTTCCCAGGCACACCCTTCCTGCCTGTTACCCGTGAACATATCAGCCCTGCCTCTCATTCCTGCGGCAGAGATGGTTCTGTTGTCACTAGAGCAATAGTGCACCCAGCGGCATCTAGAACTCAGCTCGTGATGGCATAGTGAATGGAGGAAATTAGAGCTGAATGCATCCATGGCAAATATTCCTCCCAGGGTAGACAGGACCATCGGCTGAGTGGCCCATGACGGATGTCCACATGGGACCCACTTGCAGGGCCACCTGCACTCCTTTAAGGAGCAGGCCTGTCTCCCAGGCTGGCCATGCTTCAGATCGCTCTCCATCCTAGACCATGGACCTCCTGAGCCCTGTCTTGATGGAGCTGGTGTTTCCACATGTCTCCGACAGTGCCTCTCAAGCAAGCAACCTTGACCCTGCAGTTAGGGAGGCTGGAGAGCATAGCGGTTGATTGCACAGCCTCTGATGTCACATGAATCTACTTTCAAGTTCCAGCTTTACTCCTCACTGCTGGTCAAGCTGGTCAATGTCCCTGAGTCTCAGTGCCCTCGTCTGTAAAAGGGGAAGAATTAATCCCTATCCCATGGCGTGGTCATGTGAATTAAATGGGATCATGTGTGTGTTTGGCACGGTTCCTGGTACATAGCAGGTGTTTAATAAACGATTGCAATCATAATAATAGCAATAATAGCAGTTACTTCTTTATAGCCTTCACAGCACTTTGCGTATATTAGGTGCTGTAGTAAGGTGTTGAGATTAAGATGCCGCTCCTGCTGCTGCTAACTGATGATCATGATTGACGGTGGTAGGGAGGAGAATAGATGAGAATGTAAAAGCCCTAATGGGCCTTAGAAATCACAGGGCAGCAGTCTGTTGCAATAGAAATTGCATGAACTTTGCAGCCAGACAGTTGAACTTAAATTTATTACCCATCTGTGTGACCAGGGGAAGTAACCTCATCTTTCTTAGTCTGGGCCTCAGTCCCTCATCTTCTATAGGGCTGCTGGCAGGAGTAAATGAAGCCATGCTTCTAAAAAGTGCTTAGCCCAGTACCTGGCCTAGTAGACGTTCAATTTCGAGTAGGTCTTTGCTTTTTTTATTTTTTTTTTTTTTTTTTTTGCGGTACGCGGGCCTCTCACTGTCGTGGCCTCTCCCGTTGCGGAGCACAGGCTCCGGACGCGCAGGCTCAGCGGCCATGGCTCATGGGCCCAGCCGCTCCGCGGCATGTGGGATCTTCCCAGACCGGGGCAGGAACCCGTGTCCCCTGCATCGGCAGGCGGACTCTCAACCACTGCGCCACCAGGGAAGCCCCATTGCTATTATTTTTGTCAGTACATTTCTGGTCTCCCCAACCCATGGGTCAGCACTCCCCTTGAGAGCAGGTTGTACACTGCTCTGTACGTGGTCCTTGAGGACAGGGGCAGAACAGTTATCCAACAGCTATTCATGGAGCAGTGTCTGTGTGCCTGCCACTACGCTCAGCACACGGTGGGGACGAGAACAGACAGGATCTTGGCCTTCATGGAGCTCACAATCCAGTGCGGAAGACGGATGAATGACAAGTCTGTAATTACAAGTGGATGCTCAGAAGGAAACCAAAAAGTTGCATGATACGGAATAATGTGGGATGGGGCGGTGGGTGTTAGTTTCCTATCACTGCTGTAACAAATTGTCACAACTTTAGTAGCTTAAAACAGCACACATTTATTATTTTACAGTTTTAGAGGTCAGAAATCAGAAATGAGTCTTAAGGGGATAAAGTCAAGGCGTTGCAGGGCTGTGTTCCTTCTGGAGTCTCCGGGGGAGAGGGCATTTCCTCGCCATTTCCAGCTTCTAGATGCTGCCTGCATTCCTCATCTCATGGCTTCTTCCTCTATCTTCAAAGTGCATCACTCCAACCTCTGCCTCTGTCATCACATTGACTTTCTCTGACTCTCATCCTCTTGCCTCTAATAAGGACCATTCTGATTACGTTGAGCCAACCTTGATAATTCCAGGAACTCTCCCCATCTCGGGATCCTTAATTTAATCACACTGCAAGGTCTCTTGACGATGTAAATAACAGGCTCCAGGGATTAGGGCATGGACATCCTTAGGGGGCCATTATTCAGCCTAGCACAGGGGGAATCTGCTTTAGGTAGGTCCTGTTCTGGACATCACCATGTTCAGCACATAGCAGAGACCATGAATGAATGAATGAATGGACAAATGACAGAGAAAGAGAGAGGGAGAGAGACAAAGCCAGCCTGTTCCAAGCAGTCCAGACTTGAAATGGGCTCTCATGGGTCCCCTGAGAACCTGTTGCTTTGCTCATAGATCTGCCCTTGGGCATCAAGGGTCAGACCCACTGGAGAATTAAACCTTTCAAGTTCATAATGTAAAAAATTCAATGCCCTGGAGCTGAAAGTCAGGGAGGGACCTAAGAAACCAGCCACGTACTGAGCCCTCATCTGGGTGTTTCATAGAATTCATGGTCCTCAGTTTCAACAGCCACTGTAGTCTCCATTTCTCAGAGGAGGGACTGAGGCACAGAGAGGTGCAGTCACTCACCCGAGGCCACACAGCCAGTGAGTGGCAGATCCACTGAGGCTTAATGCCAGCTGCCTGGCTGCAGGGCCAGTGCTCTTATTTCCATCCCACACATTTAATAAACCCACTCCTGGGGCCACCCAGCATTGTCCTCAAGGGGACTTCCTATTTCCCGGCTGGATTCTATGTATGATTCGTTTCTTGCAAGATTTTAAAAAGCAAGTATCGGCTTGTGATGGTGCTTGTCACTCACTCACACCTAAGGCAATGCCCTCTATTGTTTTACTAGGTGGTGTCAGTAGGAGGGCAGCCTCAGACCAGTACCGAGGGAGACACACACACACACACACACACACCTGCCTTCCTTCCTAAACCCTCAGCTCCCTGAATGAGGCTCCTGGCACAGCTCCCCTAGGGAAGGAAATGCAAGAGGTCGCCAAGGGAGCCCAGTAGCTTTGCAGAGCAAACCACTCCCTGTTCCATGTCCATATCTAGACTGTTTCCTGTGACTCAGTCTGACTACAAATGGCCACAGGTCGAGGACCAAGGTCAGCCCAAGGAGAGAAGGGATGTATAGAGCAGAGGCTCAGCATCCAGGCCTGGGAGTTAGACCAGGGCTCTTTTACCTTCTCTGCTTCTTGCTGATGGCCTCGAGTACATTGTTTCTCCTCTCTGACCCTCAGTTTTCCCATCTGATAAAATGGGTATAATAATGGTGTCTACCTCTTCAATTAAAATTAGATGATACTTTCACGTCAGCATTAGTGCAGTTCCTAACACCTAAAAGGTACCAAATAAGTGGTATTTGTTATTACCTAATTTAATTAGGTATTCAGAGTCTCAAATTAATAAACTTACATATTTACCGAGTACCTACTCTGTGCATACCCTACACTGGGGATGATGGGGGCTGTTTATTTTAGACAGGGGTCCAGGGAAGCCCCCTCGGAAGAGATGACGTGGGAGCACAGACCAGAATGAGAGGAGTATATGCAGGTACTTGATGACTGTACTTAAATTAGTCTTTTTTGTGGGCTGAGGATGGCCTGGGAGCCCATTGACCTTCAACATAAGTCGTGAGGCCTGGCCCAGAGCAGAAGCCTCTGCAGTCAGACAGTCGAGGGTTCAAATCTCAGCTCTGCTACTCTCTAGATGCATGGCTTCGAGTGGCTGGCCTTACCTCTCTGAGTGTCTCTTTCCTCCTCTGCAACATGGGGTCGGGGATGGGTACTGGCATCCAGTACACGCTCTGTAATTGGTGAGTGCTGGTATTCATATTATGCGATGCAAGTCTGGCAACTTGGAGCAAGTAGTGATGACTTTGAGTGTGGATAAGAGGCAGCTGGAAACCTTCACACTTCCCTTGGCCGGCCTGGGAGAAACCAGGGGAGCTGCCATCCCAGAGCACCCTGATCCCGGCTTTGGCCTAAGTCACTCCGCTCCTGGCACTTATCAACCACTGTGATAGTTGCCAGCTGCAGCTCCTGAAGGGAAGGCTTGGGGACCAGGGAGCCACATCCTGCAAACTGAACTTAAGTGCTAGGAGGCAAAGCAAAAGGAGTGTGGGCAAGCAAGTCTGAGTCAGAAATGAGATCCCCAGTGACCGGATGGCTGACTGCAGCTGAAATGTTCTCATCCAACTGCCGAGGCTTAGTGGCTGGGCTCTGGTTTATGGTTTGGTGATGGTCAGTGTTGGGGGACACCGGGTTCGAGGATGATGGGAGGGATGGGAGAGGTTCCAGTTTCACTCCAAACTGCCTCCACCCCCAGCTCATCACCAACCTGACGGGGCAGGATTTACTATTATCACGACCACTCCTAAGACTATCTGTATTTTAAATGATAGGGTCCCCTGCCGGACTGTATTAGTCCTATTATTTTAACAATACATATGCTGTAACAAACAGCCCCACAGTTTCAGTGGCTGAAGATGGTAACAGTTTACTTCTCACCAGTGCAGCTCAGAGTGGAGGGGGCAGTGCATCTATGCCTCTGCTCCATGCAGGCTCCTTCCATCTGTGGTCCCTCCCTCTTCTGTGTCTTCTAAGCCCTCTCCCTTATGCGCCTGGATGGGGAAAAGGAGGCTGGATTAGCCTGAGCGGTTTGTATGGAGCGGGCCTGGAGGAGAAGACAACACGGATACGGAGGAGTTTTTCTAGGTTCTGTCAGGCTGACCACCACATTCATGGAGAATGTGCTGAGGTGTCACCCCCTTTAGGTAGCGTTCTCTGCCCCCCTCCACCTTCCCAAAGCAACCTGAGGTGTGTGCGTGCACACACACACACACACACACACACACACACACACACACACATCAGGCACGCTTTGTGCTTCCCCCACGCCCTAGGCTGAACTCCAGCATAGCACATATTACAGGGAGTGATCATCACCTGCCTATATGTCCTTCTTCTCAGTAAAGTCTGAGCCACAGGGAGGCAGGAGCTGTGTTACCAGAACCGGGACTGTGGTGGACGCTCTGTTTAGTTTGTTTGAGAAGGAGGGAGGGGCTTCCCTGGTGGTCCAGTGGTAAAGAATCCACCTTCCAATGCAGGGGACGCGGGTGATCCCTGGTCGGGGAACTAAGATCCCACATGCTGCAGGTCAGCTAAGCCTGTGAGCCACAACTACAGAGCCCACGTGCCCTGGAGCCTGCACGCCACAACTAGGGGGAGAAAACCCTCACACCACAACTAGAGAGAAACCCCTGTGCCGCAACGCAGCCAAAGAAATAAAGAAAATAAATAAATAAAATCTTCAAAAAAAAGAAGGGAAAAAAAAGAGGAGAGAGAAGTAGCACTTGTTGAGATCTCTCAATTCTTTTTTTTCAATGGTGGTAAAATATACATCACAGGAAATTTACCATCTTAACCATTGCTAAGGGCACAGTTCAGTACCACTGAATACATTCACATTGTACAGCCATCACCACCAACCATCTCCAGAAGGTTTTCATCTTGCAAAACTGAAACTGAAACCCATTAAACACTAACTCGCCATTCCCCCTCCCTCCAGCCCCAGGAAACCCATTCTACTCTCTGTCCCTGTAAGTTGCGCTACGCTAAGGACCTCATGTAAGTGGACTCATACAGTATTTGTCTTCTTGGGAGTGGCTTATTCACTCAGCATAATGTCTTCAAGGTTCATCCAGGGTAGCGCACGGGTCAGAATTTCCTTCTTTTTTGATTAATATTCCATTGTATGTATATATACCACATCTTGTTTATCCACGCATCCCTGAATGGACACTTGGGTTGCTTCCGCCTTTTGAATGCGGGCTATCGTGAATAATGCTGCTATGAACACGGATATACAAATATCTGTTTGAGTCCCTACTTTCAGTTCTCCTGCGTATATACCCAGGAGCGGAATTGCTGGATTATATGATCATTCTGTTTTTAATGTGAGGAACCGCCATACTGTTTTCCATAGCAGCTGCACCATTTTACATTCCCACCAGTGGTGCACGAGGGTTCCAATCCAATTTTACCACATCCTAACCAACACTAGTTATTTTATGTTGTTTGACAATAATTATCTTAATGGGTGTGAGGCGATATCTCATTGTGGTTTTGCTTTGCATTCCCCTGATGATTAGTGATGGTGAGCATCTTTTCATGTGCTAATCGGCCCTTTGGGTATCTTTTTTGGAAAAATTCTAGCCCCTTCAATTCTTTATAAATATTATCCCCATTGCTTGTAACAGCCCAATGAGATGGGCATTATTATGCCCATTTTACACTTAAGCAAACTAAGCCCTGAAAAAAACCCAAGTGACTTATCCAAGGTCATGTGTGACGTAGAAAGTGACAGGGCTTATATTTAAACACCAACCCTCCTCTTTCCAAACACTAAGCACATTCTATGAAGGCGACCATTATTACACCATTATTAGCATGTTGACTTACCTGTTGTCCTCCCTGTCCCACCCACATGTAGACTGTGCATGCCTGGAGATCAGAGACCGTTTCTTAATTGTCTTTGACGCAGTGGCGGGCACATGTAAGAATATATGAAATGTTGAATGAGTAGATGCAGGCCCAGGGCTACACCCAAAAACTGCATGTCATGACTTGGAAGGCTTGACTTAGCCACTCCAAATCTAGGTTTCCTTATCTACAAAATGGGGATAGAAACTCAACCCTCCGTGGCCTGTTGGAAGGTCGGAACTAATACCTCTGCCAAGTGCCAAGCATGGTGCCTGGTGTATCTCGGTTGCTGACTAAATAAATGGTAGAAACCAAGAACAGTGCCATGCTATGGGGTGTCGGTGAATGCCAGACAAAACATAATTTGCCTTCTGCTTGCTTTCCTTCTAGTTAGGGAGGCGAAACAGCCCAGCAATAACTAAAGGAGAAAATTGAAGCCAGCACAGACTACAGACAGGCTCGTGTGTGTGTAGATTATCTCAGGACCAATTGAGGAGAATCTGCACACACTGGATGCCTCAGAGGAGGGGACCCAGGAGTCAGGGAGGTTAAGGAAATTGGTTCATTTACTTCAAGTGGCTTAATCTTTGCTGTATACACTTCTGCATGGTTGGAATTGATTAGGCAGATATCTCTTCTTCTAGAAGAGAGCGGGACACAAGGATAGTGTGGGCAAGTGGCCTGCTCCACGATCAGGTGGGGAGGAGAGCCCCCTGAAAGCAGAAGGAGTCTCTTCTGAATCCATCTGGCTTCTGCCTACCGACCCCACGTGTCCCGGAGACCCTCCCACCTCCCAGTGCGAAGCAGAACCCCTCACATCACACCAACTCCCAGAAATGTGTACTGGAAAGAACCTGCCATTTGCTCCCTGCGTCCCCAGCACCTAATGGAGTTATCGTGGAGAGGGGAGCATTTTTAATTTACTCCGGAGGGGTGTGTGGAGGCCTGGTGCCACCACCTTCCATCTCGGTGACAACAAACTCATTCTTCACTATAATTAAAATGTCACTTTGATAAATAATTCCATCAGCCCCCTTCCACCTATGAATAGCTTCCCGCTATAATTGTTCACATTCTGCTGAGTTAGAAGTATTCGAGGGAGAATTTCAGAGGTATTTAGGGAACAAAGATAAATCGGGTATGTTTTCCACCCTCCCACGGCCTCTCATTAAACAGATATCGCCCCTCGCTGGGGGTCCCTCTCCCCAGTGTTCTCTCAGTCACTCTTCCCAAGTAGAGGGAGATGAAGGGGTTGTCACCGCACGGGGGGCCTCATAGAGGGCTGGAGTTTGGGAACATGTGTCGGGGAGCTTCCCTTCCCAGCCATTACTGTAGAAAAGGGAGAGTGGGCTCTAGCTTCAAGAGGGATATAAGCTTGGAAAAGTCAATTCGCCTTTCCGGACCTCTGTTGTATAACGGAATACAAGGTTACCCTTAAGAGATTGAGTCAAGATATAATTCTTGCTCAAGGAGGAGTTATTTGATATTGTTTGAGGGGGGCTTCTCATTTTACAGATGACAGGCCCAGGGCTCCCAAAGGGCAGCTTCTCCTACATGACACAACTAGAAATGGGCAAGGCCAGGATTTCTGAGTCCTCAACATGGTATAAAGCACATGGTAGGAGCTCCACAAATGTTCCTGTCTTTCCTTATTTTTGTCGGTGCCTCCTTCTTCCTAATAAATCACATCCATTGGGATTATATAGGATGCACAGAGCCAGTCACAGCGTGCTGGACACCTTGGGGAGCATCCTGGATCAGCGTTGCCTTGGGTTTCAGAAAGAGATGGCATTTGTCTCTTCCCCCTCCAAGAGATGGGTGTATCTACATGGCTAAGAGCACAGTACTTTGTAGTCAGAAAGCCAGGGTTCAAGGACGGCCTTTTCCACTATGGGGCTGGGTGTTACAGACTCTAACTACAGTTTCCTTCTCTATAAATGTAAATAACAATTGTCAAGTGTCCTCAATGAGTTGTGAAAGGCAGTACCACAAGGTCCACATGTGGTAAACATGAGCCGTTGTTCCCACTGGGTTTCTCATGAAGAGTGTAGCAGGTACCACTTGGCCATGTGGTTTTAAGTGCTGTGTGCACAGCTGGATGGGATGGAGCATCAGATCCATCTAACTAGGCCACCCCTCCTTCAGACAAGCCCCCCAGTCCACGTGCGAGAGTCCACTTCAAGACCAGCAAAATCCTGCCAAGCGGCTCCCCTGGCCTGGCTTCTTCCAAGAGTTCTGAATGACAAGTATTCATTGGTTGTGGTAGATGCTGAGGCTGGGGATTGGAAGGATGAAGGATGGAGGTGGGGGTAGACGATGGAGTGTAGGAGGGGTGCAGACAAAGGGGATGCAGTGGTGCAACCTAGTTGTGAGTCTGCTCTGAAGCAGAGCCCAGGAGGACAGCCCTCAGGTCAGGGAGCTGCGTCTGTGAGGGCCATGCCTTGTGTCATCAGTAGGGGAATCCGTGAAAATAACTCACAGCAAGTGTCGCTGGCCAGAGAAGCAGAGGACCCTGCATGAGGCCCACCTTCCCCAGGCTCCATCCCGAGCATTTCAAAAGATGAGCCCTCCCCCGAGGGTAAGGTTGGATGTGCTGAGCAAGGGGGCGTTGTATTTGCACTGAGCACTTTGCCTGGAAGATCTGTGGTAGAGACCCCAAGATGATGGAAGGAAGAGACCCCTGCGTCTCTCCCCTGCAGGGCCCCTCAGGGCTGATTCACTGCCCATCTCCAGGACTAACTCTCTGGGGTGTAGCCTGTGGTGGGCCAGAGTGCTTAGGTTCTAGAATGTAGGAGGAAGGGGAGAGGAGAAGGAGCTACCACCTGTGTTAGCTCATTCGATCTTCCTAAGAACCCCGCAGGATAAGTATTTTACCCCACTTTACCGAAGGGAAGCTGAGACTTAGAGACAAAGGATAATTTTGCCAAGATCACACTTCTAACAAATGGCTGGATTTGAACTCAAGGCTCTGACTCCAAAGAGCCAGGCTCTTACAACTGATCCATCATCCCCCTACATTATGCAAGTTTGCGCCATGGGTGTAGACCAAGCATTTGACAGGCAGTGCTCTCTTTGTAGCCTTGAGGAAGGGCTGTGTGTGGAAAATGGGGCAGGGGAGTGTCAGGGTGGTGGGCTTCATCCAAGCTCATTCCACACCTGCCTGGATAACAGGGCTGCCAGGGATGTACATACCAGGCTAGCTGACATTCCTTCCAACATAAAGATGCAGGGACCCAAAAAAGTTGTTTCTGAAGCTCCAAGGTTTTAAGAACATGGCTTTGAAAACAGAGAAAGGAAACACATGCAAAGGGTTTGTTTATTCTCTTGTACGCAATAAAAAGACAGTAATTCAAACAACTTGTTCTAGAACATTGGAATGCCCCACCCCCATACAGGGAAGCTCATCTCTCCTTTTGTTTAAAAAAAAAAAAAAAAATCCCACCCACTACACCGGTTGTGAGGCCACGGCTGCCATGTGGAGATCTTGTCACAGTTGGCAGCTGCCTCTCAGATCGAGAACTGAGGGACCCTACCTTTGAGACCCGTGCCAGACTGGGTGTCACCTGAGAGACTCAGGTGTGTTCCAGAGCGGTGTCCATGAGCCAGGACTCCTTCCTGAGGCACAGTCAAGGAAAAGAGAAGTGGCATCACTAAGAAAGCACCTTCTAAAGCATCGTGGGACAGTGGAGAGAGCATTAGACTTGGAGCCGGGACGCCAGCTCCAGGGGTCACTGGTGAGCGCCCCTGGGCAAGTGCCTTCCTTTCTCTGGGCCTCAGCTGTGCAAACACTGGACAGCGGTCCCAAAGCTCTCATCCTGTCTGAACACCCCTCCAGTTTGGGGCCTGCTTAGTAGGTGGCATTCTGGTGGACCAGAGCTGGAGCTGTGACCAAGGCCAAAATGTATACAGGAAATGAAGATGCTAGAAGCCAAAGGGGGTTGCCCAGGGAGTTCCCAAACCAATGGGACTGGAAGCAGATGTCAGAGTCAAGGGCAGAGCTTCTAGGAAGCCAGCGGGCAAAGCACGGGAGAGCGTGTGGGGTTAGCCAACACTGACTGAGCACTGGCTGTGTACCAGGTAGCGCTCAGTGTTTACTATATATTCAACTCCTTTCAGCCACACAGTCGGGCCATGGGTGAGCTTTGTGGGGACACTGAGACACGGAGAATTTAAGTGACATGCTCACGTTCACGCAGCAGCCACCAGAATGAAAAGCCAGGGTTTGAACCCAGCTGACCTGGCTCCAGCGTCTGTGCGTGTTCCTCACGGCTGGTCATCCTGCCTCTGTTGGGGTCGGGCAGGGCCATCATCCCTGAACAAGCATTTGGACCCCGGCGAGTTCACGAACGGTGGGTGGCTGGCTCAGTCCGGTTTAAAGGGCAGGAGCAGGACAGTCGCAGCTGCAGCAACCCTATGACTCAAACCAAGGCAGAAGTGACAAATGGGCGTGGGGGTGGTGGGAGGTGTCTTACTCTGTCATCCTCTCCTGGTGAGGAAGGAGCTGTCCAGCCTTCTTGCGGGGCTGAGTCGGGCATCTCACACACCATCTAACTGAAACGTCTTCACTGAGCTGCATTTCCCGTCACGCGGAGCAGCCGCCAGGGTCCCCCTTCGTCTCTGCTGGCGGAGAGGCTTGTCTCCCACACATCGCACTCCCTCTGCCACCTCCTGCTGGAATGGACGATCGTGGATTTTGGAATGAGATCAATCTGGAAGATGAATGTATTCATGGGCCCATAAAGGGGTCATGAATCACTGGCCTGAATTACTGCCTTCAATCCTGACAGGATGAATTCTCTCAAGCAGATTCTCCTTGTCAGACAGACATGGGAGGCAGTGGCACGACGAACCTCAGGCCACCGATAACATCATTATTCCACACCAGGCTGGTTTTGGTTCCCCAAGCCACCTTCCCTTAATTTGCGGCTCACTTCTGACGCTGGAGAGGACAAGAAAATAATAAAATAAAATATATATGTATAAAAGGAAGAAAGAAAAGAAAGCGAGAGAGAGAAAATGGGGAAGCTTTCATGCCACATGGAAAGGAGACAAGATAAATGTACCGAATCTGATTTCAAAAACTGTTTGAAAACCCTGTCCAGGATTGTCAGAAACGGCCCTGGCGTCCTCAGGAAATGTGTCACTGCCAAAGGCCCGCAACGCTGAACTCTGCAGCCCCCGCTCCTGCCTCCTGGTGACTTGTTTAGAACTACTTCAAACCAGAACAAATCAGAGACAACTGCAGTCTCTCCTAGCCCTTCAATCACTCATAATCAGACCGTGTATTTTAGCAACAAAATCTTCCCCGGCTGAAGAGCTCATTCATCTGCCTTCTGCAAGCTCAATGCCTTTTGAATGGGAAATGAGAGGAAGCCACCTGCCTCTCTGGCAGCCAGGGAAGCCGAGAGAAGGGAGGAATTGCCAGCCCGCTCCCTGCCCCATACATCACCAGTGGGAGCCCAGACCAGCAGGGACCTGCAGGTGAGGAGGCGACCAGCCAGCGAGGGGCTGAGAAGGGTCGTCATCCAGTTCCACGCGTCCTGCACCGGATACCCTGTCCGTGGTCTCTCGGTTTCAATTCTGTTGCTGCCATTTTTCAGCCATGTGACCCCAGACAAGTTACCTAGCCCTGTGGGTATAGAAGCAAACCCATGGAAACAATGAATGAAAGAAGCAGAGAACCAGGACTTGGGTGGACCTGACTTTGATTTTTTTACTCCAACTCTCGGGAAGCAATCACTTCACTTCTCCAACCCTCATTTTTTAATCTGTAAAAGGGGGACAATAATACCTATCTGTAAGGTGGAGACAGTAATACCTACTTGGCCTCTCTCACAGGGTTTTATGAGGGTCAAAGAAGCAAGAGAGATGGACGGGCACGCTTGAGATTTTACAAGTGGGAGGTAGAGGTGTTATTTCAGCATTAGGAACCTTGTGCGAACATGTGCACCCTGGGATCAGGTGAGCTTGTCTGACCACAGCTGCACACACAGAGCCAGGGCAGGGTTTTCTCTGCTGCCTGCCCAAGCACCGCCCATTACCAAGGACACCCACAGATCAGAGGCTCCAAGGTTGCAGAAGAGGAGATCTTGGTCTTGCGCAGGGAGGGGAGGCTTAGGAGATGCCCGGGGGGCCCCGTCACACCTCTGCGGGACCCTCTGCAGGAACAGGGCTCTGTCCTGCTCTGCATGGGACCAGGGGACAGAAGCCAGCTGAGACCGGAGGGGAAGAGGCTTCCTGCCATCTCAGATGCTGAAGCTGAAACGGGATATTGAGAGCGCAGATGGGCCCTGAACCACATCTGAAATGCTCCCTCCTGTACCCCTACCTGTGTGTGTGCAGGGGGTCGGGTGGGAGGGAAGAGAGGGCAGAGAACGCGAGGCTGAGGCCCTGGACCATAAGTAAGGCAGTTTCTAGATCCCATAGGCCTGCGTAGACCTACAGGCTGCCCTGGAGTTGAGGTCCACTGACACTGCCTTAGCCAGAACCAGAGGCCAGAAGGGGCACTAGAGCAGGAGCCAGACAGAACCAATTCACTCCTCCTTCCTCTAGCAAACGTCGCCTCTAAAATTTGACGTCAGTCTGTGGGTAAAAGTGGAAGCAGCAATTAAAATGAGCTAATACACAACGCCAGGCATACGGTCAGCGCTCAATAAATGCTATTGTGATTACACTGGAGAGCGAAGTTGTTGCAGCATACAATGCATTCATCTTTGACCTGTGACCTCTCACCCAGACACAGCTAAGGAGGCCCTTTTCTTCCCCAGAAATCCTGTGCAATCTAATGGTGGCACCTGCTTAGTTTTCTTACATCTCAAATGAGATCAGGGCAACTAATGTCCAACCGCTGCCCGACTTGTCAGTTACAGGTCCTTTATCTCATATAATGAGTTGCCCATCATTGGAGGCAATCAAGTAGAATATTTCTGGTCACATGTGGAAGAGGAGGCAATAGCCAGGAGGAATGCAGAGGTGCTTTCCCACCCCAAGATTTTGTGATGCTTAGGACTGTGGGGTGGACGTAAGCATGTGATGGGTCTGGGAGGGGGGAGTGAAAAGTTAGAACACTGTGAGTGGGGGAAGGAGAAGAAACTGGAGAACCCAAGAGCTGGCATATGAATTTCACCTGAATATCTTCTTCTTCACTTCCTCCTTCCTCCAGCACTGACCTGAATGAAGTATTTAAATAAGGACAAACATGGAAGCAACCTAGGTGTCCATCAAGAGATGAATGGATGTAAAAGACTTGATATATATATCACATATATGTGTGTGTGTGTGTGTGTGTGTGTGTGTGTAATGGAATATTATTCAGCCATAAAAAAAGAATGAAATTCTGCCATTTGTCACAACATGGATGGACTTGGAGGGTCCTGAAACCATACAGCTCCTTTAATCCATTTTGAGTTTATTTTTGTATATGGTGTGAGGAAATGTTCTAATTTCATTCTTTTACATGTAGCTGTCCAGTTTTCCCAGCACCACGTATTGAACAGACTGCCTTTTTCCATCGTATATTCTTGCCTCCTTTGTCGTGGATTAATTGACCATAAGATTGCACCGCTGCTTGTAACCTCATACTTTACTCAACCTGGCCTTGGCCTGCCTCTTAAGTTGCTCACCACCTGGAACTCTTGGCCAGTGCCACATGGAATCACCTGCGTTCCCCTGAGAACATCATGCTCTATTTCGCTTCTGGGCCTTAGCACAGGCTGTTCCGTCTGCCTGGAATTCCCTTCTTCCTTTTCTTTTCCCACCCAAATCGTGCTTGTCCTTAAAGATCCACGTTAAGTGTCCTCTACTCTTGGGAGCCACTTTTGGCCCCCGTGCACCCATGGCCTCCCCTTCTCCACCTCCCCCACCCTGGAGAGACTCCTCAGCCCACCCTTCTCACATTGCACTGTGACTGAGGACTTTCCTGTCATCCTCCCCTGGAACACATCTCATTGATTGCTGCCTCCCAAGAGCCTAGCTTGGTGCCCTGCATTTGATAGACATGTCCTATTGCAGGGGTAGGACAGCAAATGCTTAGAGTTTAACCTCTGGAACCAAAAGGGCCTGATTCAAACCTCCATTCCACCATTCTTTAGCTGTGCAACCCTGGGCAAATTAGCCAGATGCTCAGAGCCTCAGTTTTCCCTTTTATAAATATGATTTAATAACAGATAGTCCAGTGCCACTTGCTGATTCAATGAGAGAGCTCATAAAAATTGAGTAGCACCGTGCCAATCACGCAGCCAGCAGATGGCCAATTGATGTTTGGAAATACTGCGCTTCAGAATTGGGCTGGAGTTAGACAGACTTAGTTTTGAATTTGAGCTCCACCACTTACCATCTTTGTGACCTTGGGCAAGTTAGCCAGCCTCCTTGAGCTTGTTTTCTCATCTAGAAAATGGGCTTTCTATTGGGGCTTAAATCAGAAGACTGTTGTGAGCCTGCTTGCTGTCCAAATAAACAAATAAGTGCATGTTTACTGAATTAGGCCTGCCATGAACTTGGCAATGAGTGCACACCTCTACATTTAGTGACAGGAAATTTCACCAGGAAAGTTGAAGACTGTGGAGTCGGACTCCCAGCTGCCGGCTCTGCGGAGACAGAGCGAGGGGACAGAGCTTCCTGGACAAGAAAGGGCCTCTTTCGAGTTTACACATGCATCTTTCCCAAGAGGTGATCCTGGGTCACCTCTGGCGTTTCTGAACGGGACATGGGAGGAGCTGTGGGCAGGGCATGGAGCACAGACTCGGGAGCAGAGAGCCCTGGCGTGAGCCCACGTTCTGCCATGGACGGTCTGCGTGGCCTTGGGCAAGTTGCATCCCCTCTCAGCTTCCTCAGTCTTTAAAGCAGGGATTATAAATGCAGTACCAACCCCGCAGGTCATTGCAAAGAGCACACCTGCCTTTGGCAAGTGCAAGACACCTTGTAGGTGTTCGATAAACATCTGTTCCTGCCCGCTCTCCAGAGCAGCCTTGTCCCAGTTCATAGGCAGGGCTATGAACTGGGCTGCGGTGCCCTTTAAATACACCAGCTACAGGTTTGAAACTAATGGAGCAGGTGGCGGGGACGGCTGGGAGTTACAGTGGTGTGGAGGAGAATATGGCTTCACGAAAATAGCATTTGGAGGTAGTTACGGGAGCAATGGATCAGAACCACAGTCAGCTGCCAGCCATCCCCAGAGATAGAGGGAGAGATGGAAGCAGAAGGTGGAACCTTGCCTGGGAGCCAGACTAGAGCATCCCGTGAAACTTCAGCCTGGCTTCAGCTCTGCCCTGAGAATCCTGGGCTCTGGCTCCATCACCCATGAGGCAGGTTAGCCGTTCAGGGCTTCTCTTAGTTTTTAATCCCAATAGGACACAAGTGGTATTAAAAAGCTGTGCAAGATAGAAGAAAGAAATGGAGTGAAATCTGAGGGCAGGGAGAGGCAGAAACAATAAATGCATTAGCAGTGGAGAAACCAGAAAGACAGATTGCATTCATTCCACCTCTCACCTGTTGTAATAGACACCT
Organism: Neophocaena asiaeorientalis asiaeorientalis; assembly: GCF_003031525.2. Lineage (NCBI taxonomy): Eukaryota > Metazoa > Chordata > Mammalia > Artiodactyla > Phocoenidae > Neophocaena > Neophocaena asiaeorientalis. The sequence goes on along the minus strand of NW_020173979.1, from coordinate 4,521,743 downwards.
GCTTTTTCCCACCCTGTGCTTGGGCTGCAGACCAAACGTGGACCAGACCTGGCTCCTGTGCTCGGTCACAAGAACGAAGTTGGAACGTGTGTTTACTGCTATCATGGAGGCATCGCAGCACAGTAAGGGACCACCATGCAGCCTTCAGGCATCCAGTAAGGTGTCCTTGAAGAGGCACGGCCTGCCTGGAGTCTAACCTGGGTCTTGACCCTGGCAAAGAGCAGTGAAGCAGGCAGCAGGGGTAGAAGCTGCCACTGAGATGGGATGGTGCCAGAGGGACCAAGCTGAGGCCAGCATGAAATGACCTCACCGTGGATTCTCACCACTTGGGTGAGGCCGGCAGCTCCCTCCATGTATGATTCGGAGACCCTACAAGCCCAAGGGCCGCCACTCTGCACCACACTCAAACCTTCCTCTGATGCCTTTAATTTGCAGGGCTCTGAAAGGTTAAGATCAGATCCTGCACAATGCATGGATTTCCTTTGCTTTTAAGGCCAGTCCATCAGCAAATATTTACCACGGGACTCTGTGCCCTGGCCCTGGTCCAGCCCACAGAAGTAGCCTTCCCTCTTGGCCTCGCAGCTCTCCACCTCTCACCACCTCCCCCTCTGCTCCTCGGCCGCAGGAACTTGCAGACTAGGCATGTATCTGCCGGTCTGCCATGTAGGCTGTGACATCTAGGGTAGGTGACAGGACTTTCCCAAAAGGCCACAGTGGTGGCTTCAGTTTCGTTTCCCTCCGGTGGCTCGGTGCTAGGCACAAGTAGGGACTCATGCTCCAGGCCTGACCTCACAAGGCTGTGGCTTCCACTACTCAGGGTGGCAGCAGGCCTCCTAGATAACAACCAACAGCAGCCATTCACGTGCTGCTACTCAGTGCCGGGTGTCACTGCGGGATTCACATCATCCCATCTAATCCTCCCCCGGCCCTGGCAAGTGGTCTTACTATCTGCACTGACCAGATGAGCAAACCAGACCCAGCAAGGAGAAGCACAGTCAAGGGCACATGGCCGGGCGCCAGTTCCGGGCTGCAAACCCCAAGCTTCCTGATTTCAAAGTGCGTGGTCTCTGGGTCTGCACCAGGTCACAGCTCATGAGCTCTCTCTCCTCTCCTGACCCCCAGCATAGTGAGCCAGTCAGCACAGAGGCTCAGAAAGAGACTGTCTCGGGTGCCCCCAACGTGGCCAGCTCCTTTCAGGGCCAGGGATGAGACTGCAGCTGTGGAGCCCAGCAGGGCAGAGGGGCTGAGGGAGTGGGGTTCTGCCCGCCCCCGACCTGCACGCTAGGACACCTTCCGAGTGCATAATGTGCGGATAAGGCCCTTTGATAAGGACCAGATCCCCTCTCGTTGCTTGGCAACCCAGCTTACAAGTCATAGCAGGAGAGTAATTTACAGGAATTCAAAGTGTCCCTGGAGGTTCTGCTGAGCCGAATTTGTGCAAAGAGGAGCCTCAAGGGTCCAAATCACACCATTGGAGGGAAGGAGGGGCGGGAGGAAAAGCTTCCACTTTCCTCACCTGAGAGTCAAGAGCCCTTGAGCTCAGACTCACTGATCATTTTTATTAACTTATTTACTGATTCCTTAATGAGCCCCTACTATGTGGCAGGCCCTGTGCTGGGAGCCAGGCACATGACGACAGATGAGACAGATGCCCCAGAGACACGCAAGTAAACAGAGGGTCATGGACATGTGACTGGATAGGGTGTGCACAGGGGTCTGGGTAGACGCCCCAAGGAGAGCAAGTGACACAGATGGGGGGCATGTGAAGGCAGGGGTCATGGAGGTGACCAGTTAGCCAAACAGAGGAGGGCGGAGGATGTCCCAGAAAGGGGCCAGCATGAGCAAGGGATGAGGGTGAGAGAGCTCAGCACATTCTCGAATCCTGCTTCTGCTGGGGCTGTACGATAAGTGGCACCCAGGCCGGGCAGGGCCTTGAATGCCAGGCCAAAGTCTGTATCTTAGCGCATAGACAATGAATGTTACTGATAGCAGAGGCAGGGCATGAGATTTGGGTTTCAGAAAAATCACTCTGGTTTTACTTAACTACTGGAGAGTGGACTGGGGGAGAAGCAGAGGTTGGAAGGAAAGACACTGTGGGTATGGAAGTCAATTGAGAAACTACTAAGGAAAACTGCTAAAGGCAAGAGATGATGAGGCCCAAACTAAGGTGGAGAGTAAGGGACAAGTTCAAGAGGTACGAAATAAAATCAGCTGGGCATGGAGACTGATCCGTGGTGAGGGTGAGGGACAATAAGAGCCTCGTGGGTGTCTGATTTGACCAACGGCTGGTACCACTTACTGAAATGGGATGAAGGGCAGGTCTGATTTTCGGGGAATTTCCTCCCGTCCTATCCATCAGGATTCTCTTGGTTGCCAGTGACAGAAAGCCAACTGGAATGCGCTTGGGGAGTGTACTGAGTCATGCCATGTAGGGCGGGTGGGGTAGGGATGCGTCAGAGCCTGAGTAGTCCTCTCTAGTGCCAAAGGCCATAGGAGCAGCTGTTTATGTTGGACAAAGCAGGTTCAGTGGAGGGGATCTGGAGTCGCAGAGGAAAGAAACCTCAGATGTCACACTGAGGCCGAGCAGGATATTTAGGACCCTTGGCCCAGAGCCCATCCTGACCTTCACTGTGGCCCATGTCACACTTGTAGGGAGAAGCCAAATGGCAGTTGGGAATGGCAAGGCTTTGTGCACACGTGGGCAGTTTGGTCTCCAAGAAGCCTGGGGAGGGGGATGGAGGTCAGCCAGATGGCGCATGAAGGCAAGAAAGCCACGGAAAAATAAGTCCCTGTTCTCTGCTCACAGCTAGAACTTGATAGAGGTTGGAGAGCCCTCCTGCAGGGGCTGAGTGCGGGAGCCTTCCACGGAGGGCTGCTCAGGCGTTTCCCAGACCTGTCCTTCCCTAGGAACTGACTTGGTGGCCTCATCTGGCCAGAATGACTGAGAATGGCACCGAGACAGGTTCAGCCCCCAAGAGCGGCTGAACACACCACACAGGCCGGGAAGGTCTCTGCAGGCAACTTCTCAGCAAAGAGAAAGGCCGTTTGCACTGGGCTGCCTGCAGCGCCTCTTTTCTGAGCAGATCTGGTTCTCTGAGCCAGTGGGTCTCCTTCTCTTCCTCCTCCAGCTCAGGAAATGACTTGGGCAGGATATCGACCCAACCTGGGGTGCGGTATGGAAGAGTGGCTAAAGGCCTGTGTTTGATTCTTGCCCCGTGTCAATGGGCAACGTGGGTGGGCTCGCCTTTCTGAGGCTCGGTTCCCCCAGGTTGTAAGTTGAGGTGGGCTCCCACAGGAGCGAGAGCTCGTAGGTCGTCCCAGGTGCTCTGCCATGCTCTCTGCCCCAGCAGCCTGCCCTCTTCCCTCTGTCTTGTCTCTGCTCAACCTTCTCCCTGCGTCCTCATCACTGCAGCTGATCCAGGATTTCTGGGTCTACGCTTCCTCAAGGTCTTCTAGCCTCTTCTCCAACTTCCACACTTTCTTGGCTTCCTCCAGTGACAGTTTCTGCGAGAGACTGGGAGAATCATATACATCAGCCCATCTTCATATTTTTATTGTTATAAAAGACACATCACATAAAATTGACTACTTTAACCACTTTTTGGACCTCTGGTGTTAGCTTTTCTTTTCTAAAATTTTTATTTTATATTGGAGGAGAGTTGATTAACAATGTTGTGTTAGTTTCAGGTGTACGGCAGAGTGACTCAGTTATACATATACATGTATATGTATCTATTATACATGTACATGTACATATACATGTATATGTACATGTATCTATAGATACATATACATGTACATATACATGTGTATGTGTCTATAGATATACATGTACCTATTCTTTTTCAAATTCTTTTCCCATTTGGTTTACTACAGAGTATGGAGCAGAGTTCCCCGCACTATACAGACAGCAGTCTCACCCCACCTGACCGCTGGTTATCCACTCTAAATATCGCAGTGTGTGCCCGTCAATCCCAACACCCCCCAATCCATCCCCTGCCCCCAGCAGCCACAAGTTTCATTCTCCAGGTCTGCGGGTCTGCTTCTGTGTTGCAAAGAAGTCCACTTGTATCATTATCTTAACCGTTTTAAAGTGTACGCTTCAGTACATACATTAAGTATGTTCACAGCGTCGTGCCACCATCACCACTGCCTCATTTCCCAACTCTTCACCAACCCAAACGGAAGCCCAGTAACCACTCTTCCCCTTCCCCCAGCCCCTGGCAGCCACTAGTCTGCTTTCTGTCTCTATGGATTTGCCTCCTTTGGATATCTCACACTAGTGGAATAATACCCTATGTGGCCTTTTGTGTCTGACACAGCATCATGTTCTCAAGGGTCATGCACGCGGTAACACGAGTCAGTGCTTCATTCCTTTTTATGGCCAAATAATATTCCATTGTATGGGTATGGCATGTTTTGTTTACCCATTCATCATTTGATGAACATTTAGGATTTTTCCACCTGTCGGCTTCTATGACTAGTGTGCTGCTACAAACTTTCATGTATAGGGTTTTTTTTTTTGTTGTTGTTGTTTTTTGAACACTTGTTTTCAGTTCTTTTGAGTACATACCAGGAGTGGAATTGCCAGGTCATAGGATAATTCTATGTTTAACTTACTGGGGAACTGCCAAGCTGCTTTCCATAGCAGCTGCACCATTTTATACTCCCACCAGCCATGTATCAGTACAAGGGTTCCAATTCACCACACCCTTGCCAACACTTGTTATTCTCCTTTTTTAAAAAAATTACGGTCATCCTAGTGGGGATGAAGCCTATCTTATTTTAACCTCAGCAGGCAGCGGGATGTGTCCTCTTGCAGGAGACACTCGGGTCCCCTCGCTGAGGCAGGTGGAGGGGCCGCCCCTGGTTCGCCAGCATGCCCAGACACAGCCACGTCCCAGCTTAGATTCTTGACGGGACGCCCCCATCTCATTCAAGACTAAAAATGTGGCTCTGGAGTGGTATCGCCCTGGTTTGGATCCACACATCAGCCACAGTCACTTTCAGTAGCAGGCTACACTTTCTCTGTAGTTATAGCCTCTTGTGCCTCTCATGCCAACTTCGTAGAGCAGAGGTAGGAATAAATGAGCTCATCCCTGTAAAAAGTTTAGAGTGATGCCTGACCCACAGTAACCGCTCAATTAATCCAAGCATCATTATCTAATATAAATGATCATTGAGTGATGACTGTATGCCAAGCCCAAGGCTGGGTACCTCTCCTATTCTTACAGTGACCCCAAGAGATAGGTATTCAAACCCCATTTAACAGATGAGATCATGAGGCACCTGCCGAGAGGTCACTATCTCCCAGCAGTGAGTGACAGAGCCTGGAGGACAACTCTGGATCTGTCCGACTCTGAAGTCCCTGCTCGGTCCACTCATGGCAAAGAAAATACAGTGTCTTCTTATGCGGGGTCAATTCCGGCTTGCTGAGTGCTCTGTTGCAAGGAGGCTCTTGTGTGTGCCCGAGAGTGGCAGTAGATAAATTGCCCTGGACACTCTGGGGTCACGGAAGGATTGTATGGAGACAAGATGAGGGTCTCAGCTGAGGGGAGGGTTCCTGGAGGACAGAGATCTCCATGTGGAGCCTGGTTAATTTCCAGCTGTATCACGTTCAATGTGAATTCCTTTCTCATCTCCCCATGTAACCTTCAGTAAAACCTGTATGACTCGCCAATGCTTTTAGAATTGAATTTGCGTGGGGGTGTCCTAGCTTCCTATGGCTGGTAACAAATTACCACAGATTAGATGGGCCGAAAACAACAGAAATTTATGCTGTCACCATTCTGAAGGGCTGAATTCTGAAGTCAGTATCACTGGGCCCAAATCAAGGTGCTGTCATGGCCACACTCCCTGTCGGGGAGAATGTGTTCCTTGCTGCTCCCAGATTTGGGTGGCTGCCAGCGTTCCTTGGCTTGTGGCCACGTCCCTCCAATCACTGCCCCCTCTCTTCTTCTGTATGTGTCGTCTCCTTCTGCCTTCCTATTATAAGGATAAATGGGATTTCATTTAGGGCCCACCTGGATAATCCTGGATGACGTCCTCATTGCAAGATCTTTAACTTAATCACATTGCAAAATCTTTGCCAGATAAGAACATTCACAGAGGTTTCAGGGCTTAGGATATGGCCATCTTGGGGGCCATTATTCAGTATACTATAGGAGGGAGGATAGAATGAAGGAGAATGGCCTCAGGATGAGTGTAAAGCTGGAGGCCAGGCTGTCTGGAGGGGCCACATCACTCTCAGCTCACACACAAGATCTTACTACCTCTAGCAAATGGCAGAGCTAGGGTTACAACTCTTGACCCCAGGTCTGAGGCTCCCTTCACTATAACATACCACTCCTGCCTCTTGTTTTGATGGGTCTTCCATAGTCATGTCCCCTGATGTGGGTCTGTCTGGGTCACCGGGATACCATCTGGAAGGTTTTTACCTCAAGGCTGTACTAGGGCCAGGGAGTCGAGGCAGGAAAAGAGTGGGCACCAAAACTTGACACAGGGGCCTGTTTGACACACCCCGCATATCCTGCCACCTTTCCCTGTCTTCTACCACTGTTGCCCAGGCCTCAGGCCCTCCTGGGAATGAGGCCACCATTAAATTCATTCCAGATAAGACCCCATTTCAGCCAGCTGTCATCCATATTGATAAGCAAACACAAGAGGGGAGAGAAGAATGTGAAAGAACTTTGAACCCTGAGGCAGCCGATCTGCTGGGTTTCACACTGTAGTCACATGAGAATGGTTGCTGAAGTCAGATAACATCAACTGTGTGACCTCAGCAGCTGACTTTGCTTCTCCAAGCCTCAGTTTACTCATGCATAAAGTGGGGAGAACTATGTCTACCTGACTGACTCATAATGAAGATGAAATTAGCATGAAGGTGAAATTTCTTCATTCAGAGAAATGACAAAGCCATGCAGCTCCTTCCATGCTCTGTAAAATCTTCTCTGCTGGAGGAAAAGTTAAAAACTCAGGATCAAGGTCCTAGTGGGAAGAATGATCCTGGGTGGAGGCAGGGAAGGCTACTCTGGCTCTGATCAGGCTCTGAATACTTGGATTTGGTGTTTTAACATTACTTGTCATCACTCTCCAACAGGGAGATGTCTGTTTTCCCCTGGTGTGACAGTAATATAATAGGGCCTCCCGCTGTGCCCCACAATGTCATGCTCTGGGCAGGAAAAAGTTGTTTACCACTCCACACTCCAGTGTGTGGAGTTCACTCTGTCTCCTGCAGAATCATACATAGCAAAGACCAGAGAAGAAAAAGCCGTCTTCTCCACGGTGGCTTCTTATCACACAGAATGAGAAAGCTTTTCCTCACTTCCTTCCAGTGAGAGAGTCAGTGGAGAGCAATGGCAACCACATGGCTATTTATTTGTGTTTCTGGCAGATCATAATTATCATGATCACTAGCATTTATCGAGCTAGCTATGTCAGGCGCCGTGCGGCATGCGTTATCACATGAAAAATCTTTCCAAAGGGCTTAGGAAGCAGGAAGTATTGTTTTACAGAAGAGGAAACTGAGGAATAGAGAGGTTGAATGTGAATCCCATGTCAGCCTAATGCTGGAATCTAAGCGCTTAGCCATTTCACTGAATCTTTTGATTAATTGTGTGTGTGTGTGCGCGCGTTTGCACGTGCTTGAATTTCACGGGTTTTTTGGTGACGTGTACTGTTGAACAAAAATTGTTAAATGCTAACTTGCTTATTTATGTGAGTCAGGAAGTTGTGACAAATAGGAAAATACAAGTAAAAAAAAAATAAAAGGAAGCTGCATGTAAAGTTAGAATGGAAAGCGCATGGTCTTTTGCTGGGGTGGTCCCTAATCTGTCTCTGAGCTTCCCAGCGGCCCCTGCAAAGAACGAAACATGATCTGTTATGCAAACCTCCACAGCAGTGGTTTTCAATATGTGATCCCCAGACCAGTGGCCTCAGCATCACCTGGGAATTTGTGAGATATACAAATTCTCAAGCCCCAGCTCAGAATTTCAGAGTGAGACCCGGCCATCAGTGTCTTAACAAGCCTCCAGGTAATGGTGATGCACGTTTACGTTTGAGAACCACTTACCTTCAAATGAGAACATACCAGTTATTAACATTGATGTTTGAGAGAAATTTCTCCCCCTGAGCCCTGTGTGATGCAGTGAGCTAGTGTTTTAACCAAATCCCTATTGTGAACACCATCATGAGTTTTGTAGGGTGCTTCTTAAGTCTCCCCTCAGCATAGACCCATGTGCCTTAAGGCACAGTTTAATAAAAGCAGTTCCAGGCAGTCAAGCAGTGCTGTCGGGCACAGCATGCTGGCCAGGCTTCCTATTCTCACACGGTTCCAAGTAGCGTGAAGCCTGGAGGGTGTCCTTGCATAGCTATCAGGAGGCAGGATTCTGGAGCCAGGCTGATCCAGACTTGAATCCTGGCTGTGCATTTCTGTCACTGAGTGACCTTGGCCAATTCTATTAGTCCCCTCCTGATGCCTCAGTTTCGTCAATGTGTAACATTAGAGTAACTATTCTACCTATTTCATTGAGTTGTTCTAAAAAACACAGTGAGCTCATGGGTAATGTGCTTAGTAGGACCACTAATATACTAATAAGTCCTTAATAAGTGGTCCAATGGTTATAAACTAGTAGAACTTATTTCCTGTAGGCGATAGAGCAGACCATCAGCCTGTTTCCATCAGCCTCCATCAACAGTAATATATACCCTTTCCCACCTCCCTCAGAGGATTACTCTAGAGTTGTATATTCAAGACTTCTTGGGCACCTAATACAGAGTTCTTTCACGTGCATTATACCCTTTCGTCTTTTAAACATCTCTACATGGTAGCTATTATTACCCATTTTCTGCATCAGGAAACTGAGGTCTCCCCAGACGAGCTGACTTTTCTAAAGTCACATAGGTAAGAAGTGCCAAAGGTGGGATTTGATTTCAGGTCTTCTGGCTTGACAGTGAGACCCAGATTCATCAATCATTTCTTGAGGATCTCTGAGATGCCTTCTCAGATCCCAATTCTAGTCAACTTTGGTTTTGAGAAAGATGGTTCTCAGCCCCAGCTGGGGGTGGGGGAGGAAGGTAGCTTTTAGAATTGGAGCAGGACAGGTCGATGGAGCTTATCTGGTTCAAGCCCTTGGTTTCCAGTTGTCCAGGCTCTAGAGGGGCTTGACTTGCCTGGGGTCCTACAGTGAGAGCTTTGCAGAGCCCATGCTCCAGCTGTCCACATCCGGTACTCAGTGCTCTGCCCCATGCCTCATGGCATCTTTGAAAGGCAAGGTTAATTCCCATGAAAAGCACAGCACAACAAAGTTAGCATGAGACCGAGAGGCAGGGCAGAGAGTTAGAGCCAGTTGCTGAGAGTAACAAAGTGTCAGAAAATGTGGAATCATCCACATAGTGCTTGTGGGAGGTATCATATACTCTGTGGTCAAAGCCACAGAGACAGCTATCTGGCAAGCCTTCTTTCTCCCCTGGAGTTCATGGCCAAGGCTGCTTTCCTAGAACCTGGGACCACCACGTCCCAAGCCCACTCTTCTTCCCAGGAACGGTTTTCACAGCAAAGAGCAACAATTTTGGAAGCAGGCCCAGGTTCCCAGGTGTTACATCGGTCAAAGCAAGTCACGCTGCCAAGCCCAATGCCAGGGGGGCTGGGAAGGGCAGGGAGGGAGTGAGGAATTATGACCTAGTGATGCAGCCTACCACACCCCCCTTGCAGGGTTGCTGGGAGGGAGGATTTGTTCACTCATTCATTCAATGTGTATTTACTGAACACTTCTCAGGCACTGCGCTAAGCGCCGGCTACATAGCAGTGAACAAGACAGACACAAGTCCTTGCCCTCCTGGAGCTTGCATTCTAGTGAATAAACCCCCTGATTTATCCACAAACATTTATGAGTGGTTTGGACAGGCGTTGGAGACACAGATGTCCACAGCAGCATCTCTGCCCTCAGTGAGCTCCTGGCCCATGAGAAAACCAGACATATAGATACCCGATTACAACACAGATGGGACAGGAGGCAACAAGCATGTGTGAGCTCCAGAAACACCTGGCACAAAGCACACTCCCTCTCGGAGCCTCTCTCCCCTCCCTTCCCTGTGCCAGACCTCCTTCCCAGACACGGGCCAGGTTTTCAAGTGACCCAGGCCAGCCAGCTTCGCAGAAAGTCGATCAAGAGCTCTCAGCAGGCCCCTGCCGGGCACAGTGCAGAGGAATTAAGTGCAATGAGCGAAACTGAGCCATCACGAGTAAGGAGCACTTGCTCTCCCTTCCCGAGACTGATGGGGTGACTGGAGAGGAGGATACAGATCCCACGGCTGAATCACACATCCTGGGAACCTCCATAACAGCGTGGATGAGTGACAGCAAACAGGCCTTCTGCCTACAGGGCTGAAAATGCACTGCTTCTCGGGGTGAGCCGGAGGTCAGGGATCAGACAGCGCTCCCCAGAGATTGCTACCGTTTTCCTGAGTCTAAGGAGATGCGGTAAATTGGTTTAATGGAGTGGAGTCTCGTTGTCATGGTGGCAGGAGGAGAGCAGCCTGATCACCCTGCCCCAGACTAACGATGTTAGGTTTGGCTTGGAGTGAACGTGGCCAGCATAATTCAGGGGAACTCGATTTGTATCCTCTTTCTGATAATGGCTGTGTGCTCTGTCCTACTCCCCTTGGGCCGGCTAGAAACCTATGGCTGACGCCTCCCCCCACCTCTAAGGGCCAATCAGTCTGTAGGTTCTGCTGGTTCCTCCTCCCAAATGTCTCTCCTGTCTCTCCCTTGATTGTCGCAACAGTCCCCACCTGGTCTCATCCGCTCTTCACACAGCGGAGATGTTGCTAGAAGTCACACTTGATCACGACTGTCTCCTGAGGAACACCCACGCCCCAGCACACCCTGAGCTGTGCTGATTCCTCCCAGTGCCATGACTGTAGTGTCTGATCTTCTTATCCTTGTTGCTCTTCTCCTTGTCTCCACTTGGCAAACACCTGCCTCTCCCTGAAATCCCAGCTCCAATCTCCTTTTCTGTCAGGGCTTCTCTGTCACTTTTACCCCCTACCTCCCTTCCCACCCAATTAGTGTGGACCACTGCCACCCCCTGTATGCATCCAGTATCCATCTCCCATCCATCAGGACTGTGAGGGTGTTCACACAGTCTTCATTTTTTGACTCCTTTCTAAAGAGTCATAATAATAGAGCTGGTAATTAGACAAAACACTGAGTATTTCTGTTATGTTCAGCATGGTTTGACAACTTTACATGCACTAATTCACTTAATTTCTCGACATTCCATTAAATGGGCACTATGGTTACCTCCTGCTTGAAAGATTAAGGAATTGAGGCATCCAAAAAAATCTAAGTAACATGCCCAAAGCTACATAGCTAGTAAGTAAGAGAGCCAAGATTTTGAACCCAAAGGAGCAGGGGGGAGAGAGAAATGGATGGAGAAGACAGGAACAGGAGAGAGAAGAGAAAGGACGAAGGGAGGGAGGGGAAAGAGCTAGAAATGAATCTTTGCTATTTTTAGTCATTGAGATTTGGGGGTTGTTTGTTACTGTGGCAGATCCTAGCTTGTCCTGACTGATAGAAGGAATAACAATGTGTAGACATGTTAGAAGAAGGACTATTTGATCAGGAAAGACAACAGAGAGCTTCCATAAAAGAGAACGCAAGGCCTTGCCTGGTCAGTCCTCAGCAGGGGCTGGTTGGTTTCTGTGTGGCTGGCTCTTTGTGACCCAGGAGAGGAAACATCGTGAATGCGCCAGGAGCTTGCAGCCTGAACAGAATGAGGGGACTAAGTGTGTTCAACAGGAAGTCATCCGGCTCTGGCTGCCCACGAGAGAAGTGATGAACTGAAATGCCTGATTCCCAAATAACCATCAAGTACCGGAGAGCACCTGAGGTGGAATGGTTAAGTGTGTGCTCCCAGGGAAGACCTGCTTCATCTGGCTGTGTCACAAAGCAGATGGAGACAGCTGACTGGGAAGGACTGTCAGTCCCTGGGAATTGCCTTCATCTGCTTCCCAAACATTGCCACAGCCAAGAGGAAAGCCAGAGACCCTGCTGGTGGGGCCACTGACAGGATTCCACTGGGCACGACTGCAGAAAAGGAGTGAAGTAAAGCTGTCAGTTCGTTTGGCCAGCGTCTAGGCTAGCCGAAGCCCTGGTCCCACCTCCTCACTGTGGGCTGTAACTCATGCAGTTTACTATCAGCCAGATGGCCTGGAGGGCACACTCACCCCATCTATGTGCTGGGAGTCGTAGTCCAAGGGCCGGTTGCATACCAGCTTCTCAATTTTTTCTTCGTTAATGTCTTAAGGCATTTTTTCCCCCTGTTCTTCCCCCCACCATGAAATTTTAATACCAAAAATATGCTCTGTACTTGTTTGTGTACTATATGCATACCTGTGCTTTAAATATAAAGAGTTAAGTTTTTTTCACACACACCCCACCCAGAAGAACAAATTTTTACCCCCTGTGGAGATGCTATGCTTCCCATTGAGAACACGTGTACACTAAACCCTCAGATAACCAATTTCTGCTATCAGTCCCATCGGATTTTAGGGGAGAGAAGCAACTTACCAGGAAAGAAATTCTTTTTGCATAGTGACACCTCCTCCAGGAAGCCTCCCATCCACCTTGAGCCAGAATTGAGCTTTCTAACATCACTGCACGTGCTGTTTTCCTGCACGTTCGCATGGCCGTCTTTACATACATGTTTCCCTCCTGAGTTTACAAGTTCCTTGAGGGCAGAGCCTGTGTCTCTGTGCTTTACTTCCTGTCTCAGTGCCTGGCACATAGTAGGAGCTTCACTGATCATTAAAACAAGACGAAACATGAAAGCTGCTTTGTCCGGGCCTGGGGACCCCATGCAGGGTGCAGCTGTGGTACAGTCACTGTCGCAGGTACAGCACACCCTGTCATAGTCAGCTCCTAGTCGGGAGCACCAAACAATTTCATTGAGGCATGGAGAGCTGACTGACAAGCCTGTAATAACATTTTAATGGCCTGAGTCCAATTCCCAATAAATTACTTAAGTTTCTGCAGTAATGGAGCTGGCATTTTCATTAATACTCCTGATTAATTGTCTGCCCTAGAAAAAAAACCCCATCACCATCACAATCATGATCTCACTAGTTCCTTGCAGAGAGAATCCCAGCGGCCTGAGGTTTTCCACTGGATGGGAGTTGGTGAAGGTCAAAGGGAGAATCCTCTGCCCCCCTGTAACCCCACATGGCCTTGGGAACAGAGGAGTGCCGGCTCTGAGCCCGGCTGCCTGTACTTGAATCCAGACCTCACCACTTACTGCCGGGGCCTTGAGCTACTTCAACTGCTTCAGTATCTTTATCTGTCAAATGGGGCTAATAATAATCCTTATCTCATAGGTTGATGGGAGGATTAATTGAGTTGGTACAAGTAATGTCCTTAGGACAGCAACTGGCACATAGTAAGCATGCAGTAAATAATGCCTATTATTATTTCATTTTGGTTGCTGTTCTATTCTTTTTCCTCCAGGAAGTTCAGGGAGCTGCATCGCCTTAGAAGACACAGAACTGCATGTTTGGGAGCAGGGCTACTTTAGTAGGGGAAGGCGGGCTTTGGAGAACTATAATGTCCACTTAACAGGGCTTTATTAGGTTGCAAGTAGTGAAAATCTGCAAATTTGGATTCACATCCTGGCTCCACCAGTGGCTGACTTGGGGACCGACCCTACACAAGTGCCTTCCCCTATTGAGCCTTCCCAAAAAATGAGGGTGGTATTTTTTATGCTCTGGGGTAGTTTTTTTTTTTTTAATTTATTTATTTTATTTTTGGCTGTGTTGGGTCTTCGTTTCTGCGCGAGGGCTTTCTCCAGTTGCGGCGAGCAGGGGCCACTCTTCATCGCGGTGCGCGGGCCTCTCATTGTCACGGCCTCTCCCGTTGCGGAGCACAGGCTCCAGACGCACAGGCTCAGTAGTTGTGGCTCACGGGCTTTGTTGCTCCGCGGCATGTGGGATCCTCCCAGACCAGGGCTCGAACCCGTGTCCCCTGCATCTGCAGGCAGACTCTTAACCACTGCACCACCAGGGCAGCCCCTCTGGGGTAGTTTTGAGAATCTGATGAGACAATACAAATGGAAGCATCTGGTGCTCATAACTGGTCTTTCGTTTATTTATTCAATCAACAGCTTTTATTGAGCACCTACTGTGGGCCAGGCACTGAGCTAGGCACTGGATATCAGCAAATTAGTACCATCTCCTTGGAGCTTTCCATCACAGTAGTTAAGTTGGACGGTGACCAAGTGGACAGATCAATGTGTAATGAACATCAGGAGGCAGTAAGTGCAGTGGAGGAAAGATAAAGCATGGTGGGGAACAGAGAAGGCTGGGACTGCTTCTAGAACGGGTGTTCAGAGAGGGTCTTTTGCCAGAGGTGATACCTGAGCATCTGAGGAGAGGTTTTAATAAATCGAGAGAGCAAGCCATGTGGCCATCAGGGGGAAGAGCTTTACGGGGAGGGAACAGCACGAACGAAAGCTGGAACATGCTTTTGCCACTAACATTTTCTTTTTCTTTCTTCCTTCCTTCCTTCCTTTTTTCCTTCCTTCCTTCCTTCCTTTCTTTCTTTCTCTCTTTCTCTCTTTTTCTTTTTTTTGGTAATTTCAAATAATTTCCTCCCCAGAGCCAACAAGACGGGGGTGTGGGCAGGAGCTCACAGGGCCTAGGTATTCAGATAGGGGCTGGGTAAGGGGGCAGGTCTTTGTTTTCATGTCTCGCACATTTGATTAGCTGTGAAAGCCGGCACTCCCTCTGCCTGAGGCTCCCCTCTGCATGTGAAAGAGGCAGGGTTTGGAGCTCCCTCTTCAGCATCCTCTTGCTTAGAGACCCCATCTGGCATTTATCAGTCTCTGCGTCTCCCATGCTCCCCCCAGAGCCACACGGACCTTCATCCAGTTTCTTAATCCGGCATGCCCTCTCTTGCCTCTGGACCTTAGCCCAGGCTGTTCCATCTGCCTGGAACACACTTCCATACACCCGTCTTCACTTGCCTAACTTTTACTTATCCCTTACGTCACTGCTTGTCCTCTGGAATCCAGCCTTCCCGGACGTCCCCAGGTTGGGTAGAGTCCCTCTGCCCTGCCTACCCCCTTTGATTGTCCCCATCACTTTGGTGATCACGCTGATTGTAACTGTGGTTCCCTGTCTGCGCCTCCACTAAGTAGCATGTTCTTTCTGGGCAGGTCCTTGTCTTACTTGTTCTGGCATCTCTAGGGCCCAGGATCTGGTACCTAGTGAGCATGTAATACATATTTGCCCCGAGCTGGAGATTAGGGATCTCAGGATAGGAACGCAGGGTCTCTGCCCTGAACGTCCCGGGTCTGGATGGCAAGACAAGATGAGGTAACAGGATAATGTGCCTTCACTACAAAGCATTGAGAGGAGAAAGGCATAGAGGCCAGAGGATACAGCAGGAGCAAAGGCCAGGAGGCCAGAAATTACAAGTCCTTGATACGGCTAGCAGGTTAAGATGAGTGGAACGCTTGGCCGAGGTCAGATTTTGCCCCCTCCGGGCCCGCACACCACAATCCTCTTGCTCCCATATATCCCAGTCATGCCTGCTCTATCTGGTCAGGACCTCACCCTCCAGAATCTGGGTTTATCGTCAGCCAGACTTACAAGGTATAATAGGACAGAGGGAGTCCGGGCTGCTGCCAGAGAGGCTGGGCCTTCTGGAGACAGAGTTCACATAAACTTTTGCAAAGCTGGTTCTGCTCACGACCAATTCCTTAAAAGGTCTCCTATAAGCCACACCTGCTTTGGGAGATTCTCATTGCTCATTAGCATATCAAAGGCTCTGAAACGTCCTGCAGGGAAGACTCTGGGTTAACCTTAGTAGCCCCGTTTCCCAAACTTAATTGAATGAGGAGTCCTCCAAAGGTTCTGCAGACCTACTCCAGGCAAAGCAGATCTAACCCTTCTCTGTGCAGGCAACAACAGAGAAAGTTAAAAGAATTACATTTATTGTGCCATTACTTTTCCTTCGAGGTGGGTGAGAGAGTAAATGAGACCAAGGAGAGAATTACAACCGGAGATGTCAAGCGGCTGTCTTACAAGGAATATTCTGTTTGCCCAGGGAGAAGGTTTGCAGAATATAAAGGACCATTTCTTCCCTACAACATCCCTGGAGAGAAAGGAGGGGAAAAGTGAACGAAGCCCTCCATTGACCACTAGAGATGGAAGTGTTTCTGTTGGTTTCATTTACATAAGTGTCCTTGGCAATTTGTCCCAATTTGTCTCATTACAAATGATGTAAACATCCGGCGAAATCACAGACAAAATGGGACCGTTTAAATGCTGCCTGATTAAAAGCCCCGGGTTGCCTGCAATAACTTGCACGCATGCTAATAGTTTCCCTGCACGGACCTTGGTTCCAAAGCTCTGGGAACTCAGGGAGGGTCCCCAGGCCTAGTGTCCCCATGACTGCAGCTCTCCACATAGAGTCTTGAAAGAATACACTGTCACACTCTCTATATTTTTTTGCCAAGAGAGAAAAGAAGGGAGGGAGGAAAGGAGGGAGAGAGGAAGGAGGAAAGAAGGAAGAGAGAAAGGAAGAAAGAATAAAAGAAAGAAAGCTGCCATTTTCTCCTTTGACATCTCATTGGTGTACAGGGCAGTGTAACTGAGGGGGTTGGAAAACCAAAGTTCAAATCCTAGCAATGTTACTCGCTTAATGTGTGTGACCTTGGACCAGTCACATCACTTGGCTAAGCGTCAGTTTCCTAGTCTGTCAAATGGGGATGACAGTTCAACATCTGGCCTGCCTCACGCTGTTGTGAGACATCACATAACCAGAAGCCTCCTAAGGACAGAGACCCTGTCCTGTCCATCACTGGATGCTCAGAGCACAAACAGTGCTGACATGTGGTGGGTGCTTAATAAATAATTATTGAAGGGATGGTTGGATGAGTGAGTAAGTTGGCAAGTCTATGGGCAATATCACTCGAGTCTGAAAAGCGCTGTACCAATGAGGGAACTCTTTTATAGCCTCATCTTTCAGAGCACCTCCTCTTCAAATCCTTTCCCAGTACCTCCATTAGAAGTGGCACAGTCGGGCACTGGTATCTGATGGACCTGGCTCATAGCCTGGCTCCTAATCTTGGGCAAGTAGCTAAACTCTCTGAGGTCCAGCTTACACCTCTGTATGACTGGAGAGTGAGCCCTGCCTCTCACAGGGTGGTCGTGATGTTTAAAGAGATGATGGATGCAAATGACCTCCTGGGAGCCTATAGGCAGGAGGCACGTAAGAAGGTCTGTTAGATTAGAGTGAGTTTCTAGCAGGACCTGAAGAGCTCAAAAACAGACCTGGAGTGAAGGGGACTTGGCCAAGGGGTTTCTCACCCCTGAAGCCTGGCGGAGGGTGCCAGCAGGGTCCACCTGTTCCAAGTGCAGAAACACTACGTGTGCTGCTTTAACCCAAAACACTGGGAGCAATTGAAAGCAACTGAGAGAAGAGATGATTAGAATACAGGCCTTCCAGCTCTTGCTGTTCTTGTCCCTTCATTAGTTGCTGTGTGATCTTAATAAAACGTCTTGCCCTCTCTGTACCTAATTATGTAACAATCTGATAAGAAGAATGTTGATTCATGGCACCAGGGAAGATTAGAGGATCCTGCGAGTCCCTGACACTGTTAGCACTGGATTCTGTCCACCTTTCAGTCAGGGGTCTTCAGACCTCTGTGCCACCATCCCCAATCACAGAGTTCCAACTGGGAGGAAGGGTAAGGGGTCTGAAGAAGGAGATAGAGGAAAGGGAGGAAACAGGGCCCGAACCCCCTCAGCAGATGGCAGGAGCAGGGGCAAGTGGGCCAAGATTCAGACCCAAAGTCTACCACTTACTAACGTCAAGAGTGTCCTGAACTACAAACTTCTGAACCTCAATTTACTCACCTTGAAAATGGAAATAAAAACACCTACCATACAATGTGTTGTAAATATTAAAAAAGGGTCTGGTTCATAGCAGATGTTCAAAGGACGTCAGTTCCATTTTCCTTCCCCTTAGAGATCTTTGTAGTAGATGTTGGGGTGTCTTCCCAACACCCATTCCACGCTTTCCCTGTCCCGTAGCAGCTGAGATGTCATCCTCCCACCTCCCGCACTGGGATTGGTCGCTCATGGGCTTGAACCCAGCAGTTTAATCCCATTAGTTCCCTTGGCCTTAATCATTGATGCAGGGAAGGCACACGACCTAAGTTGGTTCAGTAAGATTTAAGCTCAGAAATCTGGTTTGTTGATCAGAAAGAGAAAAGCTCTCTCTAGAAGGAGTTTGGTCCGAGAATGAGAGCTATAGCTGCTATCTCCATTTTGCTACTGTGAAGAAACTAGCCATGAGAACAAAACTAACTTGAGGAGGGGGCAAGCGTCATAGAAAATGTTGCCGAAGTCCTGACCAAACTGTGCCTGCAGCATCTGAGCTTCTCAGATCCACGAGCCAGTGAATTCTCTATTTTTCAAGCCAGGTGAAGTTAAATTTTAGGAGACATCAAACAAACAAACCAACCTAACTAACACAAAAATCTTCATTATTCAACACTCCTGAACCCACCCCCGAGTCCACTGGGAGCTTGTTTTTCATGAACCAATTTAGATATGCAAATTCACTTGCATTAATTGGCTCTTCAGGGAATGGTGTTTGTTCTCTGTGAAGTCATTTAAAACTCAGAGCGGTCTTAGGAGCCCTCCCCATGGACCTAGGATTCCTCTTGACTCACAACCTGGACACCGCTTTCTGGACCCTCCCACTCCCTCCCTTTGCCCAGGGGATCTGCTGTAGTATACAAAGGTGTCCTTCTCTTGGTCGTACTAGGAGGCAGTGGCAGGGAAGCTGGAAAGAAGCAAGATAGGGCTGCAGAAATACCAACCTCAGAGTCAGGGAGACTCAGGTCAGCATCCAGCCTCTATTTCTTCCAAGCTTCCGAAGTTATATCACCTCTCTGAGCCTCCATCCTCCCATCTGCGAAACAAGGATAATAATACCTATATGGGCTGTTATAAAGATTTCAAGACATCACATGTACAGAATACCTGGCTGAGAGCCTGTGGGGTAGTAGGCATTTCACAAATTGTAGCTGTTGTTTAGATTTTTATCATTATCGTGGTTGCCCTTCCTGTTTTCCAGGGGTAGCATGGATCTAAGATTGTAGGGGCTGCAGATTTCTCGGTGGGGCAGAAGCAGCTAGGTAATAAGAGACAGTGTCACTTGTCAGCACAGAGCATTGTTTGGGGGAGGTGTGGGGGGATGGTCAGCACACACCCAGCAGCCACATAAGGTTCAGTGTCCAAGTCAGTGACACGCCTGTTCCAGGTCTTTCTCAAGGTCAGTGGTGCCTTTCTTTTTATCAGTTTTCAGAGCTATCAATGTGCAGAGCACTGGCTCCAGAAATGATGGGAGAAGAGAGATGAAAAGATGAATAAGACCAACAGCCCTGTCCTCAAGCTGCTCATAAACCAGGGTAGATGGTTTTGGAGTCTAACAGCCCTGATCTCAACCCTGGTTCCCCAGCTGAGCAGCCATGTGACTTATGGCACGTCAGGGCCATTTTCTGAGCCTCGGTTTCCTCTGGGGAAAAAAAAACCACAAGGAAATAATCACGTATGTCGCCCAATTCGTGGAAACATAATGAAAAGTAGAGGATGCAGGTGGCTTGCACAGGCCCTGGGGCAAAGTAGGTGCTCAATCAAGAGTCCTTGGGGGTTGGGTTGAGTAGTATCCCCTCAAAATTCATGTCCACTCAGAACCTCAAATTGTGCCCTTATTTGGGAATAGGGTCTTTGGAGATTGAATCTGTTAAGGATCTTGAGATGAAATCATCCTAGATACAGTGACTGGTGTTCTTATAAAAGGAAGAGGAGACACAGTGAAGACAGCCCTGCGAAGACAGAGGCAGAGATGAAGTTCTGCTGCCACAAGCCAAGGAATGTCAGGGCCACCGGAAGCTAGAAGAGGCAAAGGAGGATTCTTCCCTAGATCCTTCAAGGGAACGTGGCCCAGCTGGCCCTTGGTTTCAGACTTCCGGCCTCCAGCACTGGGAAGGAATCAGTTTCTGTTGTTTTCAGCCACCCCAGTTTGTGGTACTTTGTTACGGCAGCCCTAAGAAACTAAAATACCCCTTCTGCCTCAGCCCTCTCCCCTTAAACAAAGCAGATGTGAAAACCACCTCATAAGGCTCCAGGTTAAGGAAGTGTGGGATGCAAGGGGCTGTAAGGGTGCGCAGGAGGGGTTGAACCTGGAAATGAGGGTGATAGCATCGCCCTCTGGTGGTGGCTTGCAGACTAACAGGATGGGCATGCCAAGCGCCGGGCCCACAGAAGGGCTCTGGGGAGAGTTCTTTATCCAGCATCAGGAGTGCTCTGTTGGGGACTCTGAGCCACCAGCCCCCGCAGAGCCATTTTTAGAAGGAGCTCAGCGACACCTGTGTCCCAGGCGGGAAGCCAGGCCCAGCCTTCACTCCACCCCCAGGCCCTCCGAGGCTCTGGGCCTCCTGCCCCTGATGGCTGGTCTCTGGGGGAAAGGGCCCTGCCTCATGCACTGACCTGGGCAATCAGTTGCTCAGCCCACCTTTCAGCCCCTGGGGCTGGGGATTCCAAGTCTCTTTAACTGGGGGCAAACTCAGTAGAATGATACGATGCGCCAGTCATTGTTCTAGGTACTGGGGGTGCAGCAGTGACCTTGAAGGAGAAGATTCCTGATCCGGTGGAGCGTAGAGTCAAGTGGGGGCTGGAGAGGCAGGAAGTGAATTAATAAGTAAGGGAACCAGAAGGAAACATCCATGGATTGGTCTAAACGCAATGGGGTATAGGCGACAGAGAGCTTCATTTTCTCCAAACTGTTTACAATCCTCTTGTCTCTCATATCCCTCCGTCTTTATTTTATAATGTCTCTGGCTGTTCTCCTAGCTTTGCAATCACTTCAGCTCTCGTCTCAGGAATAATTTCAGTTTTCAAGTGTCTGACAGTCCCATCCGGTTAGAACTTCAGCCTCACGTGCAGTTTGAAATTTCTCGCCTGTCTCAGCACTCAGACCTGGGCGGGGGGGTTGGGGGAGGCACAGCCAGCCTGCACTTCCAAACTTTTCCCTCCCTTCCTAACCTTCCTGCTTCTGGTACAGGGCAGCGGGGAGGCTTGGCTGAGGAGAGACAAGGGTCTTCGGACGTGGCCGGAGCTGCTGCTGATTTTCTCCCAGCTAGCATGGCTGTTCTGTCACGTGGCGTGCTGTCAGCTTCCAAATGCTGGCTCTTTCGTGGGGCTCCTTGGTGGCGGGCTTTCTTTCTCCCAGCCTGTTGTAGATAGATGCCCTTGTCAGCTGAGCTCCTGTAAGCATCCTTGTGCCCCCAGCTGCTGGGCCACCTTCACCCCATTAGTCACAGCCTCTCTCTGCCTGGGGGTCCTCTTGTCCAGGCAGCAGCCCTCTTGGCAGGGGGAGGGGGAGGGTATCTTGTGCAAATGCCTCAAGCCTGCTTACCTTCCTCAGCCCCCTTGGCCGCAAGAAACTGGCAAACTTCCGCTTTACCAGCGGAGGCCTGGAGGAGGCCACCTGAGGCTGCTTCAGCACAGCCCCCCACCTCCTGAATTCTCCAGGGGGATGCAGCCTCCAATCTTACGTTCATATACACCCACCAGACCCCAGGGACTCAGGAAGCTCTCCCAAGGGCTCTGTCGCCAAGCTTCAGGCCTGAGGCTGCACTAGGTGTCTGCCGCTCAGGACCCCCTACCATGGCATGAAATGCCGGCTCCCTTTCACGTGGGCACCCTCACCTCTGGGAGGAGTTCTGGTTCCCCATCACTGGGCTGTGACCCCGGGGAGAGCCCCCTCATGGAAAGGAAGGAGGAAAATCAAAAGTGCGCTTACTCCTACAAATTCCCTTCCCCCCATCTCCTTGGGAATGTCTATCCTCTTGTACGCTGGCTTGGGATGGTTAGTCACAAAACCCGTCACACTTTCTCTCAGCAAGTCTAACACGCATCCAACAACTCTGTTCTATTTACGTATCTAGGGTTACTTCCCAGCCGCTGTCCCCAGATTGTAAGCTTTAGCCAAAATCCTGGGCAGCAGGATGTCTTCATCCACCTCCCGTTACAATGATTACAGAGGCGCAAAGGTTTTGAAGGGCAGGAAAACAATATAACGCGTTACAGCGTAACTGGGTTGGGAACTGGGCGGCAGTGCTGCTTTGGACCCAGGGATCAGGTCTCACTGAGGAGCCACACCCCCACGAATGGGACGCAAGCATCACAGACCTGGGGAAGAGCTTGGGCAAAGCCCCATGGTGGGAACAACATCGCTGGGCATAACGAAATGAAAGCTTCCCAAAGTGTAGTGAGCGGTGGAGTGAGTGGCCGGGGAGGAGGCTGGACCCTGCCCTGCAGGCCTTGCAGGCCATGGCGAGGAGTTTGGAAGTCGCTGGAAGTTCTGAAGCAGAGGGGGGTATGACCACACTGGTAGCCCTTGAGGAGACCGGACTGTATGTGTGCCAGGCGTTATGCTAAGCATGTTTGAGTCATTGTTTCCTTTAACTCTTAGAATCACCCTGCCGTCCAGGTCTGAGTACTTGCATTCAACAAACAGGGAAACTGAGGCTCAGCCACGTGTCCAAGCCTCCCCAGCTGTTAGATGCGAAGGCTGCAATTCAAGCCCAGGACTCTTAGGCTCCCAACACTTAGCTCTTCCAATCAGAGCATGCTGGCTTTCCAAGAGGGGTGCAGGAGGCACCCCACTCCCTTTCACCTCAGCCACCCTGAGCTGGTGTCACTGCTTCTGACAGTAACCCAGGAAACCAACCAACCAACCAACCAATGGGTGCTGCTGGGAGGGAGGGTCTGGGGTGAGTGCTTCAAGTTGACTAGAAATTCCCTGTGCAGCTAACCACGCTGGACCAGGGGCAGGGACACTAACACAGGGGTGGGCAGGGGTGGGAAGGGTCTTCTGTCGCTGTCCCTGACTCTGGAGCCCCAAGGCACCCTGCCCCGCCCTCCTGCTGCCCAGGCAGGAGTCAGAAGCTGGACCTCTCAGGGCTGCAGCCTGAGACATGGGCGGGTGAGGGGCATGTTGCAGCGAGGCTGTCACACAAGTTCCGTGTAGTGACATTTATCTTTCGCGGGGCGGAGGTTACTTCGGCATTTGAAAACGTCTCCTAGATTTGAGAAACTCCCCCATCTAACAAGTTTTGGTGGGAGGCAGGGTCCACCTCCCTCTCAAGAAGCCCGGAAGAACAGATACTCACTTTCCCAGCCTCCCTTGCAGCGAGGGTGTGTGTGTATGTCCTAAGCCCAGTGGGCTGGGGAGCCCGAGACAGGCAGGTGACGTTCCAGGGAGAAGGTGACCTGGTGGCTGCAGCAGGAGCTGTAGCCAGTGTCCTCCTTGGGGGCCGATGTGGGCTGTGGTCTTGGCTGTTCCTCCCTCCTTTTTGGTGTGTCTGTGTGTGTGGACTTCGCAGGGAGGACAGGAACAGGACCCCAGGCTCTGGCATAGGGCACTCTGTTTGCCCAGTGGCTCTCAAAGAATGCTCCCGTGACAAAGCTGTTAATGGCCCTGAACAGTATGAGAAAAAAAAGAATTCTTATGTAACAGAGAGTATCTATATCTCCAGGCCTGGCTCTCTGGCCTCCCAGGGCTGGTCATTAATCCCTTTTCTGCGTCAGCAGCTCAAGGCACAGTCCTTGCATCACAAACCACCTGGGATGGAACTCCCACGGGGCAGCCCTGCTGGGTCACATGCCTCCTGAATTGTGAGCAGGCTCTGCTTCTCGCGTCTTCAAGCAGATTTCCTCTGCCCCTTAGCAAGCCCCCTGCACTCCCCACTGGAACCAGCACGAGGCCAGCCTGACCCATACTAGTTTGGGCTGCTATCCTCCACGCTCAAGGGGTTGGTTCTTGCTTCTCATGTTGCCAAGCTGCGCTGGGAAGGGGCTGAGATGACTTCAAGTCCCAGAAAAATCGCAAAATACCAGGTCCTCCTGCCAATGCCCAAGGGCATGGCTGACCCCACGGACCCCGGTGTCCAAGCTGCAGGGCAGCTCCTGGCCCTCAGGCATCCACCAAAGCCTGGAGTACTTTGATTTGACGTGCAGACAGAGCTTGGAGGGTCTGTTTCGAACCAGCCTGTGGTGTTTAGCTCTCCCCAAGTGATGTACAAAAAGGCTGAGACTTGCCAGGGCCGAGGTGGGAGCCCCACTCGCACCCTGCCCTCAGCCCCCCCCAGCACCGAGGCTGGGGGGACAGGCTCGCGCTTTAAGGGACCAGCTGGAGAGGAGAGGGGCCTGGGCCTTCCCTTGATTCCAGGGTCCAGGGGCCCCTGAGGAAATGTATCAGCAGGATGAGGAGGTCAGGTGTCCTCTCTCTCCAGTACATGTCAGAGCTTTTTTTTTTTTTTTTGCGGTACGCAGGCCTCTCACTGTTGTGGCCTCTCCCGTTGCGGAGCACAGGCTCCGGACGGGCAGGCTCAGCGGCCATGGCTCACGGGCCCAGCCGCTCCACGGCATGTGGGACCTTCCCGGACCGGGGCACGAACCCGTGTCCCCTGCATCGGCAGGTGGACTCTCAACCACTGCGCCACCAGGGAAGCCCCATGTCAGAGCTTTTAATGAAAAGTCTTCATTCCTGAAGCCATGGCTGGTGTCATTCTGACAGTGTCGAGGATTACGGCCTGGCCCACCCTTTCTTCCTCCCCAGCTTTGTGGAGAAGCACGTGGGGATTTTCAGCCTTTGGGATCACCTCCTCTACCTACACACACACACACACACACACACACACACAGATGGCATTCGAAAAAGAGAATGCAGCCAAAAGGGTCTCTCCTGTGGCATTTGGCCCAGACCAGGGACTTCCCAGGCAAGCACGAATCACGCCCGTGGCAGGCTGCCCCCTGCCCCCCGTCAGACACGCACACGCCTCCTCCATCACCTAGAGGCAAGACAAATCACCCCCAGGGCTCCTGGGAGCCCAAATCTGTTTATTCAAGCCAGGGCCTTTTACCCTCACAGCAGCATGTGCATATCACAAGCCCCATTACTACAAGTGGGGAAACTGAGGCTCAGAGGGGTTGAGATCCTTAAAATTGCACAATAGGTATTAGAGCTAGAATTTCAACTTCAGTCTCTCTGACTCTGAAGGGTCTGGGTTTGCTTTCTTCCCTGGCTCTAATGCCCCCCACCAGACCCTATGAGAAAACTTCCAGGAACACTGTTTGCAGGGCAGAAAATCAATAACACATGTAATAAAGAAGAAGGCACTTACTTCTTCATAACTGTCATAAAAAGCAACATGGGGTATTTTCCATGCCCAGGAGCTGGGCTCTAAAGCCGTGATTTAAAGATCTCACTCCAGGTCTGGTTGTCCCGCTAAGACGCCCATCAATATGTGAATATTTACACACACACAGCGCTGCGGTACATACATTTCTGGTAATGGGGTGTCTCTTGGAGGGGAGCTCAGGGTTAATTTGCAGGATTCACGTCCAGGGTTTGTGAGCAGCACAGGTTTGGCCCCCAGTCCCCTGGCGGGGACCTCCAACCATGCACGGAGGGGTCAGACAGAAAATCCGCACCCTTGGCCTCCTGGCCTCCTTCCAACCTGCAGCCCATGGCACTGAGAGCAGCTCTGGACCGGAGCCCACCCGGTGCTTCCCACAGACTCCCCTCCCCCGCAGCCCCCGCTGAGCACTTCCATCCACCAGGCCCCAGGCTGACTCCAGAATGCAAAATCACTTTGTCCCTCCTTCTCATCCCCTCCCGCCTCCTGCATCTATGGATTTGCTCTTCAGAAAACATCTGTTCCCTTCCTCACCCCTGACATAAGCATCAATCTCATGTTAGCCCAGCTGCTTAAACTCGCGGCCCTGGGAAACAGACACTCTTTCCTGACCCGGCACAGGTCTGGGGACTCTAAAGCAGGCCTGAGGGTCTGACAAGAGGAGTCATGGGGGTGGGGAAGGGGGACTTGTCCACACAGGGACCTCCAGGCTAAGGTCCTAGGTCAGGGCCAGAAGGAGAGAGATAGATCAGAGGGGTAAGGCTGAAACTCAGGGGCCCAAGGGGATCATGACCTGCCCTGAGAGGGGCCCTGGACAGTCAAGGCCCCACCAAGTCGGTCAGAGACCCATCTGCCCGATGTTGGGTGGGAGTGAAGAAGGGCCTCAGGCAGCCAATAGAAGGCCCTGCAGCTGCGAAGCTACTGCAGCCCAGAGGTGGCAGTCAGATGCCTTGGTTCTGCTACACGCTCCCTCTGCCTGCTCTAGCAGCCCTGGCCTCTTTGCCAGAGCTCAGTTATGTCAGGCTCACCCCACCCTGGAGCCCCAGCTGGCCCTCCTCTGGATAGCTGGCCCCTCTGCATGCAGGATTGCCTCAGCATTCAGGGCTGCCACCCCCCGGTCGCCCCCAGCCTCTGCATCCCCAGCACAGGCACGCCTAGTAGGGACACCAAATGCACCCCCAAACATATTTGGGAAATGGATTAAACCTGAACCTGAAAAAGGGAAACCAGACAGGCCAGAATCCCTATAAACAATGGGTTTTGTGAAAGGAGATGATCCCCTCTCCCACTGGCCCCAAGGAAAGGACTTGGACCTGTCTGTCTGTCTGTCTGTCCAAACGGGGCTGGTGCTGAGGAGGGGGCAGCGGGCAAGTGCTGAGCAGACCCTGCCCAGGCTGCTAGGTATTCTGGGAACACCTGATCCACTTCCTGGGCCAGTCTGGGCCTGTGGAGGGAGGGCAGGGAGCTGGGGTCAGGGGTTAGCTGGGCTCCTCTGGTGAAGAGCAGAAATGAGTGTGATGTGAACAGTAGGTAAATAGTCTGTGAGAACTTTGAGGGCAGGTGCTGACTCTGGGGCTACTGGGGTGATCCAGGCACAGTCCCTCCCCTCAGGAGACTCACAGCCATATCAGAAAAAGAGGCTAAAGACAGATGGCCTGTAGTAAGGCTCAATAAATATTTACTTAATGACTGCTGGGTGGATGAGACAGACAGCAGACAGACACTGATAATTCAATGTGCTGAATGCTACGACTCGATCAACATACGGTTATTGTTTCGACGATGCGCTGGTGAACACGAGTAATGAAGCAAGCGTGTGGTCTCAATTGCCTCTACCCAAGGTGGGCCAAAGGACCAAGAAAGACTTCCCAAAGGAAGGAACATTTGGGCTGGGTCTTACGGATGAGTAGGAGTTCACCCAGTGCACAAGGGGCAAAGAGCGTCCCAGCAGAGGGGCAGCAAGTGCCAAGGCAGAGAAGCAAGAGAGAGCCTGGCCTGTTTGGGAAATCTAGAGTGTAGGTATATGACTGGAATGGAGAGGGGTGCCTTGGGACTTGGGGGAGGGCAGAAGAAAAGGCCCTTGCTAACTAATTTGGAGCCACTGTAAATTTTGAAACAAGGGAGGGATGTAAAGCAAAAAACAGAGAAAAGGGCACTCTCAGCAGAGGGGTCAGCCAGGGCACCACATGGGGGTGTGAATGAGCACAGCACATTCAAGGAACAGTGAGACCAGGTGTGGAGGGAGTCTCCTAGGAAACGATGATACCCCAAGGGAACAAGCATGGCCTTGTGATCTAGAAGGAAATGTCCGAGGAGGAAGGTTGGAAGAAAAGAAACAAATTGTGAGACTGTGTCTTAAAGATATAATTCCGGGGCTTTCCTGGTGGCGCGGTGGTTGGGAGTCCGCCTGCCGATGCAGGGGACATGGGTTCGTGCCCCGGTCCGGGAAGATGCTACATACCGCGGAGCGACTGGGCCCGTAAGCCATGGCCGCTGAGCCTGCGCGTCCAGAGCCTGTGCTCCGTAACGGGAGAGGCCACAACAGTGAAAGGCCCACGTACCGCAAAAAAAAAAAAAAGATATAATTCCAGAGTGCAGCATCACTCCCATTTCACTGGTCCAGAAACTGAGGCTCAGAGGGAACCATTCTGATTGGTGCTGGGTCCAGATAATCACATCTCCAAGGTTACCTCCTTCCCCCATTTGTACCAGGTATAAGCAGCTGGAGACCCAAAGAAAAGCTGTCCTGGACAGAATTTATTTGAAAAAACAAAAACAGAAAACAGACTTAACAGATTTATCTCCCTGCATAGATGGAGAGCCATCTTCCCAACCATGGAGCCACCAGGCCCCAAACTGCTGATTTTTCCTTTTTCATCAGAAGCCAAGGAAAAGGCTCTCTAGTGGTGATACAATCTCTTGCATCTCCCACAGATTCTGGGCTGGAGCTGGGGCTGCCATGTGCCATGCAACTGAGAACAGCTTGAGTGTGGGACAGTGGAGGGAACAGTGGGTTAGGAATTAGGAGACAGGGCTACAGATTGTCAGTGACTTGCTGTGTGACCTTGCCCAGGTGATTCCCTCTCTGAGCTTCTGTTCCCTCTTCTATGAACAGGGACAGTCAGCTCTGTGAGACCGTGTCTGCAGAGTTGCCTGGTACAGGAGAGAGCAGCTCCTGTCTGGAGCGCACTGGACAGGCAGCTTCCTCATCTGTGAAATGGGCATTAGAATTCCTCCCTCCCAGGGCAGCTGTGAGGACGGAAGCAGAAAATGTCTGTGAGAGCCTCAGCACCATGCCTGGCACATAGTAGGTGCTCAGGAAACGCTGAGGGTATCTACCTGCATGGCCCCCAGGAGCCACGAATGGGCTTCAGGAATCCAGGACAAGTCTGAGCCTTGGTGACTTGTCTCTGCCATTCTCCATATCAAAGACTTTTCAAAAGCAGCTGGAGACTCAAAGAAAAGCTGTCCTGGACAGAATTTATTTGAAAAAACAAAAACAGAAAACAGATTTATCTCCCTGCATAGACGGAGAGCCATCTTCCCAACCATGGAGCCACCAGGCCCCAAACTGCTGATTTTTCCTTTTTCATCAGAAGCCAAGGAAAAGGCTCTCTAGTGGTGATACAATCTCTTGCATCTCCCCCAGATTCGGGGCTGGAGCTGGGGCTGCCATGTGCTCCCAGCCTCTCCTTGGGGGGGCCTCTGGCTCCCCTCCTTCCCACCTTTAAGCCCTGGGGGCCAGTGAGACCACAGACCTGGGAGGTATCCCAGCTCAGTCACTGACGAGCTGGTGACCAGGGCCAGGCCTGTCAGCTCGCAGCCCCAGTCCTGATCAGAGAAAGGATAGCGCTGCACACACAGCTCAGTGATGACAGATGCCACGATGGCAATGAGAGGCCACACGGCCACACCCACCAACCCCCCGGGGACATCCCCAGCGTGTCAGGGCTGTGCCTCCCCTGGGGGCCAGGACAGCCGGACAGCAGTCTGCCCTCAGCGCTGAGCCTTCCCCACAGCAGAGGCCCTTCGTTCCTGTCCTGTCCTCCTGCCTGTTCCACAGCACAGACTCATCTGGACCTGTGGGGCCGGAGAGCAAGCATCTGAATCAATATTTAAAGTAGTGGGAAGTCAATACTCGAGGCGACAGGACAGGGAAGAGACTCAGAAAGCCCTAGAACAGCAGTCCCCAACCTTTTTGGCACCAGGGACCGGTTTCGCGGAAGACAGCTTTTCCATGGATTGGGGGGGAGGTTTAGGCGGTAATGCAAACGATGGGCAGCGATGGGAAGAGATGGGGAGCTGTGGGCAGCGATGGGGGCGCAGAGGAAGCTTCGCTCGCTCACCCCTGCTGCGTGGCCAGGTTCCTAACGGACCACAGTCTGGTACCAGTACCAGTCCGTGGCCCGGGGGTTGGGGACTCCTGCCCTAGGAGAACCCTGAGATCAGACCCTGTCCAACCAAAGCCTCCTGGATTATTAATTCTTCTGTAATTACTATTCTCTCTTCAAATCCTATATCTCTTTCAAGTTCACGAGGCGCCCCCCCCATTGGTGCTTCCTTGCAAGGCTTTGAAGAGCATCTACCCATCCCTCTCTGCACATGGCCTCCTTTGGCACAGGCTGCAGAGGCTCTGCCTCTCCACCTCAGCATCTCTGCACAGACCCTGAGGCAGGGAGGTGGGGAGAAAGAACACAGCTCTGCTGTGTGACCTTGGGCGAGTGCCGGAACCTCTCTGGGCTCAGTTTACACGTCCTTATTGTCAGGGACATGGGCAGAAAATGAAAGAAAAGGGCCAGCACAAACAAGTGTCATTTCCCCTCCCTGATTCCTGAAATGTGATAACCTAAGGATGGACCAGCTTCCGACTTTGCCTTCTCTGCAGGCCATTCTCTGCTTGGGGGTGAGGCTGGGGTGGGGGGGGACATTTGATACAGTGGAAGAGCCTTGACTCTGAGTCAAGAGAGCCTGGGTTGGAATCCCAGCTCTGTACTTACCAGCTGTATGACCTCAGACAAGCAGCCTGGCCTCTCTGAACCCCAATTTCCACATCTACAGTATCTACAAATGGGAACAGAGCTATGGTGAGGATTGAGTGGGACAACCGGAGAAAAGCACCCAGCACAGCAGCACCTAGCACAGTCGGCTGTCCTCAGGGTTCCCTGGCATGGGTTGGGGGTAGGGAACTTTGAGTCCAGAGTAAACCAGGAAGAGGCCTCCGTCTCTTCCACAGGGAAGAATTGTGAATCCCCAGGTCTAAGAGAAGCCAGTCCTCATCGTGGGGTCAGAAAAAGCATCCTCTTTTTAAGGGGTGGTGTCTGGGGGGGATCAGGCCACTGGCCTCTCCTGGGCAGATTCTCAGGGTCTCATTCCTTCAAGGGCCCTGGAAGCCAAGAGCTTGGCGTGATATGGGCGCCACCTGGTGTCCAAAGGGGGCTAGACAGACCTGACCTGAAATCTGTGCTGAGTGGTTCAGGAAGCCAGGAGCAGTTTAGGGGAGAGGGGTACCCAGGGAGCCGCACCCAGGGGAGCAGACACCTTATTAAATATGTAGACAACAAACAAGATAAGAAAAATAAGTAGGGCACCTCATCGTAAGAGCAAAGAAAAAATCAAGCAGGGAACGACCTGAAATTTCAGCTAGAGTGGTCAGGACAGCCTAGCCTGGTTGAGTACAACCCGAAGGTAATAGGGGCGAACGTGCACGTCTCTGGGAAGTGAGCTTTCCGGGCAGAGTAAACAGCCAGTGCACGGCCAGGAATGTGCCAGAGTCGGAGGATCAAGGGGAGGGTAGAGGCGAAGTGGCCAGGGAGGTGACAAGAGGACAAAGCTGTGTGGCCTGCAGGTCAGGGGTAAGGCTGTGGCTTTTACCCTGCATGAGAAAGGGAGTTGGTGACGGGTTTGGAGGGAAACCCAAATGGCATGTTAACAGCTGTTAACATGGACTGATGGACCGACCTGGACATGGACTGACCCCACCTCCATGGGGTCACGGGCAGAGGCAGGAAAGCACCTGGGAGGCTTCTGCAAGGACCTTGTGGGAGGTGATGGTGGCTCCGACCAGGATGGTAGCAGTGAAGGTGATGAGAAGGGGACAGATTCTGGATGTACTGTGAATATAGAGCCAACCAGATTTGCTGAGAGACCAGGTATGAGGGTGAGACAGAGAAATCCAGGCTGACTGCAAGGGTTTTTTGCACCTGAGCAAACGGCAGGATGGAGTCACCATTAACCCAGTGGATAACATCAGTATTATGGCTCATCAGAGGAAGTATCAGGTGTGGACATGTTAAGTGTGAGATATATACTCCTTTTATTTTTTTATATTATATAGTATATAGATTATATATACACACATTTTTAAGAGAAGATTAATATCTCATAGCATTCCCAGACATCACTGTCAGGACTTGCAGCTCCAGGCCGGCATTCATTAGCCACAAACCAGGCTGTCAGGAAGCCTGCCTTGGAATTCCAGTTCTGTAAGTAATATGCTGTGTGGCCTTGGGCAGGTCACTTCACCACTCTGGGCTTCTTTTTCCTCCATATATGAATGGGGCAGGAAGAATTATTAAAGTCAATGTCTCAAGAGTCCCCTTCAGCTTTCCTCAGTCTTTTTCATGTCTTAAATAACACCTCCTCAGAAAGCGTCCCTCCCCCAATGTTGGCAGGGTCTTCATAGAACCATCACAATATGAAACTATCAGTGCGTAGTCCTTGCTGTCTGTGTTTCCCACACTGTAAGCTCCAGGGCGTAGGTATAGTTTCTTGTTGCAAGTTTTGTCTCTAGCCAAGACGAGTATCTTCTCAAGGCTCTTTGTTCAATTCTGAGGTGAAATTAGGAGCTACCGAAGGATCTTGAGCAGAAACTTTCTGGGCTTAAATTTATATCATTTATAAAATGACCTGACTTCGGTTTACAGAAGAGTCACTGGGCTGCCATGATAAGACTGGACGAGGGAGACATAGAGACCAGTTAGGAAGCCACCAGGCAGTGGGAGGTGGCGCCTTGGACAGGGGTGGTAGGGGAGCAGGTGGCAGTGGCGAGCAGTGACCATCTCTGGGTTGATTTGGAAGGCAGAGCCGGCAGGAGACGCTGATGGACTGGATGTGGGTGTGAGAGAGGCCAGCGTCAAGGAGGTCTCCGAAAGTTGTGTTCAAGCGCCTGGGAGAATAGTTTCCATTAAATGCCACTGGAAGACATAGGGCGGGTTTGGGGGAAAATTTTCAGGGGTCTTGTTTTAAGTTTGAGGGTTCTGTTAGACACTGAAGTGGAAATGGGAAGAAAGCAGCTGGAAGCAGGAGTCTGGAGAGTCAGGAGAGAGCCGGGTGGGAGATGGTAATTGTGGATCATGGGTGTAGAGATGGTGTGTAGAGCCGTGATGCTGGATGAGGTCACCTGGGAGTGACCTGGGCCCTGGAGGCCTGCCCATCACACTCTGGAGGCAGGAAGGACACACGGGGACAACGGAGGCAGAAAGCAGAGGGCAAACGGGCCACCTGCTCCAAGGGCCAGAGCTCTGACCCCAGGGGATTGCCTGGAGAGGCCCGAGGCCTTGGAACCCGGCTGGGCTCTCCCGGAGATGCTCTCTGGGACAGCAGCACTGATTCATCTGCAAGGAGAGTATTGACTGAGCGCCTTCTGCACGCAGAGACCTCATCAGTGACTCAACCAATATGACGCGTCACACTTTCTGATCCCAGCCCTCTGAACAGGTGTTTTCCATCCTGCATTTATTCCTGTTTGATACCCGAGGAAATGAAGGACCAAAGAGATGAACAGGTCCCTCAAGGTCACACAGCAAGCCCACGGTAAAGCAAAAACAGAGGCCGGCTTTTCTGGGGCAGGAGGTGGGGCACCTCCTATAAACACCTCCAGAATTCCAAGTACCCCCACTACGGTAGTGACCGCCCTGGGGCAGGTCCTACCATCCCCACTTCACAGATGGATACACAGAGGTTCAGAGATGGGAAACGACCTGCTCAAGGTCATGGCTTATAGTGGCACAGCCAGGCCTGTAAACCAGGCTATCTGCATCCAGAGTCCACCTCTGTGTCTGCAGTGGGCTGGCCTCACCCCCAATCCATTCACACCACCAGCAGAACAATGGGTAGGATCCACTGAACAAAAACACAAATGCATTCAAAGCAGACAACGAATCAGCAACATTTTAAAATTAACATTATTTTTAGGACCACAGCATCTACCTAGATCAAAATAAAGATATATACATGAATTCCAGGTATATCCTGTATATGGGTAGTTGGTGGGATATGGACTTTTCTGGCCTTTCCAGCTCCTCCTTGGCCCCCTTAGAGTCCTGTGGTCCAGGACCCACTGGTTCAGACATCCCTCTACCACCCCTGTTCCTCTCTCCTCTCCAGACACTAAATGCCTGGCAAGGCTTTCTCATTGGGAAGCTACCACCCCCATCTCTGTCCTGAATGATTGCATGAGCCTCCCCACTTCTACCCCTGCCTCCCACTCTTTTAGTTCATTCTTTGCCAGCATACAGAATCAATCAGACCTTGTCCCTCCTCTGCTCAGAACCCCTCCAGTGCTTTCCATCTCACTTAGCATAAAGGCCAAAGGCCTGATGTGATCCTAACTGCTCCCCTCCCCCCATCTCCATTAGTTCTTCTATCCCCACCCCTTCACTCACTCTGCTCCGGCCACTCAGCCTCCTTGCTGGTCCATAAACGTGGCACCCCCGCCCCTGCCTCAGGACCTTTGCTTGTGCTATCACCCTCTGCCTGGAGTACTCTTCCCCCAGACATCCACATGCACAGCTTCAGACTTTCACCTCGTTCTCTGCAAATGTCCCCTTAAGGAGACTGTCCCTGACAACCCCCCTCCCAGTTTCAGACAGCAACCCTCCTCTCCCCTTCCCTGCTTTCTTGTTTCTCCCTGATATGTTCACTCTTTATCACATTACATGTTGTAGTTGTTTACATGTTGATTTCCTATCTCCCTTTACCCCTACTTAAGTGTAAGCTCCATGAAGACACGTTGATCATCTATTCTGTTCACTGCTCACTCCCCCACCCCTAGAATGGTGGTGGGCTCAGAAAAGGCATTCAGTAAATATTTGTTGAATAAACGAATGTCAGATAAAATGGGGCCGGGACTCCAGGAGAAAGATTTGTCTATTCTCTGCTCTCTCTGTTCAGCTGAAACCAGGGGGAAGTGAGAGGTGCCAAAGGGGGGAAGAAAAGTGGCCCCTGAGCAGGGCGAGTGCTCAGAGAGCTCCAAGACCTAGACTTCAGGCAAGTTGAGATGGCTTATAGTTTACAGATGCAGGTTTATAGTCCGCGTTTCGGAGGACAGCACCTGTTACCTTAGCCCACGCTCCAATGTCCTTGCTCACGGCTCCCTGCCTTTAGGGGCAGGAAGCCAGACCAGCTTCCAATCCCTGCAGCCATTTGCTAGTGTTGTGTGGACACTAACTGCGCTTGCTCCATGGTTTTGAGCTCTACCCCGTGCCAGGCATGCGCTGGCACTCCACCTGCATCTGCTCGTGGGTTCCTTTCAGTCACCTCTCTATGGCCTGGAGCATCCCCAGTTCCTGAAGGGAAAAGTGGGCCCTGAAGAGATTAAGTAACTTGCTAAGGGCACACATCTAGTGTCTAAGACTTGGTCCAGATGTCCAGAGTAACCTTGTGGGCAGTTCCTGGGAGCACCAAGCCTCACATAAAGCAGTCTCTTCCTTTTGCTCCTAACAAGTCGTGTGGCACTTCCCCACACAACGAGGACAGGGCGGTGGGAGCAGTGGATGCTGAGGAAGTCTGGAGCTTCCTGTGTCCCAGCGCTGGGAGGAGATGTCCGCCAATTCCAGCTGTGACCAGCAGAGGGCAGAAGCAGCCTGGGGAAGGCCCAGGAAGAGCATTGGTGTCATTTCCTCTGCAGGTGGGAGAGACAGGAAAGCGTGTTAGATTCCCTGGGGTCCCACACCCGGCTTCACCTGGAGTAGCCTACTTTTTATTTCTTCACAAGGTTCCACAAGAGACTGTGTTTGACCAAAGGCTCTCCAGCTGCTATTACTAGTATTACTGCTACTGATTAGTAATTTTAATAATGATAATAATGATATAATAAACTAAAAGCCTTTAGTTAGATGATCTTTAGGTTTTCTTCAAGACTGACAGTCAATTCTGTTTGTACTTCAGCAACTTGTAAAAAAAAAAAAAAAAACAGAAAAAACAAGCAAATAAAAAACACTTATCTGTTGGATATTTAAGAAAATAAACACACCTCCAGAAGTCAGTAGCTGAGGGACAGGCCCCGGAGCCAGGCTTCCTGGGGTTGAATCCTTCCCCCACTACTGACTGTGTGACCTTGGCAAGTTACTTCACCTCCCTAAACTCACTTTTCTCATTTATAAAATGGAAATAACGAGTCAGACTCATAAGGTTGTGTGTTGTGAGGAGTAGCTGAGGTAATACAGGTGGACATATAGTACCGGAGCTGACTAATTGCTCAACCATATGTGGTTGCAATAACTTCCCCGACACGTCCCCACGGCCCACTCTCACCCGTGGAACCTTCCTGTCCTCCCATCTCCCGGCCCAGACACTTTCTAACTCAAGAGTCATGTGTGTTCCACCTGGTATACTCTTGTTCACAGGTCAGATGCCCTCTGTCTGCCGCAGTGATTCAGTTGGACAGGGTTTAGCGGCATGTGATCAAATTTCAAAATAACATTAAATTAGACCATGAAGTTTTTCTCCCTCACACATAATAGAAAGCAGGAGGTGGTTGGTACAGGGCTGGGATGGCAGCTTCAAACAATCAAGAACTCTGGCTCTTTCCATCTTCCTGTTCTGCCAACATCAGTCCATGGATGCTTCATGGTCCAAGATGGCTGCATGAGCACCGGCCATCAGTTCCACAGATGGTGGTGACCTGGTCTAAGACGGCGACAGTGGATTCCGGACAGATTTAGAAAGTAGAATCAACAGAACTTGGTAATGGATTCAGCATGGAAATAGGGACCATGGAGGTGCCGAGGTTGACTCCTGAGTGGTTGATATGAGAGTTAGATATTTTTCCCATCTCCTGAGACAGGGACAGTGGTCCAATAGCCAGGAAGTGGTGGGCACTAGAGTGTCACAGTGTATGTTAGCATATCAACACTGTGAGAAAGCATGCAGGGAAGATACGTAGTCTAGCCTGGTGTTAGACATTAGCAAGGTATGGAAAAGTCAACTAAATCTAGGTGAGCTTGAGCCCAGAGCTGCCATCTTGAATTTCAAGTGAACATTTACTTGCCTTATGGTTTGGGCTGTATACCCCCGGATGATGGTGCTCCCAAACTGCAGGTTAATATCCAGGACTGGGTTAAAAGTAATCATTCCAAGAGAAAAATGGGCAGTGAAAGTGTTCGACTGGTACCTCAGGCTTTTGACAACAGAGGCATATCTGTTAGTCTATACACACACCGAGCATATAAACTCAGTGAAACGTGGAGCATAACATTGAGGGAGGAGAAACAGTGTTGACTAAGATCTCCTAGTGAGTGCTAGGCATGTGCATATATATTTGAGGAGAAGCCTCGTTATTTAAAACTCTCAGCGCTGTCTTGCCATTGCCTGAGCCCCCAACACACCTCATAGTCTGGAGAGCTATAAAACTTGGAATATCCTGCCAGGGAGACAGTGAAAGGCAGCTCGGCGTGGCATGAACAGAAGGGACTCCTCTGCCTCCTTTGGATGCACAGGAAACGGGCAGGGGGAGCATCATCTTTAAGGGCGAATCCAAACTCCACCCTGGAGTTGCTACTTCCTTTTGGCTTGCACTCGTACAGAGGATAAAGTATTCACTGAACCACAAAGCCCCTGGATGCCAGGAAAAGAATATATCTTGGTCCCCATGTTCCCTTCCCCAGGGAAAGGGTTCAAGCAGAGGAAGCTCCCACCTCTCCGCTCAGAAGGCAAATCTCTTTTATGGCCTCCCTGTGCATTCATGCTCGTGGAGGCCCGTGGGCCCGGCCTCCCCATCACCCTGGGTTCCTGGGAAGAGCCTCTTTCCAGACTCCACCTCTGAACCTCATCACATTTCTCTCAGGCTGTTGACTCGGTCAAGGTCAAGGCATCGAGAGAAACGTGAGGGTTACCCTGAGGGTTCTGCCATGCTGGGGAGGCCTTTTCAGAGCTAACTCTCCCTCAGTGTGAGGGGCTGCACTGGCCCCGTCCCGGAGGCTGTGCTGGTCCCAAGGGAAGGTGTCTGTCATCCCCATCTGTGTTCTCTCTTGCAGGTAAGTCGGACCGGAGCAGCGGGAGGGCTGTGTGATGACACACTGACAGTTTGCGAGCAAAAGCGGCCACAGTAAGACACGACTGATTGATTCACTGCATCTCGATTCTTAGCTAGGGTGGTTTCAATGTGCAGACTTCTCCTGTCCCAGAGGAGACTCCTCTGGGTCTGGAAAGGGGATGCCGAACCTTGGGGTCCCGCGGAGGGCCCCTAGCTTTGGTTGGGGGAGGCGTGGCTTTTGGTTGGAGGGGACAGTGGCTTCTGGGTACCATAAGGTACCGTAAGGCCTGTGCATGTGGCTGGCACTGGGCTGCCTGCCTCAAGGGGGTATCTCCCCATGATCTACGACATTGGTTCTGAAGAGTTTCGTCTGGCAGCTTCAAATGGCTGAGACCTACTGGCATGGTTTGCAAGGATGCAGGGAACTTTGGGGGGCCTCATCGATCCCACCTGGGCGCTCCAAAAGACCCTCGACCTCTGTGGCATGCAGCCTCGGCCGTTTCCAAACTCATGGCATCCCACCAGCCATGTCACCCGCCCCTGGCTTAGTGTCTCTTCCTGACACTCTTCCTGTCACTGTATCCCACCCATCACCTCACGTCAAAGTTCCAGCCGATGGGAACAATTTTTAGACTTTTAATGACAGTCTAAAACTGTTTTAAACTGCTTTAGACAGTTAATGTGCATGTGGGATGTTGGACTGGGACGTCACTGTAAGGCCGGGTTTCTAGTGACATTTCATTTCTGGCACTAAAACGTCCAAGGCTCAAGAGGCACCTGTGTGTGCAACCCCAGGACCTGGTTGTTAACCCTCGCCCTGACCCCCTTCACCTTCTCCGTGGTTCCGAGCCTCAGGACCCTGTTGTGGACAGGGCCATCTCTTGCCCGGAAGGGAGTTCGGGACAGCTTCCCCGAAGAGCTAGGCGAATTCATTTTCTCTAGATTTTAAGGGAACAGGACATGCCGGGGATGTGAATCCTGTTCCCGGGATGCTTTAGAAAGAGGTGCTCCCACAAGACTTGCGTATGATTTTTCCCAGGGTGCTTTGGGGTGGCTGCTCCTGGGGTTCTGTATCCATCGGGAATAGGGGATGAAGGGAGAGATAGGTGCCTACAAAACCCCCAGCTTTAACCCCACGCCTCCCCCAACCTAAGCTAGTTTCCTGGCAGGAAACCCAGGATGCCCTCTCTGAAAAGTAAATGAAATATCCCTAAGACCAGGCACGTGTTTGGCCCCCAGGATATGGCCTGAATCTCAGCAAGACCTTCCCCAGACAGCAGTGGATGTCTCCCAGGGGAGACCCCATACACTCAACACCTTGTCCCAGACCCTGGATCCTCACGTCTGCTGGGGTAGGGGAGGCCTGATCCCCTGGGTCCCAGCCGAGACTCAAAAGCAATCTCATCCTCTTGGGGTTGTTTCGGTCGGCTTTGTTTTCCCAAAATCAAATTGATGGGATGTTTCTGTTCAGAAACCACTCCATCCTCTGGCATAAAGGAAGCCTTTGGAAAAAGGGCTCAGAAGCCCTGGATCCTGCAGTGTTGGGGGGGAGGGGTGTAACTGAAACGCCCAGCATTTCATAACAGGGGCCAGTTGCTCCCTCGTGCATTTCCTAGTTTGATGCCCACGAAAGCCCTACAAGCATAAGTCTAGCTCATTTTTAAGCACTATAAAAGTGTCTTTGAAAATGATTGTAAGGTGATCATTTGGTGTGGCTACTGTTAAGACTGAGGTGCAAAACCCTTAGAGGAAACAAACGACATCAGCAGAGGGCAGAGTGAGGCACCCCAAAGTGTCGCCTCCTGCAGGACCGGCCTAACCCGGCGCACAGACCTTCCCCCTCCAACCTCTCCCACCAGCCTGCCCGAATCCCTCCTGCCTGTGAAGTCCTCCTCACATTAGCCGAGGGTGCCCCTGTAAGAGGTGACTCAGATCCTCTGAGCATGCCACTGAGTCCCACAGCCCTTAACCCTTCCCCATGCCAGACTGTCCTCCCCGGCAGGGTCTTCACCCCGCCTCTCCTGTAGAGTGCAATAGCCCTGAGAAGGGCAAGACACAGGCTCTCCTATCAGCACCGGCATTTATGAGCGGAGCACTTACTCCCTGCCACTCCCATCCCCCTCGATCCTCACGGCCTCCCTGGAGGTGTCTTCAGTTCCTCTGGGTCAGGTGCATGAGGATAGGGCAGCTAAGCCATTGCCCCAGATCACAGGCCAGTAGGCGGCAGAGCTGCAGGTGACTCCTGGCTGACATCTCTGCTACTCCTCATGGCTTCTCTCTAGACCTAAGAAGGGAAAGGAGTGAAGAGCCCAGGGGCTGCCCTCAAGAAGCAGGTGGGCAAGAGGAAAAAGGGGAGGGGCCACAAGTATTGAGCACTTACTGCGTGCACACGGTGCCATGAACTTGGTACTCATCATTGCTAGTGTCACAGACCTCCAAAGCCTGTGGAAGCAGACGGAACGCCCCCCCCACTTGCGCCTCTCCCAATGGGCACTGTTGTTAAATGGTCCCAGTTCATTGAATAAACCTGGGGGCAACAGGGGGCCTCCACCGGCTTCCAGTCCTGCTTTCACAGTATCTTTATCAAAGTGAGGGCTCGGGGCCCACAGGCCAGTGCCCTCCTGCCCACAGCCAGGTCTAAAGGACAGACGTGGGGGAGTTCCGTACGGAATTTACTTCAAGCCCCGTCCCCTTCATTTTGCTTTTAAACTTGTCTACCTGTGTCTGCATCAAGCCCAGCAGGGCCGAGGGCTGAGGACGGATCTGAGAGAAGCAAAGTCAGATGCGGTGATTAAAATCAATAGTCTACATAATGCATCATAGCTCACATCATTCCACTTCATCTTTAAACCCACGACCTTCTTGCAATTGGGATTATTATCTCCATTTTACTGGAGGAAACTGATGAGACTCTGAGAGATAAAGTGACTTCCTCAGGATCAACCAGTTAAGAAGTAGTGAATCCAGGTGTGGGAGTCTGAATAACGGTTCCCAGATGTGAGCTGTGGATATTACCTGATTATGACAAAAGGGACTTTGCAGACGTAATTAAGTTCAGGATCTGGAGATGGGGAGACTTTCCTGGATTACCCAGGTGGGCCCTAAATGTAATCACAGGGTCCTTATAAGAGGGAAGCAGAGGGAGGTTAGGGCTGGCAGAGGAGAAGGAGACGTGAGGATGGGAGCTAGAGGTTGGAATGATGCCAGGAAGGGGTCCCAAACCAAGGAACGCAGGCAGCTGGGGGCTAGAAAGGGCAAGGAAATGGGTTCTCCTGAGCTTCAAGCCCTGCCGACACCCTGACCTCAGCCCAGTGGCTGATTTCAGACATCAGGCCCCAGAACTGTAAGAGAATAATTTGTGTTCTCTTAAGCCATCAAGTTGATGGTAATTTGTTATAGCAGCCCTAGGAAACTAACACACCAGGGTTACAGCCAGTCTTGTGTTTCCTCACTGCTCTGCCACGTGGTGGATCCCGCTGGTCTGTGCTGGGCCTCTAGTCGGACACCTTCCTCCCCTAGACTCAGGGTCTCCTGCAGTCCGGAGCACAGTGTATCACCGCTGCATCCCCAGGGCTCGGTGTGTATAATAGGCACCAGGAAGTGAGACTCACCTTCCCCTGACTGAGAACACAATAAACTGCTCATGAGTTTCCCACTAGATCTCAACCTCTCTAGCACCACGGCCCTCCCTGCCTGTTCAACCATCTCCAGTGTGTGGCTTGCAGGGCTTTTGTGGCTTCTTTGCTTCACAGTAGGAAAAAGTGGTGAGGCAGGAGATAAAAGCTTTGCAGTCAGACTTTGGGCTGAGATCCTGGCCAGCTGGGTGGCCGTGGGCCAGGCCTTCAACCCCCTGGACGTTATGCCTCCCCCTGTTAAATGGGACATTAGATTAGCAGCCCCTCCCAGAGCTGTTCTGGAGGTAAAGCAAGGTGAGGTATACAGTGACTTGTGCGCGATCAGCCTCTGTCGCTCACCAGCCCTCACTGGATGGGTCGCTGAACCTATCTGAGCCTTACCCTCTTCATCTATAAACCGTCAGTGCAGACCTCTGCCAAGCAGGGCTGACCCAGAGCAGGGCCATTGCCTCTTTCTCCTGATGAAGAAGGCTGGCTACAGGAGAAAGTTCATGGAGAGCCTTAGGAAAGAAAAGAAGTCTTGGGAAGAGTAGGGCGGGGCCAGATTATGAAGACCCTTGAATGCCGCTTTTTTTCCCATTCTTTCTGCAAATGTTTACCGCACACTTACCCAATGTCAGGCTCTGATTTAGTGGCGCCTACAAGGGGCGAGGTCCCTGCTCTCATGGAGCGGCCAGACAGTTGCCCAAGGTAGTCAGTGATCAAGCCACAGTAGACCTTTTCTTTGAAATGTAGTTGATTTACAGTGTTGTGTTAATTTCTGCTATATAGCCAAGTGACTCCATTTATAGACATATATTCACAGACATAGAGAACAGACTTGAGGTCGCCAAGGGGGAGGGGGCGTGGGGGAGGGATGGACTGGGAGTTTGGGGTTAGTCGATGCAAACTATTACATTTAGGATGGATAAACAACAAGGTCCTACTGTACAGCACAGGGAACCAAATCCAATCTCCTGGGATAAACCATCATGGAAGAGGCACAGTATGACTTTTGAGCAGAGACTGAACATGTCGACATCTGTGAGCATCCGTCTGGCTTTTCTGGGAGAGCGCAGCAGAGTGGAGGAGTCCAGAGGCCAAGTCAAAAGTCTGTTGCATCTGTTCAGGGCTGAGGGGAGAAGGGGCTGAGCTGAGAAACAGCAGGAGCGTGAGTGCCCGTCTCTCATCCAGACTAGTGCTGATTTGTGCCCATGTCCCCAGCAGCCACGCAGGTCACAGAGTGAGTGCTCAGGGGACAAGGTAGGGAAAGAGAATTCAAGATGACTGAGGTTTGCAGCCTTCAGAAACTGAAGGGGTTTTGGAAGACTTGGGACCACCAGCAGAGGGAGCCAGCTGGCAGCCCAGGGTCTGGTTCGCTCTTTCAAGCCCTGGCCTGCCCTTGCCCTCAGGTCACAACCAGTTCAGCAAAAACCTCTGCTTTGGGTAGTGTAGTCATTTTCATAATGTCGATTCTTCCGATCCAGGAACATGGTACATCTCTCCATCTGTTTGTATCATCTTTAATTTCTCTCATCAGTGTCTTACAGTTTTCTGCATACGGGTCTTTTGTCTCCTTAGGTAGGTTTATTCCTAGGTATTTTATTCTTTTTGTTGCAACAGTAAATAGGAGTGTTTCCTTAATTTCTCTTTCAGAGTTTTCATCATTAGTGTATAGGAATGCAAGAGATTTCTGTGCATTAATTTTGTATCCTGCTACTTTACCAAATTCGTTGATTAGCTCTAGTAGTTTTCTGGTAGCATCTTTAGGATTCTCTATGTATAGTATCATGTCATCTGCAAACAGTGACAGTTTTACTTCTTCCTTACCGATTTGGATTCCTTTTATTTCTTTTTCTTCTCTGATTGCTGTGGCTAAAACTTCCAAAATTATGTTGAATAATAGTGGTGAGAGCGGGCAACCTTGTCTTGTTCCTGATCTTAATGGAAATGGTTTCAGTTTTTCACCATTGAGAATGATGTTAGCTGTGGGTTTGTCATATATGGCCTTTACTATGTCTGAGGGGTGGGATAGGGAGGGTGGGAGGGAGGGAGACGCAAGAGGGAAGAGATATGGGAACATATGTATATGTATAACTGATTCACTTTGTTATAAAGCAGAAACTAACACACTATTGTAAAGCAATTATACTCCAATAAAGATGTTAAAAAAAACAAAACAAAACAAAAAGCACCTCTGCTGCAGTGATTATGGTGAAGCAGGGCCCAGAGCTTGAGGCAGGACAACCCTCAGGCCTCAAGGGAATCCCCCAGCCCTGTGCAGCTTGGCCCTGAAGACGTAAATGCTTATATAAGAAGGGAAGCTGAAAATTAATGAAC
This sequence comes from Neophocaena asiaeorientalis asiaeorientalis, assembly GCF_003031525.2. NCBI lineage: Eukaryota > Metazoa > Chordata > Mammalia > Artiodactyla > Phocoenidae > Neophocaena > Neophocaena asiaeorientalis. Next base: position 4,478,262 of record NW_020173979.1, on the reverse strand, counting down.
AAAGTGGACAACCTATTAGGAAAAGAAAAACAGAATAAATCTTAAGAAAGTAAAAAACAAGGGGGCTTCCCTGGTGGCACAGTGGTTGAGAGTCCGCCTGCCAATGCAGGGGACACGGGTTCGTGCCCTGGTCCGGGAAGATCCCACATGCTGCGGAGCAGCTGGGCCCGTGAGCCATGGCCGCTGGGCCTGTGCGTCCGGGGCCACAACAGTGAGAGGCCCGTGTAACACACACACACAAAAAAAAGAAAGTAAAAAAAAGGAACTAATAAAGATAGCAGCAGAAATTAACTTTTGTAAATAAATAAATAAAATACTAGATAAACTTTTTAAAAGACTCATCAAGAAAAACAGAGAACACATAAATAGGAAGGAAAAAGGAAACGTAAAACCTTAAAAGATTTAAGAGGATATTCTGAACAAACTTATTTGGAATTAGAAAATTATAGGACATATAAAAATTTTTATAAAAATAGAGACTTTCCAAAACTGACTCAAGATGAAGTTAAAAACTTATAACCTCAGAGAAATTATCAGTTGATGAATACCTTTCCTCAACACAAACCTCAGGCCCAGACACTTTTACCAGTTGATTGTAATGCATCTTCAAGTAAAATTTTAAGAAGGAACACTTCCCAACTTGTTACAAGGCAAGCATAAGCTTGACATCAAATCCTGACCAAGAAAGGAAATTTAAAAGCTAATATCAGTCATGTAGATATACATAATTTTTAAAAATCCTCAACAAAATACTATCCAACTGAATCCAGCAACATAAAAAACCTGAGATTATCTCAGGAATGTAGGGTTGGTTTAATATTAGAAAGTCACTTCAAGAAATTTACATTAACAGATTAAAGGACAAAAAACATGTGCTCATCAACACATGGGATGAGGTAAAAGCATTTGATAAAATCTACCATCTGTCCATTATCTTTTTATAATTTTTTTTTTTTTTTTTTTTTTGCGGTACGCGGGCCTCTCACCGCTGTGGCCTCTCCCGCTGCAGAGCACAGGCTCCGGACGTGCAGGCTCAGCGGGCCCAGCCACTCTGCGGCATATGGGATCCTCCCGGACCGGGGCACGAACCCGTGCCCCCCGCATCGGCAGGCGGACTCCCAACCATCTGCGCCACCAGGGAAGCCCCTGCACCACCAGGGAAGCCCCTGTCCATTATCTTTTTAAACATAGCAAACCAGGAATAGAAAGAACTTTCTTACCCTGTTAAAGGATATTTGGAAAAAGCATGCAGCAACCATCATACCTAAGGAAGAATCATTGAAAGCACGCCCTTTAAGTTTGGGGGCACTGACATCCCTTCTTTTAAATGTGGTTTTGGAAATCCTAGCTAGCAAAGGAAGGCGAAAGAAATCAACAAAATGTGTAAGAATTAGAAAAAAAAACTTATTTATGGGTGATATGTTTGCCTAACTTCAAATAATCTAAGATATATTATTAGAATTCCAGTATTCAACAGGATTTTTGGACAAAAAGCAATGAAAAAACAAACACCAAGAGCAAAAAGATAGAAACTGGAATTTAAAAAATACCATTTAAAAGAATATTAAATGTCTAAAATATCTAGGAATAATCTCACAAAAGTTGTGCAAGACATTTGTGGAGGAATTAATAAAATTTTATTGATGGCCTTAAGGAAGATCTATATAGATGGGGAGAATGAGCCATGACCTTGGACTGGAAAACTCAACACAGTAAAGATGTCAGTTCACCCCAAAGTGGAAAATGATTTTGATGAAATTCTGATCAAAATTCTAACAGTTTGGGAACTTTAAGAACTACTCCCACAATGTTTATGGAAAGGCAGATAATCAAGAATGACAGCCATACTTTTGGAAGAACGTGATGGGAGAATTGATCCAACCAATTAGTAAGACAGGATAAAGCAAGAGTGGTGAGGAGATTGTGGTTGTACAGAGATAAACAAACAATGGAACAGTGGAGAACAAGAGCTCAGAAGAAGACTCCCACGGATACAGATACCCGATACGTGACATGCAGAGCAGTGCAGAAAACAGAAGCCTTCTGTATAACTGTGCTGGGACTATTGGTAATCTATAATGGAAAAGAAATTACATTGAACTCCTACTTCATAGCCTACGTAAAAATCAATACCAGGTGAATTAAACACCTAAATGTGAAAAAGAAAAATGATAAAACTTTCAGAAGACACTATAAGAGAATATATGTATGGCCTCATGTTAGCAAAGAATTTCTTTAACAAGATACGAAAAGTACAGACCATAAAGGAAAAGATGAATAAATTTGACTTCATTAAAATTAAGAGCTCTCTCCACCAAAAGACACTATAAAAAGAGGGTTAAAGTATAAGCCGTGGAGGGGGAGAAGTTATTTGTAGCACATATAACCAAAGCACATATTCTGGATACTTAGAAGACTAAGCATCCTGAATATATGAACATGGCCTATGAACTAAGTTGAAGAAAACAAACACTCCAACATAAAAAAATGGGCAGAAGATATCAAGAATAATTTCACAGAAGAATTTTTTTGTGTGTGTGGTCAGAATACATTTATTGACTTTTTTTAACATCTTTACTGGAGTATAATTGCTTTACAATGGTGTGTTAGTTTCTGCTTTAAAACAAAGTGAATCAGTTATACATATACATATGTTCCCATATCTCTTCCCTCTTGCATCTGCCTCCCTCCCACCCTCCCTATCCCACCCCTCTAGGTGGTCACAAAGCACCGATCTCCCTGTGCTATGCGGCTGCTTCCCACTAGCTATCAGTTTTACGTTTGGTAGTGTCACAGAAGAATTTAAAGGGTCACAATTTTAGGCAAAGTCGCTGAAACTCATTAGTAGTCAGAAAACCACAGATTAAAACACAGTGAGACAGACTTAGAGAACAAATTTATGGTTACCAGAGGGGAAGGGCAGGGGGGAGGGATAGTTAGGGAGTTTGGGATTGACACATACACACTACTATATTTAAAGTGGATAACCAACAAGGACCTACTGTATAGCACAGGGAACTGTGCTCAGTATTATGTAACAACCTAAATGGGAAAAGAATTTGAAAAAGAATAGATACAGGTACTCAATCACTTTGCTGTATGCCTGAAACTAACACAACATTGTTAATCAACTATACTCCAATATAAAACAAAAAGTTAAAATAAAAAACACAATGAGATATGATTTCACAATCAATAGATTGACAAGAATTAAGAAATTTATAAAGAATTGGTGAGAATATGGAGCAACAGGAACTCTTATACATTCCTGGTGGGAAAGCAAATTAGTACACTAACCTTGTAAAATAGTTTGGCAACGCCTAGAAAAGTTGAATATGACCCAAAAATGGCCCAACAATGCCACTATTCAATAGTTACCCCAGAGAAATTCTTGAGTAAGTCCTTTAAGAGACATATGCAAGGGTATTTGTTGCAGCATGATTTACAACAGCAAAAACAACTGGATACAGCTTAAATGCCCGTCAGTAGTTGAGTGAATAAATTATGCAAAATAAAAACACATATGGGGATAAGATTTATTTCAACGTGTTCTCAATCTTCCCCTCCTCTCAAGTATATTTGCCTTTGCCTGCTATCAAAGTGTCTTCTCTTCCCGGACTGTCTGTTTAGTTTGTGTGCTGAAAAACAGATATATTGAGGTATAACTGAAGTCCAAGAAGCTGTACATATTTAAACGGTGACGTCTTACTAGTTTTGACGTATGGCTGTATCTATGAAACCACCACAATCAAGATATGAATATAGCCATCACACCAAAAGTTTCCCCATGCCATTTTTGTTCCCCTCCTTCCATGCCTCCCCATCCTGTCATTCTCCACCTGGGGCAAACACTTTTCTGTCACTATAGTTTGCATTTTCTAGAATTTTATATGAGCGGAATCATAATATGTATTCTTTCTTATCTGGCTTTTTTTACACAACATGATTACTTTGAGATTGTCATGTTATTACCTAGCTGACTACTTCATTCCTTTCTGGTGCTAAGTAGTATTGTATTTACATCGTATGGATGTACCACAGTTTGTTTATCCATTCACCTGTCGATGGACATTTGGGTTATTTCCAATTTTTTGGCTATTGCAAATAAAGCTACTCTGATATTCATGTACAAGTCTTTATATAGACAAATACTTTCCATTCTCTTGGGAAAACACCAAGAGAGGTGTTGGAATTATTGGATCATATGATAAGTGAATGCTTAACTTTTAAAGAAATTGCCAATTTAGGATTTTCTTACCATCACTCTTAGTAAATTGAAGTTCATCAAAATTTGTAACTTCTGCTCCAAGAGATATTTTTAAGAAAAGGAAAAGGCAAGCCACAGGGTGAGAGAAAATATTTGCAAAGCGTACGTCGGATAAAGAATGTAGATTCGAAATAAACAAAGAGAATAACCACCATATTTCCCACTAAGCTATGAGTAACTGGTACAAGGATTATATTGTAAAAGGAACCTTCTGAACACAAAGGAATTTCAGATCTGGGGAATTTTAGGCCCACTAACCAGGAGAAGGGGTGGGTGGGACGTGATCTCTGCTAATATATCTGAAGGGCCGAGGACTTGGGATCTTCTTGGCTCTTGGGGGTACAACTAGGGAAAGGTGGGTCTCAGAGGGACAACTCTGGTCTCTGTAGGAAGAACTTTCTAACAGTCACAGCTGCCAGAGATCAGACAAGTCACTTTGATAGGTAGTAAATACCCCTCAAGGGAAGGATGCAAATCAAAGCCAAATTTGGACTGGATCACATAAAATCCTGTACTTATCCTGAGATTCTTGGCAATCCAGTAGTGTCAAGGGAAGGGAGATTTCTAGAATTTTTCTAAATGCGTCCTGGTGGGTTTTTCCTTCTCCAACTACGCATAAACTTGGGCCCAGGTAAAACGTTCATAGCATTAATCCAGCATGAATACCCAGTGCTTAGATCTGATCCCAGACCAATCCTGACTCACCTCATCCATCTCCTTTACAAGTGCCATCCGGGTGATGTTACAGAAATCTTGGAACGCTCACCATCTATAATCTTCTATCTCTCTCCCACTGATTTTTCTTTTTATATCTCTCCTTCCTGGACATAATTTATTTTTTACTTTTAAATATTTGCTTCTGTTAAAAAAAAGAACGCCTGGGACAGATTCATAAAGAACGTTCCTGGAGAGGCGAGTGGATTAATTATTCAGCATCCTTTCCCTTTGTAACTATCTATTGTCTCATATGCATTTATATGGTACCTATCACGGCAGATCTCACTCCATGATGGAGACATAATTTCCAGGGACTGAGTCCTTGTCTAAGAGGCATAGATAATATTGCAATGCTGTTTTATTTCTGACTGTAATGGCACGTGCCATTGTTGGGTAATTGTGTTCATGTTTTTAAATGTGAAAAATAATCAAATGTAACTTGAAAGAGATTGTACAGTAATTCAAGGGGATATTAAACCACCAGGAAGTTAGTCGGCAAATAAATAGGCGCTTCTGGCTGTCAGGGTGAGTGATGGGGGAGGGGGCTGGCTGTGGGGGAGGAGAGAGGGCAGGAGACCAAGCGAAGGGTAGAGCTGCAGTCCCTGGTGGTGTGTTGGGGGAAGGGGGTTCCCAGGGGCCAGGAAGAGAGGACCTGGAGTCACTGAGGAGGCCAGACACAGAGGAAGGGGGGCACTGCCTCCTCAGGAGGAAAGCAGACGGGTGGATTGGAAAAGCCGGCAGGTGTTCACACTTGCTTGTCTGAGTGATGTTAGCTATCAAACTCGAGGGTATCTGCTGCGGCAGGGAGGGGCTGCCATCTACTATTTATATGCCTACGACATGGCAGGCATGTACCACTGACTTTACATATATCTTCTCTCTTTTTATCATTAAACATCCCTATGGAAAGATAGTTGCTGCATTCCCATTTTACAGATGGGGAAGCTGGAACTGGTTAAGCAAAGCCTGAGTACTTTTCCTGACACCACTCTGCATCCCCCCTCCCTACACTGCTCCCCCCCCCCAAACCCCACAAAAAACAAAAACTAAGGCACAGTCCCTGCCTTCCAGAAGCTTAGAGCCATTTAGGTTGGTTCTAGACATTAATATGCCCAGATTTTCTTTCTTAGTTTTGCTTGCTTGGGATGAGAGAACACACACCAGATTGCAGGGAGGTGGGGTGAGGGATGGAGGAGGAGTGGACGTCTGGGCTTGTGCCCAGTGCCCTTCCCACCCCCAGGGGGAGGAGTGGGGAGCGAGACTGCCGGGTGTCTCAGAGGCAGAGCCCCAGCCAGGCAGGGCTGGAAGACAGACAAGACTGCTGCTTAGCAAGTGAAGGAAAGACGGCCCAGCTCTGGACCCCTTTTCTGTCAATGCTGGTCAAGAGGGATGGCGTTTGTCAGAGTTTTCTGGACGCAGAATTTCGCCTCTTGTTGTGTGTACCTGGGTAGTGGGAGAAGTCTTCCTGCTACCAGGTGTGACCTTGGCAAAGCGCAGGAAGCGGGGAAATGAACGTATCCCCTCCTTTGCTTCCTCCGTCTCACTCTTCATCATCGTCGTAAAATTTGGATCTGCAAGACTACCTCTGGGTTTGACCTGGGGTTTTGTGCCATAACTTGTGAGACCCTCCATGCCCAATCCAAACTCATGCTGTGGGTGCACATAAAAATCCCTAATTTGATGCCAAGTAACAGAAACCAGTTCCACTTATCTTAAGCCAAAGGGAGGACTTCTCGGAGGCACACTGATGGAGAGTGGCAACTGGGCCTCAGGTGGAACCATTTGTGAGATGTTGCCAAGCCAGGCTCTGTGGCTCAGTGCATGGGGACAGCCCAAAGGGTAAATTACACCTGAAACCCTGAATGAACTCACATTCCAGTCATGTTCACAAAGAGGTAATAAATTTGTAAAACTGTGTATACTTCTCTGGTCACCATAAAATCATGCTGTACTTTGATGCTGGGTATCCATTTAAAAAGAGGGAGGATTGGCTGAATCTGGGTCATTACCATAGGAAATTCATATATATAATCACTTACTCATGAATATTAATGCATTTAATGAGGGTAAAACATATTTAAAACAGAGTGTTCATTCCAGCTACTGTTGGGTTTGTTCATTCCTCTTTCCTGTGCAGATATTATGCATGATTTACCTGTATATCAAGCATCTGAATAGAGCTCAAGTCGACCTGTGATTAAATTAGGTTAGTCATTTGTTGGCAACGATTACAGTGTAACTCATTTCCAGAGTATTCTTAGAGTCCGTAGTTTCACATTTAGGGACATGACTTGCATTAACATAATCTGGTTAATGGTGTGAAATGTTCTTCGTGGCTTTTTGGAACGTAGTAAGATGATGTTAACACAATCTGGTTTGAGCTCTATTTATAATGGGTATCATAAAACCATTATTTTGGAGCATGTTACTCTGAAATTTGGAACAATTCAAAAATAAACAGGGATGGAGTTTGCATCATCACCACTTATAACAATAATAAGGACTGGTAAGTTAACAATAAAGAAGTTTATAAAATAATGACTTCAGTGGCTCTGGAGTCAGACCAAAGGTAACAACTGGGCATAATCAAAAGTACTCTTGAGATTCCCTAAATCATCCTTAAAACATAATACATGAAAAGATACCAACTCAAAATGCATCCAACAAAAGTCATTTTTTTCCTCCAACATTAGGAGAAATCTCTCTTAGCTGTGCATTAGATGAAGTTGGCATGTATTGGGACCAGGCTGTATGAAAACTACATAGGTCTGATGGTTGTTGACGTCGGCAAGCAGGTCACACTCCGCCCGGTGAGATGCGCTCTGGGAGAGGTACCGCTTGGAAGGCAAGGCGGGAGAGGTCATAAGTCACTGTGGAGCATTGCTTTAGGTGGCAAGACTGAATTTCTCCTCCACTCAATTTTCACTGTTCTCTCATATTCCCTCCCTCCCTCCCTCCGTCCCTCCCTCTCACGTAAAAATAGCTTTACCTCCACCTGGCTGTGTTTGCTTATACTCTCAGGTGGCTCTGCCCAGAAAGGCCAACCCCAAACACTGTGCCCACCATCACTAAACAGGTCCCGGGTGTGCTGATGGCCTTTTAGAGTATAGTGAGTTCTCCAGAGCTGACTTCTTCTGCATTTTCAGGTGGCCCAGACTGCTTTTGTCCCTCCGTGGTGTGTCAGAGTTGGGGTTGGCAGGTGCGGGACTTGACTTTCAGTGTGATAAAAACAGGCACATTCTGTGGCTGGGATCTCAACCCGATTTTCACTCCACTTCTGATTGCCATTGTGCTCTGAGCATTGACGTGCTTCCCGGAGGAACACTGTCCCCTCAACTATATATAGCACAGGTTAATTCCCGTGCTCCTGCTGTGGGGAGAATCCTATGGTGGAAGTGGGTCCCTCTCAGAGCCGTCAGTCATCTTGCTCGCTGACCGATGATGCTGCCACAGGGCAGAAGACCTGCATTCGGGAGAAAGCCTGTGGGTGGTTGGAACAAGGGCTGGGCTTGGAAAGGCCTTGGGGCCCCAAAGGGCTGGTGTGGAGGAGCTGGAGTGAGGGGAAGAGCGAGGGCAGAACAGGCTGGCACTGACCTTGTGTGCCCTTTCCTCCCACTGCAAGCCTCAGAGCTCTGGCCTCTGGCCATCCCGACTTCCTGAAGCAGCCAGAGAAGCGCAGTTCTGAGGGGAAGGGCCAAGGAGGACATGGCCTGTCAGCCCCTCCAAGCCCCTGGGAGCCCTGTCCTAATAATGGGCAGCAGCTCCGTTCAGTTACGGGGCATGTATATGAGCCAGACCCTGTGAAAAGCTTCCTCCTGCTTTTCCAGGAATGAATCTCAGTGCACAGACTCAGGTGTGCAAGAAGTATCCTAGAATTAACTTCTATTTTCAGTCCTTGTGACAGTTCTGGCCCTGACCCTGCAGCCTGCATTTCTGGGGTTCCCTGGCTTCACACCTCCTTCACTGGGGAGCACACCCCAGGAAGGAAATAGACGAGGCCTCGAATGTGGTAACCGCTGGAATAGGAGTCCCCATAGGGGCCATCCAAGAGGTCTCTAAGGAGGCTCCTTGATGGAGAAGGTCCCCCAAGCTGGGCCTAAAGGAGTGACATTGCAGGCAAAGGGATCAGTACAGGCAAAAGCACAGAGACAAAAAAAAAAAAAAAAAA
>NW_020173979.1:4461246-4468978 GCF_003031525.2 Neophocaena asiaeorientalis asiaeorientalis | reverse complement strand
AAAAAAAAAAAAAAAAAAAAAAAAAAAAAAAAAAATTAGCCTGGGGGATTCTATAAAGGGCACAAGAGTACGGGATGTCATTCCAGCCATCACTTTTCTTAGACATGGCAGGAGATGGGTTTTAGAAGCAGAGGGGGAGGGGCAGATTACAGGGAACTTCCCACGTGTGTAAAGACCTTTGCTTTTTGCTGCTGGTGGGGAGCCAAGATAGGGTCTGTCTTGTGCTCCACTGAGGCCACAGCGTCCAGCACGGCACCTGCAGGGCTGCAGCAAGAATGTGGGAAGTATCTGGTGAATGAGTGAGGGAGGGAGTGAGGGAGTGAATGTAGGAAAAAATGAATAGGGCCAGTGACTTGATCACATTTGCCTTGAGAAGGGTCACACCAAAGGCTGCATCAGTCCCAAATTTCCACCACAACAGTGTCTTCCACAATGGGTCTGAACACATAACACTTCTCAGGTTTTCTTGTCTGGGTCCTGGGAGCCTACAAACTCGACAGTCTCACAACAGGCAGAACATGAGCAGCCCTCTAAGCTGATGTTTCCAGAAAACACGAGGTCTGTGGTCCGTGAGATTGTTTAGGTGGTGCAGGGGCCCAGCGTCGAAAACATTGAGACACATGGGCCATATTCTCTTTCCATTCTGTGTACTTCGAAGACAAGTTGTATTTCTTGCTGGCATGCCTCTAACACTTCTCAAATACAAGCTAGTCTTCCCCATCCACTTTTTTTTTTTTTTTAATAACCAAAATAAGGCAAGCAGGGCTTTAAAAGCCTTTGACAAGCAGCCGCCTCTCACTAGAATTTCATGACACTGTTTTGCTTTGCTCTCTTCATGGTTACAATTACCTTCTATGTAGGGGAAGTGTATCTCAGGATCCCAACAAGAAACAGATGGGAACCCAAGTTAGGATATTTCCAAGGGACTCATGACAAAGGTGTGGGAGGGTGCAGGGGACACACGAGAGAGAATGCAAGAAACCTGGGGTTTTGTTGTGAATGCAATCTATGTTCATTAAGGAGAACTTGGAAAATATACAGGATTAGAGAGAAGCAAAAGCAAGTCACCTGAATTCCTGCCATCCAGAGAGAAGCATTGTTGACACTTTGGAGAATTCCCTTCTTCTTTTTTCCTTGTTTCTTTAGAGAATTCTTTCTTGAAGGCTCACCCGGAGTCTTGCCATGGCTGAAAATATCTTGCACGTTCCAAAGTATGTGGAGGGGAATCAAGAACGAATATGCACAGCACAGGGAACCTTCTGTGTTTTGTCTTAAACCAGACTCTGAACCAGACTCCTCGTCTTTTTGTTCCATGCTTTAATCGCCTTTCAGAACTTTAACCTTGAGAGAAGAGCTTTTACTATTGGAATTACTTCCATTTCGTCATGACTCTGCTGTTCATATCCTAGTAATCCCCTAGATTTTTTCTTGGCCCCTTTGGGGTCCCAAGATGAGAATGATGATAAGACCTACTATTTACTGGCCACTCTGGCCTATGTCTTGGTGCACACTAGCCCATTTAATCCTGCCCATGACCCCCTGAGGTGGGAGGAGTGTGGAGAAAGGTACCAGGAAATAAGCTTATCTCAAGTTGTTCCTAGTCCTAAAAGAACGAAGAACATTACAGACCTGAAGTGACAGGGCAGTCTAAGTCAGGTGCATGACAAAGTGGGACCCAGTCACTTTTCAGAGCTCCAAAATGTTTGAGTGAATTATAGATCTATTTATAGCTTTCAGAACTTCAGACACAGTCCAGAACCGTTGGCTGTAAAACTGTTTCCCAAGTTCAATCATGTTTCTCAATGATTTCCATTTTGAAATTGGAAGTCTTTGCCCCTCAAGATATAATAAAAGCCACATCAAAGAAAATGGAAAACGTTTTCCCCTTAATATTTAAAGGAGAATGATTTTTATACAAGGCAGTCATCTGTCTGCTTAAAGCAGATCCCAGGGCAGTGCCAGTTGGAGTTGAGAGCATAATGCTTCTGGTAGATAGTTTCTGTAATGAGAAGCCCAGTTAGTGGATACTTGCCCTTGCATGTCTCCCCAACGAGCTGGGTGGCAGCTAAAGACCCAACATAAGGGGAGATCAGGACTCCAGGCCCAGGGCCTCTGTCCCAGCTTTCTTGATCCACACACATGTGGATTTCCGCCCTACGCTTGGCATCTGCCTCTAGGCTAGAGAATCTGAACGTGGTGAGAGTGGGCCAGGCTCTCTCTTGCTTCCTTCCCACCTGGCCCCCAGAGACCCATCAAGGTGGAGCCCTGGGCTATGCCTGGTCTATACGCTCCCCGCCACCACCAGCAGGGTTCAGTGACCCCTGCCCTTGGCTGCCCCTTGCTCCTTCTTTATGGTGTGTCCTAGACATGGAACCAGCACAGGCAAACTGTTCATACAGGAAGATCACTTTGCTAGAGAACCAAGGCAGGTTAACAAATACAGATTTGTGATATATTTCAGAGATGGAGCCAACAGGTCCCTCTGAGCATTTGCATGGGGACTGGAAAGGTAAAGAAAAGAGAAGCCTCTTCAGATGACACCTAGGTTTTTGTCATGAGGTAGTTGTCACTTTCTGGAAGATTTACTTGGGAGCAGTTTTGATGAGACAGAAATCAAGGGTTTGGTTCTGAACCCGTTATGTTTAAGCTCCCTATTAGCCATTTAGGTGGAGATACGGAGTTGATGGTGAGTCTGGAGCTCAGAGGAGAGGTCAGGCAAGGCTGGAGTTACACATTTGGGGTTGTCCATGGCCTGAAGCACATAGAGGGAGTCCAAGAAAGGGTCTGTATGTGTGTTTCCCAGAGAGCGCATGTCCGTGGACGTGGGGACACATGACAGTTTGTCTGTGTGTGTACAGTGACATACATGACTTGGAAGGTCACATCCATCACAACGTCCTGTCTGACATTGGCTGAGGCATGCCTGCCTTCTCCTGGCCTGTAAATAAGGGGATGACGTTAATGCCCTCTAAGATCCCTCCAAGGTTCTGGGAGTAGGTGAATCACGATGATAGAGCCATCGTGGTTTCTTTGTGGAATCAGGAGGAGGAAGTCTTAAGACTGTAAGCAGAGTGGTTAGAGGGGGGCCCTGTACCTCCACCTGGAGCCTTCAGCAGCTGTGTTCCCTGACCTAGCAGAGGACCCTGAGCTCTGCGATAAGAAAGGGGCTGAGGCTGAAAAGGCACGTGGGTTACGGCTTGCCCACCCTATACTACGCCCTCCTCATCTCTTTGCAATTCAACAGAAAGGTCTGTATTGCGTGTCTACCCACTTCCTCATTCCCACCATGCCGATCCGAGGGGTCCAGATGAAGCTGTGCCACATCACATTTGACTAGGAGCCAGGAGGCAGGTGGCCCGAGCATCATTTCCCACCCCACCTCCCCCTCACTGCCACCAGTGTTCTCTCCCCACCCAGCTTGTACTTGAGGCCAGCTAATGCGGATTTCAGTCCCACTCTCCAGGGCTTCTCCTATAGAAGACAAGGAGTTGGGGGTTCTATCAGAGTTAGAAGAACAGAGAGAGAACATTCTGGATTCCACATCAAATGCCCCTTTCCCAGGAAATACGATAACATCTGATCTCAGGTCATCTCCCCATGTGTCCTTCCCCAGTGTCCCCAGCCTCAGTGGACTGGTACCCAAGCCAGAGACCTGAGAGTCATCCTCTAAATCTCCCTCTTCTCCACCCAGACCCAGTCATCCCACAAGTCCTGCCCATTCTAGTTCCTGGCACCTGCAGCAACCTTCCTCTCCTCTCTATCCCGTCAACACCATGCAGTCTCACCAGATCTCTGAACTGCCTCCCCTGGCCTTGTGCATTCATTCCTGCCCCCTCCTCCAGTCCTGTCTATACCCTCCTCCAACTCTGTCTACACCTTGCTCCAGTCCTGTCCACACACTCCAGGCAGAGTCATCTTTCCAAAACACAAGTCCTACCATGCTACTTTCCTCCATCACCTTTAGAATTAATCCTTCGTGGGGCTTTCGATTTAGTGGGGAAACAAAACAAAACAAAAAAAAACACCAGTGAGAAAGTACGTTAAATATATTAGCGAGTAGTGACGAAAACTAACACAGCAGCCAGAGAGCATGTAGGCAGTGACATTTTAGATAAAGTGGTAAAGTGGGTGGGGTCTCTCTAAGGAGGGGTCATTTGAGCAGAGACTTAGTAGGTTCTCAATAAAACTTAGCTGACTTAATAACAGAGTGCCTCACTGAGTGAAAGACTCTAACCCATTTTTCGAGAAGTCTCTCCCTCCAGCTAATATTGTTCCAAGTCACAAGTATGAGGCTTGGGGGACCTGAGTGGGAGTTTTAATTAACCTGATATGCAGCAGTGGGAATGGAAGCCCAAAACCTCAGAAGCCTTTTCTGCAAAAGGTCCAGGGCTTGATAATAAAATGGTGCTTTCATTCTTATTAATGGGGGAGTCGATTTAAGGACCAGACCCAGCAGATTATTGATCAGTGTTAATCATTAGAAAATACCAAGTTAATGAATTTAACTGCCAGGCGATCTCTGTGGGACTTGGGGAGAGGCCAGTTAGATACAATAACCTTGTTCCCTTCTAGTCCAGCTAAGAGGCTTATTTACAGACGTCCAGGTTTTTCTAAGGAAAAAAAGGCAAAGTAAAAGTCACTGGGAGTTAAACAGTTTCTCCTTCCAGCTGAGTTGCTACTGGGGCTGAGTGACCATCCCAAGCCTGTTTAACACGTATCTGCTACCACTGCCACTCCCTGTTCCGGACTTTTTTAAATAAACTTTTTATTTTAGAATAGTTTTAGAGAAAATTTGCAAAGCTAGTAGAGAGTTCCCATATACCCCACACTTCGCTTCCCCTACTATTAACATCTCACCTTCGCATTGTCGCAATTAATGAACCGGTATTGCTCCATTATTATTAATTAAAGTCCATACTTAATTCAGATTTCCTTAGCTTTTACTTAACGTCCTTTTTCTGTTCCAGGATCCCATCCAGGCTACCACACTACGTTTAGTCACCTTGTCCCTTCAGGCTCCTCTTGGCTGTGACAGTTTCTCAGACGTTTCCCCCTTGACAGTTTCGAGGCGTTACCGTGTAGTTTTGTAGAATGTCCCTCAGTTGGGTCTTATCTGAAGTTTTCCTCATGCTTTGACTAGCTTCGGGGAGGAAGACCACAGAGGTAAGGTGCCATTTCCATCACATCATGTCAAGGGTACATACGATCGGCGTGGCGTATCGTGATGCTGACTTTGATCACCTGGCAGAGGTAGTGTTTGTCAGGTTTCTTTTCTGTAAAGCTTCTCTCCCTCCCCTTTTCCATACTGTCGTCTTTGGAAGGAAGTTGCCACGCCTAGCCCGCACCTAAGGATTGGGGTGTTATGCTCTACCTCCTTGGGGGTGGAGTATCTACATCAATTATTTGGAATTCTCCAGCACAAGAGACTTGTTTATATTAGTATGGACTCATGGGTATTTATACTTTGGGTTATAATCCAGTATTATTTTACCTTTTTTTGTTGCTCAAATTGTTCCACCTTTGGCCATTGGGAGCTCTCTCAGTTGGCTCCTGTGTGTCTTTGACATACCCCCATCATTGTACTTTCTTTGTTTGTGTTTTGAGCACTTCCTTACTTTCTGGCAATACGAGATGCTCTAGGCTCATTTTATATATTTCCTACCCCAGCCCTAGAATCAGCCATTTCTCCAATGAACCTGGACTCCTTTTATTGGAGAATCCTGTATTAATTTTCATAATGGGTTGTTGTTTCGCTTCATTTTCTTTATGAGTATAAAGATAAGTCATGCTTATTATGGACAATTTAGCAACTATATGACAGAATACAGATGAAGAGGAGTATTCCTAATCAGTCAACAGCAGAGAAAGCCACAGCTAACATTTCGGGGTATTTTCACCTGGTCTCTTCTGCTGGCCCTTGAGGAGTCCTTTCTGTCCTTTCACTCTTGATCTTCTCCATCAGACCAAGGGATATCCCCACGGAGTGGGGAACTGGTTTTCCTCCGTGCCTCACAGCTGTGGCTGGTCGTTCTGGCCTATCTTGGGTTGCCTGTTCACTGGGCCTCTGCCCGCTTCTCCTTTTAGGCGATCATAGGTCCAAGAGGCCCAGGAGTCAGGGCATGTCCTCCAACAGGCTGTGAGGACAAGAATGCTTCCAAGTTCAGTGACCTTGGGCACCATCGTTGACTGCACTTTCCTGTTTTCTAAGGATTAAATGAGATAATGTGTACAACGTGCTTAAAAGAGGTCCTGGAACATAGCAGGTGTTCAACATGTAAAAGCTATGATTATTTAAGTTACCATTATTATTAATAATCCAGAGAAATACATCCTTTAATGACAGAAGCGCAGGCTTAGTGTGGTGGGCAGGCCTCTGGGGTATAATATTTGCACAAGCAAATTTCCTCCTCCACGGGAACCTCATGAAACTGATCTGATCCTTCCCAAGAATTTGAGCAGATGGGAGAGGAACTGCCTCTCTACAAGACCAGCAAATGGAAAAGAGGGCCCTTGAGGTCTAACTGAAAAGAATATACACCTAGGGATAGGCTTGCATTGCTGTCGAGAACATGGGCTCTAGAGCTGGGCTGCCCAGGTTCAAATCCCACATCCATCACCTACCTGCCAGGTCCCCTTTATACAGTAAGTTGTTTAACCTCACCAGGCCCAATGTAAGAATAACCATATTACGTATTTATAAGGTTGCAGCAAATACTAAATAAGTTCACCAAAGTAAGAACTCAGACTATCTGGCACAAAGTAAGCACTCAATTCATATCAGTTATTATTTTTATTATTTCATCATTCAGAATTCTTCAGCTTGCAAATAACAGAGAAATTATCTTAAAATTGCTTAAGTTAAAGGGACTTTTTGGCTCATGTAACTGAATCCCAAACGTTCATAGTGATCAAGTCATGTGCCCTTCCCAGAGCTAATCACTGTGAGGGGACCCTAGGATGCAACTGGCCACTCTGAGTCACAGGTTTCTCCCCTAAAAACAACAATCACAGGGGATAGATGTGGGGATGCCAAAAGCAAGATATGACTTTCCTTGAAACTGCTTCCCTTTTCCCTGAAGATGAAGCTTAAAAGGAGAAACTTCTGAGGGGCTAAGCATTGAGCTGATGGGGTAAGTCACACAGTCCCTCTGCAGCAAGGGTCCTGAGGAGGAGTAGGTAAAGCAAAGTTGGGCAAACAGGAAGCTAACCTATGGGCAAAAATCACTTTTAACAGCATCCTGACCTCCCGCCTAGTGTAAGAGAATCTCCTAAAAAGTTCCCCACTGGGCTCTGTTAGGAAAAGGGAGATACCACCAAACTGAAGTCAGGAGTCCTGGGTCCAAGTTCTGGTTCTGTTGTTTGACGTGGAGCAGGTGGCTTGCCCTGGTCTGGGCCACTGCCTTGCCCCTTGGCATTAAGCAATGAGTCAGCCCTAGAAATCCCTGACCCTGACCATATCAGTGATTGCTCTCCTGTGTTGATTTTTCTTCCATATAAAGAGACTGTGGCGTGTAGTGGGGGAGCCCAGTTAAAGTATCAGAACCCAGGAACCAGACAGAGTTGAGGAATCATGGCAGGGGAGGAAGGGAATACAAATATGTATTAATGGGGCTGCCCTGGTGGCGCAGTGGTTGAGAGTCCGCCTGCCAGTGCAGGGGACGTGGGTTCGTGCCCCGGTCTGGGAAGATCCCACGTGCCGCGGAGCGGCTGGGCCCGTGAGCCATGGCTGCTG
>NW_020173979.1:4453438-4461228 GCF_003031525.2 Neophocaena asiaeorientalis asiaeorientalis | reverse complement strand
GTGAGCCATGGCCACTGAGGCTGCGTGTCTGGAGCCTGTGCTCCACAACGGGAGAGGCCACAACAGTGAGAGGCCCACGTACCGAAAAAAAAAAAAAAAAAAACTATATGTATATATATTAGTGCCTAGTCCATGCCAGGCACTGATGTGTCAACATTATCCACGGTGTCTGATGCCAAGCAGCGCTGGTGACTGTGGTCAGTCATTGACATACTATGTGGGAATAGTTTCCAGGTATCTAAAGGAGGCCCACTTGCAGTCTGGCTAGTTGAGCACTGTGCCATGTTTGCTGCTGGGCAGCTGGGCTTGGGGTTGCCAGAGGCCCTGGAAGAAGAGCTATTAGGCCACCCTTCTGACTGGGTCCTTCTGTAGGAATCCTGGGTGAAATTGTTCCACTAGTCTTACCTCTGGAGAACCCTTCCCAGGCTGGACTTGGGTGCCCCTGTGTCATGCTCCTCTGGGTCTTCTGCTTCTCTCTCAGCACCCAGCACATGGATTTGTCATCTGCATCTAATGTCTCCCTACCCCACTGACTCTGGAAGCCGTGGGACTGAGCTCCCTCCAGGCCCCAGCATTGATCCTGGCACAGAGTGGGTGATCTATATTTGTTGAACGAATGAATGAATTTAGATGAATTTAGACTCTTTCTAGCTTCCCATTGTAAAGCAGGAAAAGATGGAATGAATATGATTTTAGGCAAGTCACCTAATCTCTCTGGACCCCAGTTTTACTACCTGTAAAATAGATATAATAGTAATCTGTCCCCGTGTCATGGGACTGTTTCGTTGCTTAAATGAGCTAATGTATACAATACTACTAACTACCCTTACTGGAATGTTCCTTATATTACTGATGCTGTATTAGGCTTCAGATAATATATTTGAAGTAATAAATAGAGTGGACCTTAACAAATACTTGTCTTCTTCCCCCAAAACTACTTTAAAGTTTAAATGTTGTGTTCTTTTTATATATAAAGTTTTTTTAAAATTTATTTTTGGCTGCATTGGGTCTTCGTTGCTGCACATGGGCTTCTCTGGTTGCGACGAGCGGGGGCTACACTTCATTGCGGTGCGCGGGCTTCCTGTTGCGGTGCCTTCTCTCGTTGCTCTAGGCGCGCAGGCTTCAGTAGTTGTGACACGCGGGCTCAGTAGTTGTGGCTCGCGGGCTCTAGAGCACAGGCTCAGTAGTTGTGGCGCATGGGCTTAGTTGCTCTGCGGCATGTGGGATCTTCCCGGACCAGGGATCAAACCCGTGTCCCCTGTATTGGCAGGAGGATTCTTAACCACTATGCCACCAGGGTCCCTAAAGTTTAAATGTTAAAGTAAAATTTTATTTGTTGAAGGGATGGATGGATGGATGGATGGTTTCCAGAAGTAGCAGCCTTCACACAGCAGGGGAATGAGTGGGTATAGGTGTACCGTTGGTCCAGCAGAAATTTAAACCCTTTTAGAATAACTACCTTGGACTTCAGAGGGTTACTGGGTATGGAGATTTGGCTTTAATTAAAGTCTCAGCACAGTGTTAAATGCCATTTTATTTTAGCTCATAATTAACACTAATAAGATGAGCAGATCACAAACAGCACACATTCTGAGAAAGTGAAAAGCAGCATCTGAGCTTGGTGGTTTGCATTTTCGGCTTTCCCCCCTCCCATGTTCTGTTCAATTAAAAGTTTTGAGAAAATATTGTAACCACACTCCTTGTCTTTATGGTAATGAAGCATATTAATTTGAATGTGACGAATACAATATTCCACTGACTTTTTTATTCCCTTATGTACAAAAGTTTAAAAGAATGGGCCAATTAAACTGGGAAAGAAGAATGCAGGGTTTGCCTGGTGCTCCAATTCAGCAACCAAAGAACTGAAAGAGCAAAATTCTGTGACAGTCCGTGAGCCAAACTTCATCTCCTTGGCAATAGCTGAGAGACACTAACGCATAATGACAGGTGTGGACCAGGGCGGAACAAGTACCGTATTAGGGATCAAGAGACCAGGTTCTAGAGCCTCCTCTGGTATTTTCTCAGTAAATATTTGTTGGATGGATGGATGGATGCAAGGAAGGAAAAGGTGAGCCAGACCACATCCCAAGGTCCCATTCTTCTCAAAGTAGCAAATTAAGTCTAGTTTGGAGCTGACCTAACCCTTCTAAGACCTAGAAGTTCTTAGAGGCAGAACTTACAATTTAAAGTCCACTTCTCTGACCTCTTTATCCTAGAGGCATAAATATAAATTACAGAGCTAGCCTGAGCTCAAGTATGACAGCCCAGAAGAGCTCAACTCTAAAACAGAGACCCCCCCCAAACCAGCTAACCCCAGGGAAGGCTGAGGCTTCGCCAGTACAGTCTTCTGCTTTGGGAGGGGGACATCCCTGGAGAGGGCTTATGACTGTGAAATATGGTCAAGCTATCTCCATGAGGATCTCTAGAAGGCTTCCCACCTCCATGTGGTCCTTCAACTCCACCTTGCCACCACTGTGTTATCTGAGGCAGTCTGCAGGTACATCACCCACAATTTCTGTGTACTTTGTCACTTTCTATTCTGTCCTCTACATTGCAGACATTATAAAGTGCAACACACATAGACACATACACTCATGATGATGTTCCTTTGCTTAAAACCCATTGTGCCCGGGATAAACAAATCCTTAACACAGTCTATGAGACTCTGCGTGGCCTACCCTAGAATGCCTCCCAGCCTTTTCTGTCTCCACATCCTCCTGCCCTGCCCATTCCCTGCCTCTAACACTAGCCTTCAGTCAGTTCCCAAACACCTCTTCAACACTTAGGATCCCACTCACCTCAGGACCTTTGCACATGCAATATTTTCCTTAAATGTTCTTGCCCTACCTGTCGTCTAGTTAATGCCTTATGATCCTTCAACAATTAGCTCAAGCCTCACTTTCTCAAGGAAGGCATCCTTGATGAAACTCCCTACACCAGTTCCAGCCTGAGTTGGGTCCTACGTTTATGTTGTCATAGCTCTGAGTATTTTTCCTTTATGGCACTTATCATAGCTTGTAATTACATGCTTGAGCTATTATTTGAGTCATGTACCTCTCCTTCATTAGGCCGTTAGCACTATAACCATTGATTCTTTTTTTTTTTTTTTTTTTGTGGCCTCTCCCGTTGCGGAGCACAGGCTCCGGACGCGCAGGCTCAGCGGCCATGGCTCACGGGCCCAGCCGCTCCGCGGCATGTGGTATCTTCCCGGACTGGGGCGCGAACCCGTGTCCCCTGCATTGGCAGGCGGACTCTCAACCACTGCGCCACCAGGGAAGCCCACCATTGATTCTTAATCATTGAATTTCTATTGCTTAGCACAGTGCCTGGCTCATAATAGATACTTAATAAATATTTGTTGACTGAATGAATGATTGAATGAATAAATGCCTAATTCAAGAGTTTTGTCTCTTTCCACTCCACTCTGCTGCTTCCATTTTGGGATTTCTTAATTTCTGAAGCACTTGGGCTAGGCCTTATTCTGGGAGCTTAAACAAGCGAGATCTACCCTTGCTCCCAAGCAGTCCACGGTGTGACAAGAAACAGATACATAAATGCATAATGACAATACAGTGTGCCAAGTGCTGCAATAGACGTAAGTGCAGGGTTTCATGGAAGCAGATAAGAAACGCTTCTGTTCCCCACTGGGGAGGCTTCCCAAAGGAGATAGTTCCTAAGATGAGTCTGAAATGAAAAGGTGTTGGGAAAAGAAATAAGGGTGGGGGAAAAATTTCAGGTGAAAGGACCAGCACGTGGGAAAGCTCAGAAAGCAGAGACTGGTCCTGGTAAGAAACACAAGCGACTGTGATGACTGTGCCCTGGATGGAAAGGCGGTACTGTGAGAGGTGAGATTGGGAGGTAGGCGGGGACCAGATCACCAAGGACCTTCAATGACAGCCAAAGATGGCAGTGGACACTGTATGGAAGGGACTGGTGTGGTGAGACCTGTGATTTGGAGAACTCGCTCTGGAAATGCTTCGGAGAAGAGATGTTCATACTTCATGGGAAATATTTAGCCTCTGTTTACCCAGAAACAGAGGATTAAGCCTGGGGAAACAGGCTGGATTCCAGGGCTGTCCATCAAACTACTTTACAGAATCCAAACTTTCTTTTCCAAAGGGCACTTGGTGTGATGGACCTTGCTTATTCATTGCAGGGAGAATTCATTTCAGGGTGGAGAATTAAAACAATACAAGATTAAACAGTGCAATCAGCTGCTGCAGAGAGTTGGAAATGCAATAAGTAATAATAGCATTGAGAGCTGTTTTTAATAACTCACCAGTGTAATTTAGCTCCGGCTTCTTGGAGCATATGTAAAATATGTCAGAATGCATGTAATGGCAAATGCCTCATTGCCAACCTCTAAAGACAAATGTCTTCCCAGGAGGAAATGGGGGGCGCGGGAAATTGGAGGACATGATTTGCAAACTGGATGTAGGAAGGCAAGCATCATTCATTTGGACACCATTAACTTTAAATTTGTGATCCTTTGCAGAGGTGATAGGTTTCAGTTGGTTTGTCTTCAGGGATGGGCAGGTTAATAGCAATAATGTGGTAAAGACAAGACTCATAATCTGTAAGAGACTAAGTTGTTTTCACACTCTGTAGACCCACCATTTGCATGCAGTCCATGTTCTAATTACAGATCATCCTTGTCTATCTATTACAGCAGGTCCCCAGGGGACTGATGTCTTGGCAGCATCTGTTTTACTTAGTTGAGTTACTAAATATTCATGAAACCATTAAAATGTGTTATTTAAAAGTTTTTGACAGAGTCTGACTTTTAATAATTCATATGGGCTGCACCCACCCTCCCCCCCCAAAAAAAAGTCCAAATTACTGGGATGGGGCTAGGGGTCCTCCCCTCTTAGGGAGGCATCGTGACAGTTAAAATGAGATGGACTTTGGAGTCAGATGGAACTGAGTTCAAATTCTAGTTCTACCACGTACTAGCTGTAACCTTTTGCCAACTTACTTAAGATGATGATGACAGCTGATATTTATGGATCACCTATTGCATTATTTCTTTCACAACAATAGTATGATGTAGGTACTGTTATGATCCCCATTTTACAGATGAGGAAACTGAAGCTCAGAGCAGTCGAGTAACTTCCCCAAGGCACAGGGCTAGTAAATAACTGTTCTAGGACACAACTCTGGGTCTATCTGACTTCAAAGCTCACGCTGTTAAGTGTGCTGTGCTATTCTCTGATACTAACTTCTACAGTTTTGCAATATTAGAGACAATGAATGTAAAGAATAATTCCTGGCACATAATAGACACTTTGTAACGTCTCTTGCGTTGAAGGACTAGATTTATATTCCTTTGATGTGTTCTCTCTGGGAAAACATAGCACCATGTCTTTGTCAAAGTTTTATAATGTCCTTATCATTCCATACCTTTGTCCAGGTCACTCCACACCTCTACCAGGGCTCAGGTTTTTAATCTATAAAGTAGGGGTGAATGAGAGTTCTTACACATACCATTAGTTTGGGTGTAAATTAATACAACCACTTTAGAAAACAATTTAGCAATATTTAAATCAAAGATGCACAAACCCTGTAATACAGGAATTCTACTCCTCCCCTAAAGCAGTTTCTCTACCTCCACACTCTTGACATTTGGGGACAGAGATTTCTTTGTTGTGAGGGACGTTCTGTGCATTGTAGGATATTTAGCAGCATCCCAGGCTTCTACCCACTAGATTCCAGTAGCATCCCCAGTTGAGGCAACCAAAAATGTCTCCAGACATTGGCAAGTGTCCCCTGGAGGCAAAATTGCCATTGAGAACCACTGCCCAAAAGGAACTCTTGCAAAAGTGCGCGTCAGAAGCATGTTCAATCTGATCAGAGCCACAAGATTTGCAATAGCAGAAAAGAGGTAACAAGCTAACCGTCTGCTAACAGGTGAATGGTGTGTTTATCATGGCCTAGCCACTGAATGGAATATAATACAACAGTGAAAATGAATGAACTACAGTTTCACATGCCAACATGGATGGATTTTATAAACGTAGGTTTGAGCAAAAAAAATAAAAGCAAATTGCAGAAGCCTACATGTGATATGATTCTATGTTTGTAATGTTTAATAACATGTAAAATGATGCTATATACTATTTAAGGGATATATATGTGTGTGTGTGTGTGTGTGTGTGTGTGTGTGTGTAGTAAAACTAAAAGAAATGCGTGGAAGTGAAAATCACCAAATTCAGGATATGGTTATTTTAGAGGGGAAGGGGTTGTAATCAAAGCAGGGTACATGGGCTTCAGCTCTGTTGGTATAATTTTATTTCTAGGAGATGGGTATATGAGTATTCATCAGATTATTTTTTATACCTCTTGCTATGTCTGAAATATTTTATAATACTTTTTAGAGGCGTTAGAGTATATCAGTTCTAATGAGGGAAGAGCACATAGAAAACTCACTTGAGGAACTTTTCCGAATTATGCATATTTGCCTCTTGGAGATTCTGAAATCCTCTCTCCAATTCACTCTCCATATCACCAAGCAAGAGTCACTGCCTTGACCACTGTCCCCAGTAGGAATGTGTCATCTCTCAGGTGTTATAGGGCTGAGAATCTGTGGTCACTGGAGAATTTTTCAGGATGCTTCCTCTGGTTTACTCTTCCCCTCTAATAATCTATGATCCCATAAAAAAAGGATTTGGGGTTCTACTAGGTAGGCAAACACATAAGCAAACATCCCTCCCTCCAGTTTTCAAAGCTCAGCCCATGAACTGCCCTATGACAGGCCCTGGACAAGTATATCCCTGGGGGGGTAGGAAGGGATGCTCCTGGAATGAAGATGGATGCTCCTGCCAGAGTGTTTGAAACCATCCTTGTATTCCTGGCCACAGAGGTGGCCTAGCACTCAGGAAGCACCACTACCTTCAGGTGAAAAAACAAAGCCTCAGCAAGGTCAAGTCATTTGAAGGTCATCCAGCTAGTGAGTGTCAGAGACATGAATAGACCCAGGCCTGCCTTCAAATCCCCGTCCTTGTGTCTATGCCATGCTACCTTGCTTCATTAATAAGAACTCTGACAATTGTAACTGACAGTTAGCAATGCAAGAAATTAAAGCAAGAGATTTCCCCAAAAAGCACATGATTGACAAATGCGTGCTCTGCATTTGGAGAAAGAAGAGCAGGTTAGAGAGCGTGGAGAGTCCAGACTTCAGCTCAGCTCTGGAAGATGACTGATTTGGCTTTAGCCAGGCAGAGGAAGGAGAGAGCATTCCATGTGAGGAAACAGAGAGACAAGGGAATGGGCAGGGCAGTGCAGGTCAAGTTCTGTGCCAGGAAGGCAATGTCAAATGCATTCGGTCTAGAAGAAAGCTGGCTGGAACTGGTGCCCATCTGTGGTTCTGTTTGGAAGTACAGTCACTGGACTGGAAACTCCTTGATGGTCAAGACTGATCTTAGTCACAGTTGTATCACTGGGCCCGAGGGAACATGACATTGGAGAGAGGAAGGCAGGAAGGAAGAAAGCAATGCAGGAGAGGTGGGAAGGAGGGAAGAGAAGAATGTGTGTTGAAATTCCAACGGAGCCTGGATCCCTCCTGAGGAAGCAAAAGAGGTAAAAAACTGAACCATGTTGGTGGTTATTTAAATGCCATTATTCCCTGGCTTTATTTACAAATGAATATTCACTGACAACAGTTCAGGGTTTTTTTGTCTTTAGCATCTCTATTGGAGTATAATTGCTTTACAGTGTTGTGTTAGTTTCTGCTGTATAACAAAGTGAATCCGCTATATGTATACATATATATATATATATATATATATATATAT
>NW_020173979.1:4399522-4453424 GCF_003031525.2 Neophocaena asiaeorientalis asiaeorientalis | reverse complement strand
TATATATATATACTCACATCCCCTCCCTCTTGCGTTTTGCTCAAACCAAAAAATGTTTCACGCTGACAATCAACATGAACACTGTGCACTTGTTAATAAGTGTGCTCATTACTCTTGCCTGCCGGGAAGCATCAACTCCTGCGTTCTAGCCTGCTTTTAGCAGAGAGACCTATGCTTCCACCTCCTCAGCCTAGGACTGTGATTGGGGAAAGAGATGTTGGTGAGATGCAGAATGAAGAATGAGTCCTGCAGGCTGGAAGTTTGGTGTGTGGCGGGGAGGGAAGAGGGGAGGTCTTGAAGTTCATCCCAAAGGACACAGAATTCTTGAAAGAGGGTTCAAGATCCTCCTAAAACTAATCTTGTGAGGTGCTTGAGATCATCTTTTCTGAGGGTTTTCTAAAATCCAAGAAGAAAACCGGGATGCTTTTTTCCCATTGTCTCTCCTGCCCCCCATCTCCATGGAGCTGATGATAAAATCAGATAAACAGATCTGCCTTTGAGAATTGCCCACAGAGGGACTGGGACCCAAGGCGTGGAGAATTCCCCCATTGGATCCACGGGAAGCTGATTGAAGCAGGTCATCTCTCCCCAGTGATGTGTATATGAGAGAAGGGCTTCCAGCTCCATGCACCGAGGCTTTTACCTTTCAGCATCTGCCCCTTCCCATAAATATGCTATCAGGAGTAATAATGACTAGCAAAGAAGTGGAATCATTGTTGGGACTGAGTGAGTTAACGAAGTGTATAAAATCTCTAACCCAGGGTGGGATGGTTGTGTTACTGTAGTTATTATTATTGGGAAGAGAAGCAAAGGGCCTGAGAGAAAGAACTGAGAAGAAACAGGAAAAACGGGGACCAGGACCAACTCTGAACTCTACCCCTCATTGCCCCCACTGCTGACCACTGGGAATCGGAGTCCTGGGGAGTCAGAGAATGCTCTCAGTGAAAGAATCCACAGAGACCTGAACTCCAGGCCTGGCTCTGCCACCAACTAGTTTTATCACCTCCTGGGAGACCCTTGTCTGAGCTTCCTCTGTCAGTTGGTACTCATTCTTGTGATAATTAAGATAAAGGAAAAAACCTGTGTGAAAGTCCCACACAGTGCCCAACCCATGAAAAATGCTGATAACATTTAGTTTCCCTCTCTTTGCCCCTGTTTTCTTTCTTTTTTTTTTTTTAAGTGGTACGCAGGCCTCTCACTGTTGTGGCCTCTGCCGTTGCAGAGCACAGTCTCTGGACGTGCAGGCTCAGCGGCCATGGCTCATGGGCCCAGCCGCTCTGCGGCATGTGGGATCTTCCCAGAACCCGTGTCCCCTGAATCGGCAGGCGGACTCTCAACCACTGCGCCACCAGGGAAGCCCCTGCCCCTGTTTTCTTATCTGTAAAATGAAAATAATGTTGCACCCTAATTTGAAAGTTTGTTATGAAGAGTAGCACAGTATTTTTCAACAAATATTTGTTGAGAAACCTCAATATGTGAAGTAATGTAAAAGGTGAAACAATTTTGCAAATTATTGGGCTGGCCAAAAAGTTCATTCTGTTTTTTCCCATAACAGCTTATGGAAAAACCCGAACGAACTTTTTGGCCTGGCCAATAGAACTCCTAGAGCATTTTTTAGACATTGTGAACTTCCTAATGGAAAAGGCTTTCCTCTTCATCTGTGCATAGTGTCTAACACAGGCCCAGTAAATATCTGAGAAAGAAGAGAGAGAGAGAGGAAAAGAGGAAGGGAGGGAGGGAGGAAAGAGAAGGAGGGAAAAAGGAAGGGAGGGAGGAATGAAGGAAAGATGGAAGGAAGGAAGGAAGAGAGATATCATTACTTAATTATTGTACAATTATCATCTTCATTATAAAACTAATTTAAACAAATGCAGCCAGTGCCCCCAAAAGAGCACCAAGATAAGGGCTATGATAAAGAACACTAGAATAATTTTCGCATTTTGACCAGTAATGGGAATAGTAATGATTTTCTCTCTGAATCATAACCATCTTGCAGTTAATAGTTCGCCTTCTGGTAGAATTGAGAGCTCTGAGATGGCGCTCTGAGGAATTCTTTCATTTCTTCCCCACCTTTTAAAGAAAAGAGAACTCCAAATGCAATTATTGGCATTATTTTTATACCAACTGCAGCAGAACATTCCAGAAGATGAGGCCTCTACCAAATTAGTTTATCCGGATGAGATTTAGACAGTATGTTACCGTTACTGGGAGAAGCACACAGAAGCCCACATACCCTCAGCAAGCCCTACGGAGTCAAGCGAACGTGAACACAGCGTTGCCCATGCGTTTTCGGTTAGCTAAGTGAACTGCTCCAATCTTGGGGGGCCCTGTACCACAGGACACCTCTGTTTACTTCAGGTTACACAGCAAAAAGCAAGCTGTAAGCAGCAGAAGTAGCCAGCCAAAATAGAACTTTATTTTCTGACCGCTGGGGGCCACCATAAATGAAGTTTAAGCAGCAACAAGTCAGACTCGACTGAAACCATTTGCCTGGAAGGAAGATTTGTGGCTAGAGAACTGAAGCTCATGCTACCCAGAAATTTCCAGAGAAAGTCTTATTCCCATACCTGAAAGAATATTCCTTTCTGTCCCCAGATCCAAACCCCCAATGGAAAAGGCTTTTTCCAAAACTCCGTGTACATACTCAATCTGTGACTTTCCCATGGGACCCAGCTGCTGATGATCCCCTGGAGCGTATGGATAATAATAATGATACTAATATAGTTCTTTCTATGAATAATAACTAATTCATTTCAGTCTTCACAACAGCTGTCTGAAGTATGTATTATGATTATATCTGTTTTACTAGTGAGAAAACTCAGGCACTGAGAGGTTAAGGAACTCACCAGTAGTCACAGAACTAAGTAAGAGGCAGAGTTAAGAGTCAGTGCAGGCAGTCTGACCCTGGAGGCTTGCTTTGAACCTCTATGTCACGCTGCCGTTCACTGGATGTCCAGGACTACGCTAAGCAGTTTATGGCATTATTGCACTTCATTACTGCAACAATCTTATGATACGGGTACCAAGAGTATTCCCATTTTGCAGGCGAGGAGGCTGGCTGCAAACATTTAAATGACTCGTCCCAGGTCACACAGGTGGCAGAGCTAAAATTCTCACGCAGAGATTCTGTGTACCTGCAATTGTTTGGTGAAAACTATGTGCTATGGACTGAATGTTTGTGTCTCTCCAAAATTCACATGCTGAAACCCTAATTTGAAATGTGATAATACTTGGGGGTGGGGCCTTTGTGAGGTAGTAAGGTTCAGATGAAGTCATGAGGATGGGGTCCTCATGATTGGATTAGTGTCCTTATTGGAAGAGGAAAAACTAGAGCTTTCTCTCTTTCCACCACGTAAGGATACAGCAAGAAGGCAACCATTTACAAGCCAGAAAGAAGGCCCTTACCAGAACACGACCATGCTAGTACCCTGCATTTCAAACTTCCCAGCCTCTAGAATTGTGAAAAATAAATATCTGTTGTTGAAGCCACCCAGTCTATAGAATTCTGTTATAGCGTCCTGAGCTGACATAGACACTAGTCGTTTGTGAGTGTGACAGTCTTGGTTCCCAAGAGTCCTAAGGGACTTTGAAAACCATAGCCAGTACTCATTTGTCAGACTGTGACAATTCTGAACTGGAATCCTGTGTTTTGTGATGTCTGGGTCAGAACAAGTCAGGTAGCTGATACATGAGGTCGGTTCACCACCTCCACCCCACCATCCTCACTCAGGGGGAACGTCTCATGAATGACCAAACCTTTGTTTCTTTATGGCAAACAGCTCAGAGGGGGAAAAGTTGCCTGCTAGTGTTGATAAAGAATTGAAGAGGGCCAACAAAGATTCTTGGCCAAAAAATTATAATTTGGGACAAAGCGAGAAAAGTGTCCAATTCTATGCAGGCTGATATCTACAATGCAAACATATTCACCTTACAATCTATATGGAAATAAGAAAAAGCAATTTGTGAAATGGATTCCGTAAGTGTTCCCGTTAGGGTAAGAATTTCTCATCAAATGAAAGATGGAAATTCAATAAAACTTTAAAGGGAGGTTACACGTAGAGGGAAGATTTGTGCAGGCACCACATCATGTTGGATGGAAATGTGATGTGAGAAAAAGCAGGCTCTTTAATAAACAATTCATGGATCTCTCACAAGTATCAAACCACAGATACCCCATTTATTAGCTGGATGTGTGGGGAACTGTGGACTTTGGAGGCAGGACTTAGACCTGGGTTTAATACTCATACACCTATGAGACCTGAATTTCCCTCTGTGATCTTCTTGGGAAAGTGGAAATACCCACACAGATATATTGTGAGAATCCACGGAAATGGCCTGTGTAAAGCACCCCACAATTTCTAGAAAGTAGTAGTTAAATCTGTCTGGTTATCTTTGACATAACTCACATGAGAGGCAGATGTTCCTAAAGCTCAGGGTTAGGAGACAATCAGGGGGGCACTTGTCTTTGAGACCAGAATTCTTGAACGAATTTAAGTCTTTGCATGGTGACAGCAAAGGCAGAAAGTGGGAACCACCACTCCTCCTTCTCATGTCATTTATTCCCAGAAATTCCAGAAAGTGGCAAAGGATTAAGTCTAGTTTCTAGCATCTGGCCTTGCGTCTAACAAATGCTGAGTAATACATGTCGGTGGAACTGAACTGAGAATGTTTTGTGCAAGGTGAAATAATACAACAGGTAAAAATGCAGGACAGAAACGTGTCTGAGACCAGAGCCATCTGCCCAGAGCTGACATCTAGAGCAGTGAGCATACATAATCTTGCAAAGGGGGTGAATACAGAGGCAGGAGAAAGTCAGGAACAGCACCGGTCTTATAAGGTAGAGAGTTGTTGGAAAGGCAGCAATAGAGAGGCAGGAAGGAGCAGTGCAAACCAGGAGAGTTTATAGAGAAGGCAAGAGAACAGAGTACTGACTTACCAGAAACTTGGAAATACCTCTGCTCCTAATTTAGTTCCTCATGTCTGGCTGTGCTAATGCCTAAAATACCACGAAGCTCATTGGGTTAAGTATTTCTCTCGCTAGGGCTCCACAGGATAGAAAACACAGTAAGGCAGGACAACCCCGGGCAGGTGAATTTGTCAGGTTTCCTTTTGGGCAGGTGGGATCTGGAATGGCAGAGTGGTGTCCTGGTAAACCTGTAATGGTGAGGAGGGGGAGGAAGCACTCAATTACAGTGTTTGCCAATTTTCTTGGTGTAAATACTCCTGCTGTGGTTGATTTCAAGCCACCAAAGGTGTAACAACTGTCTTGCTGGTTTCCTGAAATTTTAACAATCAGCTTTCACAAGCTGGAATAGACTGACTCCAGGCACTGCCCAGGCACCAATGAAATTGGAGATTGATATATAGAACCAATGGGGGAGTTACAGAGCAGAGAAGACAAGAGTTTCCTGAGTCTCACTCAGATATGTAGAATATGTCTCCCCCTTTCACAAAGAAGGAAAGAAAGGAGAGACCAACTTTCACATTTAGTTATTGTTGTTGTTTAAAGTCAGCTACACACACGGGAGGAAATTTTCATAGTGGGTCTCCCTCTGGCCCCAGACCCTACAGAAGCAACTAAAATTCTCAATTATCCTTCTGGAAATATGTTATGTATAGGCCAGCATGTGTATGTGTATATGTCCCTTTCCAAATTAAAGTGATAATGGTAAAATGTAAAGGTCCCTTTTCAAAATTAAAATGGTAATGTACTAAACAACATTTTTCATTTAATTATATATTTTGAGAATTATATATTCTCAAAAAGAGAATACATTTTAATTTATAATTAAATTTACAAGATATATAATTTTAACGGCTGTATAATATTCCTGTATCCCATTCCTATAATGGCTATATAGTATTCCTTTTATGTAGGCACTGTAATTTATTTAACCAGTGTGCTCAATGATAAGCATATACTTTTTTCACTCTTTTGCTGTTATAAACAAATGACACAGTGAATATCCTGTACACATATATATACTTGCACACACAGGTAGGCACCCCTGTGTGTGAAATTTCAGGACCCAAGGGTATATACACTATTTATTTCTGATGTACTTTTTTCCCTCCCAAGAGGTTGTATGAATGTACATTCCCACCCACAATTCATGAGAGTGTCTTTTCCCCACATTGTTGCCAACATAGCGTGTTCTCAAAATCTGAGACGAGCATTTCTTAAACGCATACTCTGTTCTCATACTTGGCATGGGTTCTCTTATTTGAGGTAAGTGTATTCACAGAAGCGGAAACTGGGCCTCATGGAGATCGAGGAACTTTCCCAAGGTCTGTGTGACATTAGTCTCCAATCTTCCTTCTTCACCACATTGACTACCATTCCCCACGAGGTTCACTGCTGACAATCCCGTGCAGGAAAATTGCATGGGAGCCGAGAAGAGCCGAGAAGTTTAGGATACATGAATATCATCTTTTGCTTCACCATATTTTTTTTTTTTTTTGCTTTATTTCCAGAAGTTTTGCTCATTCAGTGCTGCCCAGTGATCATTTAGTCAGCCTGACTACCCTCTTCATAATTTCTGATACTGATATAAAACCTGTCTAAACACAAATATAACTGTGGGCCCAGCCCAGTTTACAATTACTTTCTTGATGATCCGGTTTCCAGGGACATTTTGTGATGTCAAAGCAGGGACCACCTATATCCCAGAATAAGCTTGACGGGTTTGTAACTGAAGAAGTAAAAACAAATTGTTGTCCTTTTGAAGAATAACCCTCATGTCTAAGTCTATCTCAGATCAAAAGCATTAAGTCTCTTCCCTTCTGTCTTCGTTTATGTCTACTCTCACATGCGTTCCCTCTGAGTGGCAGAGAGAATATGCTGTGAGACATTGCCAATTACGGTCACACTCGGGTAGCAGATGGTTAGGGGTTGGTTAAACCTTTAGGGAAACTGCCTTGGGAGAAAATGAAATAAAAGCAAAGATTACTATGAAAAAACATAGACGTTGCCAGCTAGGAGGAGGAGAAAGGAGGAGGGAGCAGGGAGGAGTGGAAGGGTGGGAGGGGGGAGAGACTGCGAGGAAGAAAGACCGGCGGAAATAAACCGTGCACTTAGAACAGCGGGAAGGGAGGCTTGGAAGCGTGGTTTTCCGGCTTTAAATGCCCGCTTGGCGTCTTGCTGGTGCGCCAGTGTTCCGTGAGGATGTGGGCGGAGGGCGAGTCTGAGGGGCTCCAAACATTGGGAATAGTGGTGGTCGTGTGGTCCTCTCTGAAACTTTTGCACTACCTCGGGCTGATTGACTTGTCAGACGGTAAGCAAACCCCCGAGCTTGCCGTTTTATATGAATGTGTTTTTCAGCTTAGGTTGTTGTGAGAGTAGTTTAGAATACGCATGGAAAGTGACGCGCGGAGACCCGAGAGATTTGAAAAAGCCCGGCTAAATTAGCGCTGTATTGATTCCGGCCTTTCTCCAAGCGCCCGAGTGATGCGCTGTCCGTGGTGCTGAAACGTGGC
This sequence comes from Neophocaena asiaeorientalis asiaeorientalis, assembly GCF_003031525.2. Taxonomy (NCBI): domain Eukaryota; kingdom Metazoa; phylum Chordata; class Mammalia; order Artiodactyla; family Phocoenidae; genus Neophocaena; species Neophocaena asiaeorientalis. The sequence goes on along the minus strand of NW_020173979.1, from coordinate 4,445,948 downwards.
GTCTGCAGCGTGATGGGGGAGCGGCAGGGGAATTAGGATCTTCTGTTCCTACCCTATATGCATGTGAGTCTTGGTGGATTACTAGCTGTGTGAGACTAGCAGAATACATCAAAACCCTCTCTAAAATTGTCTGATGACTATATTGTTGGTATAGTCGTTCTATATGACTGTCAAATGACTGTCAATGTCAATGACTGTCAAAAGTCATCGTACTGATTAACTTTGTTTAAGAAGTAGTTGGTAAGATTATGGTGGTAAAAGATCTTGTAAAATGCTGATCACAGTGCCCAGCAGCTAGAAGACATTAAACAAGTATCAGTTTCTTTCCCCAGCCCTTAATCCTCAACCCGCATAAGAACCTTTACTCTAAAACCACCTAATCAGCCATGACTTTAACTCCATTCTTTAGTGAGAATATAGTTAAAAATTCAGGTTAACCATGTTGTTTAATGTTTATTACTAGAAAGTTAGTGGTTTGGTCCCCAAAGTTAAAGGAGCTCAAGAAATAAAGAGTATTTTCTTCCTCTTCATGAGACTTTGCTCCAAATAGAACATAGTTTTTCTAGATAATTCTTATCACGTAAAATTAGGATCCAGGAAAGATTCCAATTTTGATGAGCAATGCATTAAACAAGACCAGCCTCCAACAATGTATATTCATATTCGATGTATATACTTCCATAACTGCATGGTGTAGACAGAATTCCTCTCCCAAGAGGTAGTATCACATGCATAATAATGAAATACGTTTGCAGACAAAGGACTAGCTAAAGTACCAATCAAAGCTGAGGTAGGCCAGAGACTGAAGGACAGAATGATGTGGTTGGATGAACTCTGGACTAGCAGTTACAAGACCTGGTTTCTATCAATAATCTGTCTCTGTTTAACCTTGTTCAAATCATTGTTTTACCTGGATCTCAGTTTCCTATGGCAATATTGATGATTTTCAATCTCTGCTTCATGGAATTCTGGAGTAACCAAAGATTTCTTTTATTTGCTTTCGAGCAGGGGTTGGTAGGGCAGACTCTGAGCCCTTCATTCCTGCTTCCACAAAACCAGCTCCACTTTATCTGTCCTATATGTTAGCCCTATGTAAGAACTTTTAAAGCTTTAGCTAAAATTTAGTGAATCTATGATTCCCCAAGTCTATGATTGTGTTTCTCTGAGATTTTGAAAGCTGAAACATATTCAGAAAACTTTTTCTTTCTTAAAAACCACCTGAAATCTAACAATCGGGAAGAATAGTTCTGTATGCAAATAGAGACTCTTCCTGTCCCTCAGTCCCTTATATGTGCTCTTCTAAAACTCCAAATTCAACTTGCCAGTCATAACAATTGAGCAAAGTCTCTGTTCTCCACCAGATCCCAAGAGAATGTGTCCCATCCCTACTCAGAGCTTCAGAGCAGAAACCCACTGAGATTACAAAGTAATGCAAGAGCTGCCTACTTCCTTATAAGGCTAATGGTGCAGTGGAAATATTACCCTGTTCCTTCCTTTCCATATCCAGAGGTGACCATCTCCCTTCCCCTGCTTTAACTTCTCAAGGTTACAGCTTTTGGTTTTATTACCACAAAAGATATCAGTTATTCATCTAATGTTATGGTAATGAGGGGATTAAGGTGAAAAGTAGAGGACATATGTTTAAGACTGCCTCCAGGAACTCAGGTGAAGGAAGGGATTAATATTTATTCTGCATCTACAATGTCCCAGGTGTAGTGCCAGGTGCTTTTATATGTGTGAGCTAATGTAACCCTCAAAATAACACTCTAAGGGAAAAAATTTAATAACTCTTGGAAGTTGATATCATTATTCCTTTTATATAAGGAAGAAGACAGCTTTAGAGAAGTTACATAAAATTTCCAAAGATACAGCAACAGCAACAAGCCAGTATTGGTCTCTAAAATTTCATCTTCTGTCCTGGACACCTAGTACCTCAACAAGTAAGCCCCCTCCAGATGGAGTCTGTGGTCTGTCATTAAGTCTATACCACACATATGCTCCTATGCTATAGCCTTCACCATGTGGCCCAAAACACCATTTTTAATGTGTGTGTGATATGGGAAACTATTCACTCACTTAAGAGGAGAAGACCTCCTCCTACTGGAGGAACCAACAGGATGCAGTCAATTTAAAGAGAGCAGTGGAACATCTCTAAAGAACCCATCAGTAGTCTTTCTTAGGCCCTTGGTCTTGTTCTTATTTTATTTTTTAGTAGTAATTTTGAAGTAGCATACATATTAGGCCTGGAGTCAAAATAGCTGGGTTCGAATCCTGGATGTGCCATTTATCAGTCGTGTGACCCTGGGCAAGTTTCTTTTCTCCAGGTTTCACTTTCCTCATTTGTAAAAATAGAGAATGACGGTTGTATTAATTTCCTGTAACAAATTATTTCAAAGTGGATGGCTCAAAACAACAGTAATGTATTCTCTCGCAGTTCTGGAGGCTAGAAGTCCAAAAGCAAAGTGTTGGCAGGGCCATGCTTCCTCCCAAGCCTCTGGAAGAGAATCTTTCCTTGCCTCTTCCAATTTCTGGTAGCTCCAGGTCTTCTTTGGTTTGTGGCAGCATCACTTCAGTCTCTATCTCCATTTTCACATGGCCATCTTCTCTCTGTGTCTCTGTTTTCACATGGTATTTTCCTCTTCCTTATAAGAACACCAGTCATATTGTATTAGAGCCTTAATGGCCTCATCTTAACTTGATTACAAATGCAAAGACTATTTCCAAATAAAGTCACATTTAAGTTATCAGGGATTATGACTTCAACGTATCTTTTTGGATAACACGGTTCAACCCAAAACACTGGTAGTAATGCTACATATTGTAAGGATTAAATGAAGCAGCATATGGGGAAGTACCAAGCTTGTTTTCTGTTTCATAGCAGGTACTTTATAAGTGTTTAATTCTTTCCAGCCTTAGATCATGCCAATGAAATGAATATACTACTCATCAGACAAAACAGACAAAAGCCATGCTTTATGTCTTTGATTTAAAGTCCATCAGGCCTCTTAGGAAGTATAAGCCTTCCCTTTGGATTTGACAGTTGCCAGTGAAACTTCCAGAGTAGGAACACTGACATGACCTTTCCCCTATATGCTATGTCACCACACATACCCAGCCTTCACTGCCAGGGCTTGCTGATCCATCAAGCTCATCGTCACTTCCACCAAAGTGAGGATAGCAGGGGCTGCAGAGAGAAGATCAAGACAGGGGTGTGGAGGTGACAGACAAGTAATGCCCCCAGAAGATTCAGAGACCAATACCAGTTAATTCTCTGCCTCTCTTCTCACTGCTTGCTGGGCCAGCTTTATGCAACTTCACCCTCACCAGATGAGAGCCCTCTCTCCCCAAAGCACCATGTCTACGGGCTCTGCCATAGTAACTTCAGAAGTGATTCACTGCTCCAGCTCAAAGCACTGCCTGAAGCAGTGAGGCACACATCAGTGTTTCTCAAAGTAGGTTCTCCTGCTACCATATCTTATATCTGTCTAAATATAGGGTTATTTTGCCGTCTCTGACCGTAACTTATTCATGAAACCAGGAGTGTCACAAGCTACACAAGAACAACAGACCAAAAAAAAATAGCAATAATAACTTGGTAAACTTGGGGAAACCATGAGAATCCAGGTGTGTTTATTGGGGCCTTTAGAAAGTCCATTTTCTATGTATTCTAAATTGTATGAAACATGTAGTATTACTCTGGAGATTTGCTGGATCCATTTGATGGCAAAAGATTTGAAATATGGTTCATATGAAGCCAACTACCCACACATATCCAACTTTAACCATTTGTTATGGACTGTTTAGTATTTTGTAGCTTAAGAAAATATTGCCCATATAATGTTTGACTTGGACAACAAAGAAATCCTGTGATATATAAAAATCCTATATTATCATTGAACTAATTTTATAGTGTTAAAAAAACTGAGGTCCTGGGGCTTTGATTTCAAGGCCACATGACTAGGAAGTAACAATTTCACGACTCAATTCAGGCCTTCTGAGTTCCACTCCAGAGCACTTTTCATTGTCCAAATGCAGCGAAACTTGCCCTTAAACTGTGCCTGGAGCATTGGGAATATCACCACTTCTACTCATCAAATAGTTGTATTATTCCCTTTGGTAAAGGGCTTATAACCTAATAAAGTTGGGTTGTAGTGGGCTGAACCATGGGCACCCAAAGATATCAGGTCCTGATCCCTGGAAACGATGTCACCTTATAAGGAAAAATGTTATTTGCAAGTATGATTAAGGATCTTGAGGAAATTACCCTGAATTAACTCGGTAGGTCCTATATGTCATCATAAGTATCATAAAAGAGAGGCAGAGATTAGACACAGACAGAAGAGGAGAAGTTGATGTGAAGATGGTGGCAAGGATTGAAGTGATGTGGCCACGAGTCAAGGAATGCTGGTGGCCACCAGAAGCTGGAAGAGGCAAGGGAATGGATTCTCCCCTAGAGCCTTTAAAAAGAGCATGATCTTGCTGATAAATGTGTGTGTGTGTGTGTGTGTGTGTGCATCTCCAGGGTCCACATACCCTCCTACCACTGAATAAACAGAAATAGCTCAAGTGAATTACTCCTCTACAACCTTAACCCCAACCTCTCTCTTTTCTCTTTTTCATCTTTCTTTTTTTTTTAATTGAAGAATACTTGATTTACAATATTATATTATTTTCAGGTGTACAACATAGTGATTCAGTATTTTTACAGATTATACTCCATTAAATGTTATTACAAGATAATGGCTGTAATTCCCTGTGCTATACAATATATTCTTGTTGCTTCTTTTTCCTCTTTCTACCTCCAGATTTGGTTTGTTGTTTTTAATTCTTCTGTGGATATAATTATACTTTAAATGGCACACAATCCTTGATTACTTAAGTGTTGGCTTTAAGTAGTGTCTATTATCCACCTTCTTTAAAATATTGGGAGAAAAGGACACTTACTTCCTCTACCTCTCCCACCTTTCTCTCCACCAAGTCTGTTCATTATATTATCATTTTTCAAGGCTTATGATATTCCCAGAAATAACCCTTTCAAGGTAAATGGGAGGGGTTTCCTCAGGCCTCTCATTCCCCATAAGGACAACTCCATTTGCTGCTCTGGGTGGCCCCTGAGTTCTATACCTAAGCCTTTTCTACTTGTATGACAAGCAGCAGGACGGCCAGGACCTCCTCACCTCCAGTCAGGAGAATGTATTCTGTGGTCAGAAGCCTTCCCAGTGTCTGGGTCTTGGAGGGCTATCCGGAGGCGCCCAGGCCCAGGACTCTTTCATTCAGCTGCAGCCTGAAGACCCCGAACCTGACCAACAAAATGAGATTGACTCCAGGTCCCATCCACTATGCTACCTGCCCACCTCCCCACATCCATCCTGTAGTTGAGAAAATCTAAAACTCAACACAAAGACACACAAGATTTGCTGAGCTAAAATCGCTGGTATGTCACAATATGTCAGAGCAAGGACGATAAACTTTTTAAAACTTATTTTTCTATCCAAGGCCACAGATTCTGAGAAAAAGTAACGGCCACATACAAGTCAAAACAACTGCATGGGACTGGTTTGAGATTCTTCAGAGAAAGAAACATAAAATGTTCAACTCACCTGATTTGTAAAAACATGTTTTCCTATTTATTTACATAGTAATCTCACAAGCAATACATGAATGAACTCTCACTTTCTTTTTTAACATCTCTATTGGAGTATAATTGCTTTACAATGGTGTGTTACCTTCTGCTACATAACAAAGTGAATCAGTGCATATATATATCCCCATATCCCCTCCCTCTTGCATCTCCCTCCTACCCTCCCTATCCCATCCCCCTAGGTGGTCACAAAGCACCGAGCTGATCTCCCTGTGCTATGCGGCTGCTTCCCACTAGCTATTTATTTTACATTTGGCAGTGTATATAAGTCCATGCCACTCTCTCACTTTGTCCCAGCTTACCCTTCTCCCTCCCTGTGTCCTCAAGTCCATTCTCTATGTCCGCGTCTTTATTCCTGTCCTGACCCTAGGTTCTTCAGAACCTTTTTTTTTTCAGATTCCATATATATGTGTTAGCATACGGTATTTGTTTTGCTCTTTCTTACTTACTTCACTCTGTATGACAGTCTGTAGGTCCATCCACACACTACAAGTAACTCAGTTTCGTTTCTTTTTATGGCTAATATTCCATTGTATATATGTGCCACATCTACTTTATCCATTCATCTGTTGATGTGCATTGAGGTTGCTTCCATGTCCTGGCTATTGTAAATAGTGCTGCAGTGAACATTGTGGTACATGACTCTTTTTGAATTATGGTTTTCTCAGGGTATATGCCCAGTAGTTGGATTGCTGGTTCATATGGTAGTTCTCTTTGTAGTTTTTTAAGGAAACTCCGTACTGTTCTCCATAGTGGCTGTAACAATTTACATTCCCACCAACAGTGCAAGAGGGTTCCCTTTTCTCCACACCCTCTCTGGCATTTGTTGTTAGTAGATCTGTTGATGATGCCTATTCTATACAGCTTTACTTCTTCTTTTCCGATTTGGATTACTTTTATTTCTTTTTCTTCCCTGATTGCCGTGGCTAAAACTTCCAAAACTATGTGAATAATAGTGGTGAGAGTGGACAACCTTGCCTTGTTCCTCATCTTAGAAGAACTGGTTTCAGTTTTTCACCATTGAGAACAATACTGGCTGTGGGTTTGTCATATATGGTCTTTATTATGTTGAGGTAAGTTCCCTCTGTGCCTACTTTCTGGAGGGTTTTTTATCATAAATGGGTGCTGAATTTTGTCGAAAGCTTTTTCCGCATCTATTGAGATGATCATATGGTTTTTCTCCTTCAATTTGTTAATATAGTTTATCACATTGATTTGCATATATTTAAGAATCCTTGCATTCCTGGGATAAACCCCACTTGATCATGGTGTATGATCCTTTTAATTGCTGTTGGACTCTGTTTGCTAGTATTTTGTTGAGGATTTTTGCATCTATGTTCATCAGTGATATTGACCTGTAGTTTTCTTTCTTTGTGACATTTCTGTCTGGTTTTGGTATCAGGGTGATCATGGCATCATAGAATGAGTTTGGGAGAGTTCCTTCCTCTGTTATATTTTGCAAGAGTTTGAGAAGGATAGGTGTTACCTCTTCTCTAAATGTTTGACAGAATTCACCTGTGAAGCCATCTGGTCCTGGGCTATTGTTTGTTGGAAGATTTTTAATCACAGTTTCAATCACAGTGCTTGTGATTGGTCTGTTTATATTTTCTATTTCTTCCTGGTTCAGTCTCGGAAGGTTGTGCTTTTCTAAGAATTTGTCCATTTCTTCCAGGTTGTCCATTTTATTGGCATGTAGTTGCTTGGAGTAATCTCTCTTGTGATCATTTGATTAATATATGTCTTGGCATGTTTCTCCTTGGATTTTTCCTGCATGGGACTCTCTGCGCTTCCTGGGCTTGATTGACTATTTCCTTTCCCATAGCAGGGAAGTTTTCAACTATAATCTCTTCAAATATTTTCTCAGTCCCTTTCTTTTTCTCTTCTTCTTCTGCGACCCCTATAATCCGAATGTTGGCGCACTTCATGCTGTCCCAGAGGTCTCTGAGACTGCCCTGAATTCTTTTCATTCTTTTTTCTTTATTCTTCTCTGCGGTAGTTATTTCCACTATTTTATCTTCCAGGTCACTTATCCGTTCTTCTGCCTCAGTTATTCTGATATTGATTCCTTCTAGTGTATTTTTCTTTAGTTCTTCTAGGTCCTTGTTAAAACATTTCTTGTATTTTCTCCATTCTATTTCCAAGATTTTGGGTCATCTTTGCTATCATTACTAAGAATTCTTTTTCAGGTAGACTGCCTATTTCCTCCTCATTTGTTAGGTCTGTTGGGTTTTTGCCTTGCTCCTTCATCTGCTGCATATTTCACTGTCTTCTCATTTTGCTTAACTTACTGGGTTTTGCGTCTCCTTTCACAGGCTGCAGGTTTATAGTTCCTATTGTTTTTGGTGTCTGCCCCCAGTGGCTATGGTTGGATCAGTGGGTTGTGTAGGCTTTCTGGTGGAGGGGACTGGGGCCTGTGTTCTGGTGGATGAGGCTGGCTCTTGTCTTTCTTGTGGGCAGGACCACATCTTGTGGTGTGTTTTGGGGTGTCTGTGACCTTATTATGATTTTAGGCAGCCTCTCTGCTACTAGGTGGGGTTGTGTTCCTGTCTTGCTAGTTGTTTGGCACAGGGTGTCCAGCACTGGAGCTTGCTGGTCATTGAGTGGAGTTGGGTCTTAGTGTTGAGATGGCGATCTCTGGGAGGGCTTTCGCCATTTGATGTTATGTGGAGCCGGGAGGTCTCTGGTGGACCAATGTCCTGAACACAGCTCTCCCACGTCAGAGGCACAGGCCCGACACCCGGCCGGAGCACCAAGACCCTGTCAGCCACACAGCTGGTGTGGGGACCCAAGGGCGGACCGGGCTTTGCCCAGCAGGGTCCAACCAGAGCGCAATGGCAGTGTGGCCAGCGTGGGGCCGCGGTCGGCCTAGGTCGTCGTGCTGCCCTCCGCTCAGGCTCTGGGGCAGCTCAGTGACCGCGGCGGGAAGAGATGCCAAGCAGGGAGTTAGGGCTGCACGGGGACCCAGGCTCCATGCCAGGTGGCAAGGGCCGGGCCACTGGGCCCTCAGTCACTCTGGGAGAGAGGTGGTGGTGCAGGAGGGAGGAAGCGGGGCACAACCGGGCAGCCGGGGACTGCGGCTCCGCTGAGAGCTTCCACCTTCTCTGAAATGTCACTTTTTCAAACAATGCTTTACAATACAGATAAAGTGAAAGTGCCAGTAGCTTGCCCTGACATCCCAATCCCCACTTTTCTTTCCAAGTACTATTGTGACACCAGTGCCCAGAAGCTAAAGATAATGATGCAGATCCCTGGGAACTCACCGAGAAGGATCACAGCCTGACTTTTATATTAAGAAAAGTGAAGATAAATCTTTAAGGAATAAAGCTATCCTGCTTAAAAAGTCCACAATATCTTCAACTACAGAGAGAAAGGAGAAGAGGAGACATAAGATAGGAAGGTGAGAGGTAGAAAAAAAGAGGGGAGAGGAGAGAGAAATGGTCAGAAGAGGCAGGGAAGTAAGAGGTGAAGAGGTAGGAGTGAGTGAGGAAGGATGGAGGGAGGGGGGCAATAACAGGAAGGAGATTTAGCCAGTTTTGAGGCAAGCACTTGATTCTCTGTGGTTCACTTGGGTGTCCAGTAACTTACATTCTATCATCAGAAGCCTTGAGAAGTCTGCTTAGCTAGTTAACAGTTTACCAACTGCTCTCTGTGCTTCCATCTCTAGAGACTCTACTCTGCAAAGGAAAGTCACAGCAACCCACTTTGCACTTGAGCTGTGGCCAGAACACCATCACCCCCAGACAAAATCAGTCCCAGGGAGGAACCCAGCCTTTGTATCCAGGGTCCATAAACCTGACTGTAAAAAACAATCTGTCTAGTTACCTCGTTAGGCATCTCTCAGGCTGGGCATTTGAGGTTTTCCAAAATAAAGAGTTCAGTGTCACCCACCTAGTCACTCGTTTAGTATATTCAGCACAGTCCTTCATTGATCCAATGCCCTTGAAATAAGTAAGCACAGCAGTATTGTTCCTTTATTTCCCTCAAGGCAACATGTAAGGATTAAAAAGTCAAATCTGTCCATAGATTCCTCCTCTCTGCCTTCACCTTCCCTCTCCGTGCCTCTGGTCTTCTGTCTGTCCAGCCCCAGGACCCCAAATCTCTCTCAGGCTACTCACAGCCTTCTACTGTGATACCCACTTGGGCTGGTCTTTCCATTCATTCTCTCCCTGACTTCCGTACTTCTAATCCATTTCCATCGAAATTCATCTAGACAGTGTTCCATTCCTTCTGCACCCTAACTGATCTCGAATCACTCTTGAAAAACGGATCCTTGCTTAGACAGTTGTTTTGTCAGTGAATTTCTGTGGGAAGAACCCAAGTACAATCTTTTATTTTAAATTATGGTACTAACATAGTCCAGTGGGCCCTCCATATCTGTGGCTTCCACATAGAAAGATTCAACCAACTGCAGATAGAACATATTTGAAAAAGATTCCAGAACTTTCCAAAAAGCAACACTTGAATTTGTTGCTCTTGAGCAAGTATTTGCATAGCATTCACATTGCATTGGGTATTATAAGTAATCTAGAGGTGATTTAAAGTGTACAGGAGAAGGTACATAGGTTAAATGCAAATACTATGCCATTTTACTATATAAGGGACTTGAGAATTTGTGGATTTTGGTATCTGTTGCAGGTGGGTTGGCCTGGAACCAGTCTCCCCATGGACACTGAGGGACAACTGTCTACTGGCTTTAGACTGTTAGCTGCTTTCACATTTGCTTATTTTAAAAACTAGAAAGATGATTGGTGTGACTTGTCTCCTCAGGAGTCACTGAGCTGTAGCTCCTAAGGGAATCAACTTTAAGAGGATAGTTGGTTCTAACACCAAGAAGAAACATTTGTTAAACGGATGAACAAATAAACAAACGTCTTTATCCCATAAGCAAAGAAAAGACTTGGGGAGAGGCTAACTCATGAAAACAGTGACTATGTCTGTCCTATTCACCATACATTCCTTCTGCCCAACACAGCGCCCAGTACATAAGATGCTCAAGAAGTGTTGAATGAATGAACAAATAACTAATGGATGACCCAGAGATTTATCTCCAAAACTGCCTCACACCTTGAAATGCATTTGGCAGCCCAAGACAAAGGCTTCCAACTTCACAGCAAAGACCCCATATCCCACACCATACACGGTTACTTCTCGCTCCTCTCTTGTGGGCCTTCTTTTTCCTCCAAAGCCTGGCTCCTACTCCAAATGTCTGTATTACCTTCCTAATATACATCCTAAATATTGACAGAAGTGTGCTATTCCCCTTCTAGCCCACCCTGGGGTAATCCCCTCATATTTTAGAGAATATTCTAAGAATAGAGCAAGTTCTCCGACTTGACAACTCTGATACTCAGTAAAAGCTGATGAATGAATGGATTAATGCACAAATTATTCACAGCAAAGGACTTAGAATCCTTTCAAGCCCAATCCTGGGGCATACTCATTGCCATTGTTTACATGGTTAAGAAAAGAGCCCCTGGCGGCATGTCAATAGATTCCGACTTCAGCCTCAGCCCTTCCCTCGGGCACATCAGTCAGTGTCCCTCACTGAGCTCACCCTAGCCAACTGTAAAATGAGTAGGTTGAATTAGATCACTAGTTTCCGAACGATGAATTGCAAAACCTGAAGGACCACCCTATGGGATTTGAAGAAGGAAGACAACATTCTTCTGATCTCTCACTTTAACTCTAGCATCTGATTGCTTTCATCTCTTTTACATACTTAGCCGCCAAGCAAAATTTCCTTTGATTAAAGAATTCTTTGCCTTTATGGGAGTTTAAAATCTACTGGATGATCTAACTAAGGTCTATCCAACCTTGAAGTTTTAATGATCCCATGATTCCACTTTATGTAAGAAGACCCACATACTTGCTTTCAAGGTAGACAGAAGGGATGTGATCCAGCCAGGGCCACAGCGTTTCTCTACAGCACCATCACTATGATGACCAACCATCAGTTAGGATGCTTTATGGGTGCACTGGGCCCCAGCCATAACCCCTAGAACACTGGAACCAGCAGCAGCCATAAATAAAACACAGAACTAATGAGTGATGTATCTGTTCCCATGGCTGCTAGAGTGTCAATAAGTTGAGAGAGTTTTGCAAAAGCCAAGGCGAGATCACCAAGCTTCTGGTACCAAAAAGGTATACTTCATAGAATGGTTAGGTGGACAACACCCTAAAGAGCATGAAAATGATCTGGTGTCATGGAAATAACCCTCAAGCTAGAGTCAGAGGCCAGAATTTAAACCCCAGCTCTGCCATTTGCGGACTAACAACTTTGGGCAAGCTACTTAACTCCCAATCTCTAAAATGGGGTAATATAACCCACCTTGCAGGACATTAGGAGAATTAATTGAAATGAATTGTATGAAAGCATTTAGCTCAGTGCTAACAATTTAAGGGCCCAAGGGGAGGAAGTGACTTGCCCAAGGTCACTTCCTCAAGGTCACACAACCATGCCATTATTGTCATGTTGCCTACAACTCAGCATTGCCATGGTCTGCAAGGCTTCTGGTACCCAGGAAGCCAGCAGGGCCCCCTGAGCCTTCTGTCTCAGTTCCCAGCACTTCAGGGGTGCAGTCCTGGAGGGGGCACTGAGATACCACCCCAGAGCCTCACTCTCAGGAATTCAATATAGAAGGCACATTAAGACCTGTTTACATGGAAGTGCTCTTTGTAGTTATTGTTCCTATGGGATATTCCCCCACTGCTTCCTCCAATCCTGTTTTAAAATGCTCAGCTAATAGAGTTTTCTTGGCTCCCCTGGGGAGATATTCACAGATGCTAATAGAGACATAATTCAGAAATTGCTTGATATACACGCCCTCAATTTTCCCCAAGAACCACCTAAGTAAAGATCCCCAAACATGTAATGCACTCATTGGCCAGATGCGATTAAACATGCATGGTATTAAATGTATGGGCTGCTGTTCAGCCAGGTCTGCATTAAGCTGCAGCAGTGATGGCTTTATCCTAAGATCCCACAGAAGCCAAGTGCAACAGAAAAGAAGCGGGCTGCTAGATGGGAGCCCTGGAGGACCCCTGCTCTCGAGTCTCCAGTCCTTTTCAGACAAGACATGGAGGCTTCAAAAAAAAACCCCTCCAGGTCTGGAGAAGCAAAGAGTCAATGCTGAACAGCCCCAGGAATAACCACTTCCATCTCTCGATGTGTAAAGAGAGAGAAGGAGAAGGAAGGCAGAAAGCAGCTGGGTACAACATTACAACATTGCAACATTCTGTTGCAACATTGTGTAAGCAATACTACCTCACAGAAAGAGAGACCCAGCGCTGCATCCCAGCGCGGACACTTACTCTCTGTGGGACCCTGGGAGAGCCACTTAAGCTTCCTGAGACTTAACGTGAACAATGGTGAACTGAGGATACTAATATTACTTCCCACGATTGATGGGAAGATAAAAGGAGATTAACAAATGGGAAAGGACTTGGCATATCCTTACATATAGTAGGAATTCATTAACTTACAGAGTAGGAGTTCATTAAACTTCTTTTATGTAAGTCTTCTCTTCCCTAAAATCTGAATGCGGAGAGCGTGGACATGCTTACATGTCAAAAAAAAAAAAGAAAGAAATGTTGAGCAAATCCTAAATATACTAAAATTAGATTAAAAGAAGTAAACTAGGACCGATGAAAAGAAATTTGACTTACCAAAGCCAATAAACTTAATGAAACTTGGTATCTCAAGAGGAAATTAATATAAGTTGAAAATAGCATAGGCTCAAGGTGACTTTAGAGAAGTTTCTGGAGACTAGATCCATAATTGATTAATAATTAAAAATACAGAGAGAACTGCCCAAGGCTAGAAAAGTAGAAATCCAGTGCCCCATCCCCCCACCCCCTCTTTCCACTGCAGAAGGAATTAAAACCCAGAGAATGGAAATGCCCAGCCCAGCAGAGAGCACTGAATCAGGGGTTGAGGGATGTGGTTCGCTTTGCCCTGAAGAACCTCCCAGGGGTCAGGCCAGCCCTCCTACATGTTGTCCCTTAAAGATGGCGCCAGACTGACTCCCAGGCAGGGTGGCCCAGAGCTCAGTTCACCACACCACCTCCTCACACAGGCATAGGCAGGAGGGGAAAGGAAAGAAGCCACACCTCCTGCACACCTACTATGTGCTGTGTCCTGGGTATCCACCTCATCCTTGGGAAGACCCTGAGAAGCGAGAGTCTTTAACACACATAAGGAAACGCCATTGGGCAGGCGACCTAACTGCAGGAGCAACATGTCTAGTGTGTGACAGGTATGGAATCAAGCCACACTCCCTGGGGGCAGCATCCAACTCTTCACTTCTCCAACCTTACAGATGCAAACATCTGACCACAGAAGGCTCTCAGACCTGATTTGAATTGACGTGACTGAGCTTCAAATCAAACTATAAATACTGAGATTTTACAATTACATAAAGCGTTTGAAAGACCCATAAATTTTCCTGTCATCACATAACGAGAGCTGCCCTCATGGCTGCAGCAGGCATGTTGTGGCTTTCGCTTGGAGGAGGGATCAGCAAGCAGAAAGGGGGCTTAGAGAGGGCAGATCGCTGGGAGGAGAGAGGCAGCAAGAGGCAGGCTGGGGACAGTTCTGTCCTAATGGGTTTCACCCTCACCCGTGCAGCTCCTGGATGGTGCCTTTGCAGGAACCGTGGCTGGAAGCACCCCCGTCCACTCCTGAGGAGAACCTCAAGCTCTTGGGGCAAATCTAGCACAAATGAGAATCTCAGACTGGCCCTTCCAGGATGACAGATGCTCTTACTCCCAGATAGGGGAAAGGCTGAAGTGCTCTCAGCCAGAGACCTCAGTTTATCTTCAGGACAATTTTAATTGGAAGCCTTACCTCGTTGCTGCCCACTTTTTCAGAAATAATTAGAATGCTAATCTATAAGAAATATGTCTATTAAAAATAAATTAATAATATATAATACATTTTGGATTATAATTTTGAATACTTTTTTCAAAATTTAAGACGGCCATCTCATCTTAAAGTAAAAATTCATATATTTTTAATAAGCCGGAGACATGTTTCCCAATGAACCACAGATGGTTCATTTTTATTATCCTATAAAGAGACATTATGGGTAAATGTTTTTTTAAGAAGGTCAAACAGGGGGTTTCCCTGGTGGCGCAGTGGTTGAGAGTCCGCCTGCCGATGCAGGGGACACGGGTTCGTGCCCCGGTCCGGGAAGATCCCACGTGCTGCACAGCAGCTAGGCCCGTGAGCCATGGCCGCTGAGCCTGCGCGTCCGGAGCCTGTGCCCCCCGTAAAAAAAGAAGGGCGAACAGAACCTGAGAGGTGCTCTCTTTTGGAGGTCTCCAAGCACCTTCTGAGCATCAGGACTTCCTCCTGTCGTCATAGAGGCTGAGATGGGGAGATGTCCTCCATCACCCACTAAGACACTTGATCCCCAGAACTTCATCCCTGATCAGATAGAAGCAATGTGGCAACATCAAAAATAAACTTATGGTTACCGGGGGGTAAGGGGGGCAGGGATAAATTGGAAGATTGGGATTGACACATATTCAGTACCATATATAAAACAGATAACTAATAAGGACCTACTGCATAGCACAGGGAACTCTACTCAGTACTCTGTAGTGGCCTATACGGGAAAAGAATCTAAAAAAGAGCGGATGTATGTATTTGTACAACTGATTCACTGTGTTGTACAGCAGAAAGTACCACACCATTGTAAATCAAGTATACGCCAATAAAAATTTAAAAACAAACAGACAAACAGTTCAGATTCCAACTCTGTCACTTGATGACTAATAACCAAGCCCTAATGACCTAGAAAATGAGTATTTATAAAATAATCCTCATGAGGTTATTTAAGGAGCATATAATGCAGGGTACGAAATGCACTGAGCATAGTAACTTGCAGTGAGGGGCTCTCTTTAATGTTCTTTCCTCTCTTCTCAACATCCAGAATCATGAGGGACATATGAAGTTGCTGCATATATGTGCCTAGGCACATAACCTGGCATTGTAACTATAAAGAGAATAGGTATGTTCTGTCCATTTGACAAACATCCATAAACCCTTCCACAAAAAGCTGTTGAATTTAGAGAACAAATAGTTCTGAACTAACCTAAGAAGATGAAATGTGTAGAACACAGGGTGGTAACTGGCTGTTCTCCCAGCGCTGATCATTAGGTTATTTACTTACAAACCAAAGGCAAGTCGGCATTAATCAAACCCAGCCTCTGTTAACAGCCCCTTGCTGGGGCCAAGGGTACAGAGAGAAACGTGACAGCTCTGCCCCAGCCTTCCGCACTGCACAGCACAGGTCCACCATCCACCCAATCGTTCAAGCCTGGAAAATCTTCCTTGTCAGCCCCCATCCTTTTCCCTCACACTCCTGTCCACTACATCAGCAAGTCTGGTGGATTCTCTCCGCCAGAGAGATTCAAAGTCTCCTTCTCACGGGTCTCCACTCCCCAAGGATAACCGCTATCCTGACTTGAAATAGCCTAGATTAGTTTTACTTGGTTTTGCACTCTATTCATCCATATTGTTAGATGCTGCTGTCGTTAATTTATTCCTATCACTGTGTAGCAGCATTTCATTGCTTGACCATGCTAACAGTTTGTTGTTTATTTTACCGTTGATGGATACTTGGGTGAGTTCCTGGTTTGGGGCCGTTTTTAAACACAATTTTTAAAGGTTACACTCCATTTACAGCTATTACAAAATATTGACTATATTCCCCATGTTGTACAATACATCCTTGTAGCCTATCTTATGCCCAATAGTGTATATCTCCCACTCCTTCACCCCTATATTGCCCCCTCCCCCCTCCTCACTGGTAACCACTAGTCTGTTCTTTATATCTGTGAGTCTACTTCTTTTTTGTTGTATTCACTAGTTCGTTGTCTTTTTAGATTCCACATATATGTGATATCATAAAGCATTTGTCTTTTTCTGTCTGACTTATTTCACTTAGTGTAATGCCCTCCGAGTCCATCCATGTTGATGCAAATGGCAAAATTTCATTCTGTTTCATGACTGAGTAGTATTCCATTGTATGTGTATGTGTGTGTGTGTGTATATATATATATATCAACCACGTCTTCTTGGTCCATTCATCTGTGATGGACACTTAGGTTGCTTTCATATTTTGGCAAATGTAAATAATGCTGCTATGAACATTGGGGTACACGTATCTTTTTGAATTAGTATTTTTTTTTCAGATATATACCCAGGAGTGGAATTATTGAGTCATGGCAGTTCTACTTTTAGCTTTTTAAGAATCCTTCATACTGTTTTCCACAGTGGCTGTACCAATTTACATTCGCACCAGCAGTGTAGGAGGGATCCCTTTTCTCCACATCCTTGCCAACATTTATTATTTGTGTTCTTTTTGATGACAGCCATGCTGACAGGTGTGAGGTGACATCTCATTGTGGTTTTGGTTTGCATTTCCCTGATGATTAGCAGTGTTGAGCATCTTTTCATGTGCCTGTTGGCCACCTGCATTTCCTCTTTGGAAAAATGTCTATTCAGTTCTTCTGCCCATTTTTTAATTGAGTTGTTCATTTTTTTGTCGTTGAGTTGTATGAGCTTTTTATATGTGTTGGATATTAATCTCTTATCAGTCATATCATTTGCACATATTTTCTCCCATTCAGTAGGTTATATTTTCATTACATCAATGGTTTCCTTTGCTGTGCAAAAACTTTTAAGCTTAATTAGGTCCGTTTGGGGCAATTATAAACTTGATACCTCTGCTTCCCATTGCTTTAAAGATAAAATCCTGAAGTTGGCTGATTTGACCAATTGCCATCTTATCTGATACGTCCTCCTTCCATCATTCCACCATTCTGCTCCACCACTTGGCCTCCACTGAGTTCCTCAAAAGGCCAAGCTCGCTCTCATCTCATGATCCTTGCACGTGCTATTCCCTCTCCCTGAAACTCTTTACCGCTCTTTCTCATCTTTATTTTCAGCTTATATGTCTGCAGACTCTCCTTCCCCCAAACTTAAACTAGGTTCCTTCTGGTTTTTCTGACTCATGCTGCCACCACTCTTTTCCTTCACAGCACTTAAGACAACTCATAATTGCATAATTATGCAATTCATTCGAGTGATTATTTGTTTAACATCTCAGTCCTGATGAACAGAGCACTTGTCTGACTCATTTGTGACCATGTTGCTGGTGCCCAGAGCAGTACTTGGCACAGAACAGGAGCACAATACATATTTGGTAAATGAGTGACTGAACTTGCCATATCGTCAAGGAGCCCATGATCAAGAGAGACAGAAAAGCCTTTCTGTATTTACCATGCCATGTGATGGATGCTGCAGGAGAGGGATCTTAACTGATGCTGTCTGGGGAAGACAGAAAAACTTCCATTTCAGAGGAAGTAGCCCTTGAGGTGACATTTTATAGAGAGCTGCACAACGCCAGCAAGCACCATTCACACTGTAGTCTAAATAGTGTCCTGTGGAGGTGTGCAGTGCAGTGGGATAGATTTGAAGGAGACCCAGGAAATACGCCGGCAGAGAGAGAAGGAAATCAGGCACCAGATGGGAGCAGGAGTACATGCAAAGGTATGAAAATGTCACCCAGGAAGTTGTGTTGGGGGAACAGCAAGTATCTCTAGAGAGTGAGTAGATGTGTAGCGGGGTGACAGTGAGTAGGAGAGAGCAACAGATAAAACCTGAAAGCTAAGCAGGGAGCAGATCATAAATCACCTTGACCACCTCATTAAAGAGCATGGCCTTTGTCCTGCGGGCAGTGGGGAGCCATTAAAGGCTTTAAAGTTGGGAAAATATTCAGATGTATTTCCTTTGACCACTTCCTCTTCTCCTTCCCCAGAGCCTCTACACAAGAGATTCCTGAAAAGCTCCACCCCATCTTCCCCCCACCACTTAGAATCACACACACATACACACACCTTTTTCCTATCTAGTGAGCTCCCATGGCTTTAGATTTCATGCCCACCATCACTCCCTCAGGGAAATCTTCCCTGACTGCCTACCCTACACCACAGCCCCCTGCCACGCCCTCCCATAGCATCAAATAGCTCCACCTTACAGAACTTCTCAATTATAATTTGAGATTTGTGTCTGTGATTCTGAGGTTAAGTCTCCCATGCTCCAAACCATAACCTCACTGGGAACAAGAACCACATCTGCCTATGCTCACCATTGTAATCACATTGCCTGTCAAAGTGCCTGGCATGTACTAGATACTCCATCATTATGTGCTCTTATGAATGACTGTTTAACAAAGATCCTTCTGCCTACTCATGCAGAGAATCCATTGGTATGGTTGAGTCTACAGGCTGAAGGCTGGACCTTTGCAGTAGCCCTTAGGGGAGACACTGAGTATGTGAAATTGAGTCCCAGGGATATTCATGCCCAATGCCCCAGCTAGGAAATGTCAAAGTAGGCATTTTTAACCCATGTCTATCTAACTGCAGAACCAAACTCCATTGACTATATTTTCTAATTTTCTGTATTCTTGATGCTGTGGCATTTGGGGCCTTCATCCTGGAGAGACTGCCCCCCTACAGAGCTAGTTAATTCCTAGGAATACCAAATGACGACTCTGCAAGTGTACCTTTGTGTGCAAGCCAGCCGATCCAGAGCCCAGACCGCAGCGGTCTCCTTAATCTAACTCTCACACACCAAGCCAATATTCTCTCTGCCCTAAATCACCCCAGGGCCAGGTACCAGACAACTAGGGACCACCCCTGTAGCCCAGAGGCTGCCACATTGTTCAAACTTTCCAATCCTAAGCTTCCTCAGCACACCTATCCTGCCTTGCCGATTCCTTCCCACAAAACCCCCAGCAAAGGCTCTGGGCCGTGCTGTCCCCTCTAATCCATCTCTGCCTCCTGACTGACCCTGGTGCTTCCCTGTGTGGCCCTGCATTGGCATACTGTGCCTCCCATTTCTAGGGATCTGTGAGTATAAACTTCTTCCTTCATGACAGTCATTTTCATGTCTGTGTGTCTTAAGGTACCTGAATAAAACAAATCCTGGGTATGAATTTTACCACAAAAACCCTTTAATGCAGGCGTCCCAGTGTCCTAACTCCTTAAGGATGCAACTGTGCAGTGAACACTCTAGTCTTCATTGCTCTCAACATGGCTTCTCAGAAGGCACTCATGAATGTTTGAAGATAATAATCAGGAAGCTCTCAGGAGCCCTCTCTCCATAGCATCTGCTTTAGCCCCACACCAGGCCCAGGCGTGGAGCTTCCCGAGTGGCCTCGGGACCAACCAGTTTTACAAATTATCAACATCTCCCCATTAGCTGTTGCAATATTAAATTGTGTGACTGGAAATGAATGAATAATCCCACGGGCAAGTGAGGGAGACCAAGCAGCAGGGATTTAATAACAAGTCCTGCCCTCTCTCCAAGCTGAAGGTCTCCCTAATTAAATATTAAAAATCTATCCACACAGCTACAGCAAAATATAGCTTTTTCAGCAGCGTAGCTTTCAGAAACTTCCTCAGAAGACCAGAAAGCTGTGGGAATGTCCTCTTGGGGGCCCAGATGTGGAAGCAAGGGAGCTGCCACATGACAAGCACTCCTGGGCACCAGGCACAGGTCGTGCACATACCTTGTCACATTTAGTCCCCGTGAGGACCATGAGACCTGGGTTAGATCACATCCAAGTGACAACGTTGGGATTTTAACCCAGTTTGATGTGGTTATAAAGCTCACGCAGTATAACACAGCAGTTAAGAACGTGGGTTTTGGCATCAAGCACACCTGGATTTGAGTCTCAGGTCTGTCATTTACTAACTGTGTGGCCCTGGGCAGATTACCTTACATCTCTGAGTCTCAGGTTCTTTGTCTTTAAAAGGGTAGCAGTGTGGAGCTCACAGGGTTTGGGAAGGGTTACGTGAGATAATATACATGAAGCCCTAGATGCTGGCCAGGTACCTAGGAAATGCTTCTGAAATGTCAGCTACTGTTCTGACCAATGGAAGACCCTCCCCCCTCATTCCCACCCCCTGATATCTGAAAAATGCCTCCTCTAGACTAGAGGGCACCCTGTCCAAACCGCTGCTTCTAGCCGGGCTGTGTCTCTTTTCTTCATAGGTCAGGGAAGAGTTATCAGAAACTGTTTATCACCTGCTGTTTATCACCTGCTCCATGCCAGTTGCATCTTTGTTCATCAACTTATTGAAATCTCACAAGAGCCCTAAAAAGTAGAGGTGGTTTCTACTATTTCCCAGTGTTAAAACTGAGATTGATGAATCTAACACGTTGCCAAGGCTACACAAAGATTCCCCAAGCCAGAAGTGCTCCATCCTCATCTGCCCACCCCCAATACCAGGGCTTCTGAGGTGTTCCACATTTGTTCTTTAAGTCGACTTAAAAATAATCCTCATGGATTTCTCCTTTTTAGAAATTTGTACTTAATCATTGCAGAAAGTTTAACAAATACACATATAACAGCCATCCAAACCCCAACCTTCACAGATAGCCACTGCTAAAATTTTTATATATGATACGCTAGAGATAGGTAGATAGATAGATAGATAGATAGATAGACAGATAGACAGAAATTTCCTATTTTATAAAGCCTTCTTTTATCCACTTCCAGGAATATTTCTGAGAAATGATATGAAATATGTACAGGGTTACCCACATCCTTAATCCTGGTCCCATTGCTTCCTAGCTTCCTAGACTTTGCTTCAATAATTATTACATCTCTTTTGCATATTTAATCTCTCCATTTTAATTACAACTACTAGGACCTGTTTCCCCCTTCAGGGTCATGGGCCAACTAAAATAAGAATAAAGAAGGAAGTTACTGATTAGCTAGAAAAAAATCTTAACAGTCCTAGGAGATTTTCTTCAGCTTTAGTTTTCTTGATGCCATGGAGTCAGGTCTCCAGCCAAGCCTGACTCAGCCTATGGCATTCTAAATAGGAATAACCATGCCCCTTGGCATTCCAGCTGAAACTTCAAATATCTCAAATTGTAGGTATTATTCCTAACTGATAGGGAGAAAAAGACTTTCCTCCCTTTCCCTCACTTGCAGAGAGCTGGGACCAAGTCTAAGGTCTCAGTCCTGTTTGCTTAACAGAGGCTCTCTATTGCAAGGAGCCAGCAAGGACAGGAAGGATGCAAAGCCATCAGGCAGAGACCTGCACTGCAGAGCCATTCTCCATGAAGCCCCAGCAAGTGGGAAGGGGCCAAGGATGCATCAGTTCTCTTATGATTAACATCAGCCCTCATTGGGTGATTAATATTATAACTCATAACTCTCCACTGGCTTCTCAAAAAGATAAAACCCTCTGTACTGTACTTGCTTTGCTGTTTGCCACTCCTAAAACTGTTCACATGGGCCCCAAGCCTGGTACAATATGGTCCATGCCCACCTCACACTCCTCTGTCCCTCATTCACCACGTCCTAGCCTCCAGACGTACTGGGGGGCTTTCTGTCATCTCCTAGATGCAGATGTCACCTCCCAGAGCAGGCCTCTCTTCTTCCCACCGCAGAGTCCTTGGAGAGGCTGTTCCTTCCCTCTGTCCTCACTCTCCACCTGGCCATCCCCTTCCCGGCCTTCTGGACTGCTACAGGGAAGCCCTGCAGTTACGGCTAGGTCTTTCTGTTTAAGTTCCTATGACATCCCCTACCTTTCCTTTGTTTTTCCTTCACTTTGCTCAGTTGTAATTCAGAGATCATTTGCTTAATCTCTACCTTCACCCCAGGACACGCATCACCCCTGTTCCCATTGGATTGGCCAACACCAGTCACATGGTCATACCTAACTTCAAAGGAGCAGGAAGTGCATCCAAAGGAGCAGGAAGTGCTTGGAAGGAGAACCAAAAGTAGTTTGTGATGAGCACCAGTGACCATCACAATATAATGTTTTGTTTGAAAAAACTTTGATTCCACAAAAACAACATCACAACAAACACAACTAGACCCATTGCACTGGAAAACACTGATTGCACTGGGCCAGACTTAACTAGGACCAGCTTCACAATGAAATAAATGGCATCTACTTACATTATCCCACTCAGAATGTAATGTTTTTAACCAAAACACTAAAATTATAATAGCAATCCATACATATAGCTTAAAAAAAATATTTCAAACAGTAACAAAGCTGTAAAGTGAAAAGGAAAGTGTGCCTTCTCCTGCAGTGTCCCCACCCCGTAATCCCGTAGAAATTGACCGCTATAGACAGGATTTATCAGGCCTCGAGATGAAGGCGGGGGGCCTGGGAAGGCTTCACAGAGAAGGCACGTGCAGAAGCTGTTTGGGTTTCTTATATTTGAGACTTAATTTTCAAAGACTTCTATGATCCAACTTAAGCTTTACTGTAAGCCACTTTGAGACTTATGTCTAATGATGAGAAATACTGTTTCTCTCAGAAGGGCTGGGAATTCCAAGCCACAGCTCCAATCTGGGAAGTTTCATCAAAGCATCACTCCAAGCTTAGCAGTTGCCACCACCACTCAGATCAAATACCTTGAGAGCCCTGTGACCCACTAATGCATTCACAAACTAACTCAGCTAATTAACCCTGGCTCCTTCATCCTCTTAATCTACAAAAGCCTTCCAGTTGGCCAACCCTGGCTAAGGGAGTGTTATGTGGGCTCTTTGTAGGTTGCATCCCTCTCATAGCCAAGCAAAGACACCTATTAGAAAGCTGAGGCCCCTGCACTAAAGTGAGGAGGGGACTTCCCTGAGTGCCTTCTACAAGTCAGGCGCTTTCTGTGCAGTGGTTCCTCTGATCCCAACAGCCTGGGAGATGGGTGCTACTGTACCCATTTTACTGTGAGACTCAGAATACAGAACTTGCTCAGGCTCGTCCACTAGGAAGCTGCAGGGCTGGGATTCAGACCTGACTCTTTTGGCTGCAAAGCTTACCATTATTCCCCACTTACTGATGCCTAATTGGGTTGCCGCCTTCCCCGACCACCCTGTATAAAAGAGTGCCTCCCGTGACCCATTTCTCTAGTCCTGTAACCCTGCTTTATCGTCATTCACAGGACACATCACCACCTCTGTTCACTTCTTTATCCCCAGTGCCTGGAAGAGTGACTGGCATCTAGTAGGCACTCAGTAATTATTTGTTGAAGGAGTAAATAGTGCTGTGAAAAAAATACTGGATTGCCAGAAGGACTGACCTGAGTTTAATCCCGCTCTGCCAGGAATCCAGTGTGTGACCTTGGACAAGTCCGGTTCCCTCTCTGGGCCCCGGGAGCCATATCTGTGAAGTTAGAGGGCAGGATCAGTGTACCTCTCCGTAACTCATATGCTCTGGGACTTCTACAACTTGTCACAGAGTTGTGACAAGTTCATAGTGAAGGTTCATAGTGAAGGCTACTCTCATACTCAGAAGCAGGAAACAAAATTAGAAATGCTAAATGGATGGCAGAGTTTGAGGCAGGGGAAGTTATGGGGAGAAAAACCCTGAAGCCACTTGGTGTCTTCCCTCCTGCCACAGACTGGGCTCTGTAAATCCTCAAGTGGAGAAAGTGTGAGAAGCTTGGGTAGAGGAATGTAGCCCCTGATTTGCTGAGACAGAGGAACAAACATAAAGACACAGGAGTGGGCCCAGGGGAGACCCATAGGGTGGTCCTTTATGCCAGTAAGTATCTGACTGTCAATCAGATGATATTAGTCTTTGCACTTCTACTCACCATCTTGATAACCTCAGGGATGTCTCATAAGATCTCTGGTTCCATTTCTCTTAATAAAAGGGAATAATAATATTTTCTCTGAACCTCAGTTTTCTCCTCTGTAAAATGAAAGTAATATAACACGTATCTCACAGGAGCTAAGCGATGTGAAGAGTGCTCTGTAAAATAGAAGGCTGAAATGTACTGAAACAGAACCTGTATGTCACCCCCATTCTTGATGCATGTGATGTTAGCAGCACAGAAGCATCATCTAAGGACACAGCCTGAATCTGTACAAAGGTCCTCTCTAATCACAGGGCACCCTTTTTTTCTCCATGTTGCCTGGAACCCAAAAAATGAAATTCGGTCACGTTTCTAGAATATCACAAAACACACAAAAGTCACTTGGAAAAACATGGTATGGGGTAGGAGAGAGGGGCTGTTAAACAGGACCACAGACTCAGGCAGTTAATGTAAATGAATGATGATAGATAACAACCCTCCCTTGGTCTTAGCGTTGGAGAGGTAATAGGGAGTAGTAGGGTCTGCGGTTTACTAGAGTACACTTGCTCTGTCTAGAGCGAGCAGCTTCTCCTCCGCTCCAGCCAGTTGTGCTATGTGATAATGCAGGCCTGCATAGCTGTAACTTCAGATTTCTAGAGAGAAGCCAAAATCCATATTTTATGTGAAATAAATGTTGGCAAAATTCACATTTAAAAGGAGTGAGATAACAACTGTACCCTGTGGACTGCCAGATTGTGATTTCTGAACTAAACTGTCAAATGATGGAATTAGCCACTGAATTAGCCAGCTGCTTTCCAGATAGTGTCTTGGCTGCTGTCTTGGGACTCTTAATGTAATTCCCATTCAGCTCCTAATAGCTCTACACACTTTTAGCAAATAATGAGCCCTTACTATTCACCTACTATGTGCAAAGCAGATACTAGACATCATATAGTAGGATACTAAAAACAAAACAAAAATAAGGACAAGACATAGTCTCCCTACCCCCACTCCACCTCACCTCACTCCTGTAAATGTAAACTGCAACACCCAAAGGTAGATTCTGATACCTACTGGGTGATTGTTCAGAGATAATAAGTGCTTCAGGAGTTTGGACAGACTGAGAGCTTTCCATGTGGTGGTTTTTTTTTCTTTTTTTTTTTTTTTTGCGTTACGCGGGCCTCTCACTGTCGTGGCCTCTCCCGTTGCGGAGCACAGGCTCCGGACGCACAGGCTCAGCAGCCATGGCTCACGGGCCCAGCAGCTCTGCGGCATGTGGGATCTTCCCGGACCGGGGCATGAACCCGTGTCTCCTGCATCGGCAGGCGGACTCTCAACCACTGCGCCACCAGGGAAGCCCCCATGTGGTGGTTTTTGAGAGCTGCCCGGAGGAGATGGCTCTTAGGTTTCAAGGGTGCCTGGGATTGGGATCAGCTGATCACATGCTTTGGCAGAGATAGGGGTCCACATACCAGTAGAATCTGCAGCTATTGCAAAAGATCCATGCTGTGTAGTTGTGGGGAATTGTTCTGGAAAGGTAAACTGGGCCCCCTGGATAGACTCTTGAATGCCAGCCGGGGAATCTGGGCTTTATCCTGAAGATTGAGCAGAGAGGTGGTGGGTTGTAGTGGGGTGAATTTCATGGAGAGGGACCCCCTTACCCTGCTTTCTCGAGAATGAGAAGTCTGGATGTAGGCTCCAGGGGCCCCTCCAGTTTCGACTCTTCACCTCTTGTGTTTTATTTCAGTCCACACAGAATAAACAAGCAGGATGGAGCTTCCCCAGACAGTCTCATGCAGGCTGTGCTTAAGTGGGTCTGTGCAGGGGGTAGGGGTGGGGCTGGGGGGTGGAGGAGGCCTTCGTGGTAATGACCTGGATCCTGAAACAATCCAGAGAGACAGCAGGGTTTTTTTAACAGGCAGTCTTTCCTTTTTTAACGATGGTTTCATTTTACATTTTTATTGGCCCTGCACTGATTGTTCTCGGGCTCTCTGATGGGATATGAGATGTACTGACATTTATAGAAATCAAAACATTAATAAATCACGAAGTTCATAACGTCTGATTTGCTTCTAAATGAGACAGAACTATTATCACCATAAAGTTGCACATAAAATAGGCCCAATTGTGATGTACTGTATAGTCTAATCAAAGGCATTTGAGTGAATAACCTTTCCACCAAAGAAGGAAACAATCAAAGCTGAATAACTTCATTAATAATTCAAGGTGTGTCTGCCAAGTCTTCATTTATTAAGTGCACGGTTAACAGGCTTCCGAGCTGAGTCCTGGAGATGACACCTTGCCACCTTCTCCCTGCCTCTGGGCAGGCAGGCAGACATTCTCAGACAACCTGGCTGCAGTCCTTGCATTTGGCAGCTCCTGTTCCAGTTGAGGGTAACATCCAATTCCCTTCTCCAGCTACGAAATGGACCATAGCAATGCACACTGTGTCTGGATTATTAAGGGCAGAGGACATGGAGCCATGTAATAACTCTAAGGGAGAAGAGGCAGGAAATTTTCTCAATGACCGGCGGTTATTATGTCTATTTGCTAACACCGCAGGCCCTGCATTTCTGGTGTCCACCACCCATAGAAACTCTGCCCTGTTCCCTGGCAGTCTGCAGACCGAGATGCTTAACAGCTCTTTCATCCAGAGTCTTGTATTTGCTTATGTCCATTGCAGTTAATATAGAATGATAATATTCGCTTTAGCTAGTTAACGTCCAACCTGAACTGGCAACTGGGTGCCTATCTGACAGAGTAAATCACAGAACAAGAAAATTTTCCTATAGCGAAGAGAAGCACACGTAATTAACTAGATCCATCAGAAAAGTTGTAATCATGACCTAGAAAGTGTCTAACAGACATGATTATTGGATTCTGCTGTTGAGAATGGCCCTTAAAATCACAATCTTAATACACTAGAAGGTGGGAATAACATTTTTGTGCACCTGCTGTATGCAGAGAGCACTTTATATATCTTATCTCTTTAGATTCGCAGCTACAAGATGGGTATGACTATAACTCAGATTAGTCTAATGACCACATACCTCCTAGGGACAGTGAGATGATTAGATCAATTCTAAAACTATTAGCATGCTCTCTGAGCTCACCAAGACAGGCACTTAATATGAGGATACATTAATACTGAATTCCAGAGAAAGCTCACTTGGCCAGTCTCCGTTATTTCCCTGCTTGTGATTATTCTATATGGCATACAGGAGTTTATTTTTCCACTAACAAAGAAAGGGTTTATTTGGTAGGGTTACAGGGGCTAAACCTACTCTGTGAAATTGAGTATTTCACGAGTGTTGAACTGGTTTTCAGGTCTTTAGTACACGAATTTGGGATAGTTGAGCGTAAGACAGCTCTTCTAAAATAGCAGCTATAATGTGATGGAGTCAGGTCATACTGGTGAATCATGGGTTTCACTTCCCAAATCCATATTCAGTGGCTTCATGTTGATAGTCTGAACTAGGCTATGATGGGAATATTTGCACCAAGGATATTGGAAAATTGTATCAAGCAGGCTTCTCCCTCACTCCCCCAGGAGCCAGTTGTTAAACACTTACCAGCGCATCAAAGCAAGCCCTCTGCTTGGAAACCGTCACTCAGGAAGTTGTCAAGTTATCTGGATGGCAGTTAACTACTCTTCAAAAAGCAGACTGAAAGACTGACACCTTAGCCTGACCTTGATCCAATGACTTTCCATGAATGAGAAAATTCTATGCCAACTTGAGATAAATCTTATTCACATGGCAATTTTACTTTTCCTTTGAGTAATTCCTTCAGCCTCTCTCTGTTCCTTCATTATTCCATCTTAATACTAAAAGCATCTAGACACTATTTTTTCCTCTTCCTCATTTGCAATAAATCATTTTAGCCTCCCAGTCAAGAGAAGTAACAAAATCCCACCCATGTAATCCTCTGATTTCCTGCAGAAATATTCTAGAACCACTCATCCTGTGTAGTATGCCCTCTGTCCCCAAAGCAGGGCAGCCACTGCTCATTAACTGACTGTCCCCATGTGCTGGAACTTCCGAGCAATGTCCAGCTGAGACCAAAGGAGACATGGTGGGAGGTTTCCCCACTACTTCCTGAATACTAGCTGGTGGCAGGATATAACTAATTCCCCTCTAGAGCTGTAGAAACTGCTGGAGCTACCTAAATAAATCATCAAAAGTTTCATCCTGGGACACTTTTTCCAGACAAAGAGGTCCACTTACAACATTATATAGAGATTTTCGCTTGTGTCTGAGACACTGCAGTGAACCTGACATTTATTTCTATTCTGCAGCCTGGTTGGGGGCTTAGCTGGACAGAAGTGTTTGCTTTGGAGATGAGGGGACACAAGAGTCCCTAATATATGTAGCCTTGCTCCTTGTCCTGAAATATCATTTAGGGCTCCTTCTTCCTGCCTGGGATGTAGGTGACTTACTTCTTTCCCAGGAGCTTCTTTGTTTTTTCATTCTTGGTGAAAACTGTGTGAATGTTACACTGCCACACAATCAAAAAAACGGTGACTTACATCACAATCTGTGTAGTGATTTTGTGGACTTTTAATAATTGCATTACATTCCTGACAATTTCTACCACTACCACCACCCCCAAGAAGTGCAAGGTGCATCTGACATGCCCCTTCCACACACCTCACCCAGTGTGCTGATCTGAAGGCCACCCTCAAAAACACCCCCATTTGAGGAGAAAGGTCAGAGAACTGAAATACTTTCTCTCTCTCTCTCTCTCTCTCTCTCTCTCTCTCTCTCTATATATATATTTATATATATATATATATATATATATATACATATATACATACACACACACATATATATACATATATATATTTCAAGTAAGTATATATATATATTTTGAGACATTTCACCTGGAAAACCTCCCATCTGATGGAAGTAGCAGTACTCAAATATTATTTTTGGTAGGACTCTGTTTTTTCCAGAACATTTTCAGGACTAAGGTGTAAATGAATGAGAAACATATAAATTCAATTTTGTTTAAAAGGGTCAGGAGGGTTTCAAGATTAAGAGAACCAATGCTTGGAGCAAAACATGATTTGAGTTTTATTGAACCAAGAAGACTGAAAAAAATGTCTGGAACACTCAGAAAAATCTTTATCAAGGCTCAGCACTCCTGGGACTCATCGTTAAGTTTATAAAATTCAGAGCTGATGAGTTGTGCGCTGTGTGTGTCTGCTTGAGCTTATGACTCACCTCTAAGCCTTGGCTGTAAGAATCTCAGCTTCCAGGATTATACTTAAGGGTCCAAATGGAGCTTATTTCCCCCTCTGCTCCACACAGACACCAACAAGGATCTTCACCCCTGATTACCTTGGGGTAATTTGTCAATCAAAAGATGGTGTTAAAGTTGCCCAGAATAAACCAACAAACTATGTATAGGGGACAGTAAAAAATTACATTTTCAAATGCCAGCATGCTATCACTAATATAGTCTGCAATGTAATGAACATAGTTTAGGCAACATTAAAAATGAATCTCTGGAAACACGAAAAATATGATAAAAGAGATAGCACAGCATTCAATTTCATGCACACTGTCACATAAATTATTTGCAGCTCGAGTATGTTATGCTCTTTTAAATTTCCCTCTGGGTACAGTTTTAATGGCATCCTACAAGTTTCAATATGTCATATTTTCATTGTCATTTACTTCAAAATACTTTCTGATTTCCATGAGATTTCTTCTTTGATACATGGGACACTTAGGAATTAGAACCATGTTGCTTGATTTCCAAACATTTGGAGATTTCCTTGTTTTCTTTTTGCTCTCGATTTCTTGTTTAATTTCCCTTTGGGCAGAAAACATTCTGAATAATTTCAGTTCTTTGAACTTTTTTGAGATTGGCTTTAGGAGCCAGGAAACGATCAATTTTGCTAAGTGTTCTATGTGCACTTGGAAAGGGTGTGTATTCTATGATTGTTGGGTAAAGAGATCTACATGTGTCAGTGAGGCCAAGTTTGTTCATTGCATTGCTCATATCTTCTATACGCTTATTGATCTTTTGTTTTATCAGTTTCTGAGAGAGGTGTTTTAAAATCTCCAATTCTGATTATGAATTTGCTATTTCTCCTTTTGGGTCTGTTAGCCTTTGCTTTATATGTATTTTCAAGTCATTCTTTTTTTTTTTTTTAACTTATTTATTTATTTATTTATTTATTTTTGTCTGTGTTGGGTCTTCGTTTCTGTGCAAGGGCTTTCTATAGTTGCGGCAAGTGGGGGCCACTCTTCATCGCGGTGCGCAGGCCGCTCACTATCGCGGCCTCTCTTGTTGCAGAGCACAGGCTCCAGACACGCAGGCTCAGTAGTTGTGGCTCACGGGCCTAGTTGCTCCGCGGCATGTGGGATCTTCCCAGAGCAGGGCTCGAACCCGTGTCCCCTGCATTGGCAGGCAGATTCTCAACCACTGCGCCACCAGGGAAGCCCTCAAGTTATTCTCATTGCATACTAATTTAGAATTTTGTTGTCTTCCTAGTGAATGGCCCCTTTCATTATGAAAACTCCCTCTTTCTCTCCAGCAAAGCTTCTTGCCTTAAAGTTTATTTTAGCTGATGCTAAAATAGCCATGACAGGATTTCTTGATTCATATTTGCATGCTGTATCCTTTTACATTCTTTTAGTTTTGCCTTTGCTGTGTCTTTATGCTTGCAAGCAGCATTTAGTTAAGGTTTGGTTATAACTTGAAGATTGCTCTCTTGTATGGAAGATTTTCTATTTGTTTTTGTACTTCAGCAGTTGTACTGTGATGTTCTTAGTGTGGATTTTCTTTGTGATTATCTCCTTGAGGTTTGTAGTCTTCTTGAATCTGTGGCTTGATTTATTATATCCATTTTTTAAATTCTCATTTATTTATCTCTTCAAATGTTGCTTCAGCATCATTCTTTCTCTCCTTCATTTTTGGAACTCCAATTATACCTAAGTTAGAATTTTTCATCATGTCTTATGCTCTTATCTGTACTTCCCATTTTTTTCTCTCTTGTGCATCAGTAAGTATATTTTTCTTTCGACCTATCTACCAAATCATTAATTTTCTCTTCATCTGTGCATAACCTACTGATAAATTGGTCTATTTGGTTGTTAATTTTGGATGTTACCCTTTTCAATTCTAGAATTTTAAACTTACTTTCTTGTATATATTCTGGTCCTCTGGTAGAATTCTCCATCTTTTTTATCTATTTTCTTGAGCATCTTTCATTATTATTTTAAAGCCCATGCTTGATTGGTCCAATATCTAAATCCCATAAATCTATTACTACATTGGTATATCCTATCTTTTTCTTTTGGTCCTGTCTCTTAATATGCCTGGCAAGTTTTCAATGAAAAGTGGACATTAGAATAAAAAATCTGTAAACTACCTAGCTGAGCCTTCAGCTTCTAGGAGGTAACAGAGTAGGGGCAGATAAACTTAATCCACACAGGGACTGAGCTATTTTGAGGCTGGATTTCAATCTTTGTAAGGCCTTATCTATTTCTAATTTGTTCTTGCTCCTAGTATGTAATCCTTTAGGGGTCAAACTGAAAGCCTGGGTGTTTACCAGGAATCCTCCTGCTAGGAAGACCCAGAACTCCAGCACTTAACTCCCAACACTGTGAGCCTGCCAGAAGCTCTGTTTGTCTCTACCACATTTTGGCCGTGGCTTTTGCTCAGTTTCTCTTGACCTGTGTCACTTAGGAATTAACAAAAGCCTTGAGGGAATAAGCAGCTACAGCTACCAGGCTCATTTCTCTGTTTCCCCTCCAGTCTGGGCCCCTCAAGCCCTGAATGTCTTTGTGGCACTGATCCAATTTTTGTCTTCCCAGATCGCTGAGAGTTCTGTTCACATTCTTTGCTTAGCAGACCATTTTTGCTCAGTTTCTCAATCTCATTACCCATGCCACTTTAAACACACTTGAGTTAAAAAGCAGCATTGATTGTCAGACTCACTTTAATGAGTTTTTCTGCCCTCCAGAATCATGGCTTCTAAAGTTCAGGCTATCTTGGTAGCTCTCCAAACAGATGTGATTTTCTTAACCCTCCTTTTCTAGCTTTTCTCAGTGGGAGGTCAGCTCTGCTACAAGAAAGCTTACAATTCCAGGGCCTTTTTGGCTTCTGTGCCTTTTCATATGCTGTTCCTTTGTCCCTCTTCCTTCAAGATTCAAATAAATTATCACCTCCCCTTGAAATCTTCCCTGTGGCCCCTTCTGGTCCCCTCCATCCAAGTGGCATTAGTTAACATATGTATATGTATAATTGATTCACTTTGTTATAAAGCAGAAACTAACACACCATTGTAAAGAAATTATACCCCAATAAAGATGTTTAAAAAAATCCACTAATTAAAAAAAATAATAAATGCAATACAGTAGTGAAAAAAAAAGAGTTTCCTCCTCTTGGCTCCCAGTCTTAGCCATATCCACACTGCTTGGAATGATTTGCCAATGAAGAATTCCAGACCAGCAATTCACAATATTCTACAAACAGGAATATTATATTTGGCCCATGCTGTATGTATAAATGTTAAATTCATTGATAACAGATAGGAATCAGGACACAAATCATCTTTTAATAGTAGCATCTCTTGAAAAATCTGAAGATCTGGACTCACCAGGCTTAAATTCTACATGACAACAACTGGCTGCATAACAGCTATTTCCCTTTCATGGGGCAATGGCTCGCCAGTTCTCAGTCCCCACCACTCTCTATGGTTGTACATACCTCATCCAACTCATCTAAATTACCTGCCAACTAATATTGGCATCTGAGTTTGTAATTCTTGGTCTATGTGTGTGCCCTACCCATCAGTCTAAGAACTCCATATGAACAGACATTATATCTTTTCATCTGTCTCCCAATACCTGTCACATTCCTGGCATGCCAGAGAAGCTCAGTCCATAGTTTTAGACATCTCTCTGCAAGAATGCTGCTACCCTAGCATTTTTAGAGCAGTAAAACTGTTCTGTAGGATACTATAATGGTGGATACGTGGCATTAGACATTTGTCAAAACCTATAGAACTATACCACACAAAGAGTGAACTCAAATGTAAACTATGGGCTTTAATTAAAAATAATATATCAATCCTGGTTTTTCAATTGTAACAAATATACCACACCAATGCAAGATGTTAAAATAGGGGACACTGTGAGGGTGGGGTACATGAGAACTCTCTATTTTCTGTGCAATTTTTCTATAAACTTAAAACCGTTCTAAAAATAACCTCTACTAGTAGGGCTTCCCTGGTGTCGCAGTGGTTGAGAGTCCCCCTGCCGATGCAGGGGATGCGGGTTCGTGCTCTGGTCGGGGAAGATCCCACATGCTGCGGAGCGGCTAGGCCCGTGAGCCATGGCCGCTGAGCCTGCGCGTCCGGAGCCTGTGGTCTGCAACGGGAGAGGCCACAACAGTGAGAGGCCCGCGTACCGCAAAAAAAAAAACAAAAAAAACACCTCTACTAGAAAAACAAATAAATACAAATGCTACCTATCAGAGTGATAAAAGGGGGCAACTAAATCCAGCAAAATAAGTTTCTCCCATGGGATTCAGGTCAGGAGACAAGAGCAGAAATACTTACCAAAGGACACCCACCTATACCACCACTTTTAGGGGCAGCAGGAAAATAAGCCTTT
Organism: Neophocaena asiaeorientalis asiaeorientalis; assembly: GCF_003031525.2. NCBI lineage: Eukaryota > Metazoa > Chordata > Mammalia > Artiodactyla > Phocoenidae > Neophocaena > Neophocaena asiaeorientalis. The sequence goes on along the minus strand of NW_020173979.1, from coordinate 4,412,056 downwards.
CCTGCCTGGGGCTGTGGGTAAGGAGTGACTAAGACACACTTAAAGTGGTGGCTGGTCTGCCATATGCACTCTTGGTCAGGGATACTGGAAAGACAGGAGGAAGTTCACATAATAGCCTACAGAGGAAACTAGGCTGACCCCCAAATCGGTCCAAAAAGGCCAGCAGGACAGCAGCAAATAGAGCCTGTTTCCCACTCTCTGGGACCTGGACCCACCCTACTTCACCGTGCAATGGAGGATTTTCCAGGTCTGATGCTTTTCCTTATGTTTTACATTCTGTGTAATAGGGGATTTTGCCTTCGACCGCCCTGCCCACTCATCCGAATGTGCTAATTCATTTTTTCAGTAGCCCTTTTCCCCCTTCTGCATCCGTGTTACTTATCAAGCTTGAGAAGGAAAGAGAGAAGCAAAGACTTGTAGATTGTAAGCTCCATGAGAGCAGGGAACAGGGTTGTTTCATTCACTGAGATACACATAGTAGGTACTTCATTGATAGCTGCTGAGTGAGTGAATAAAGAATCCTGCAAGAACGCAGTTTCAAATCACAAAGTGGCAGAGCGTGGCAATGGGGCCTCCGTTGTGGAGGGTTATCTTATAAGCCACTCTTCAATCAAACATGCAGGTATTTCCAAGGCCCATCCACATCCGTTCATCCTCTGCCCCATGCCATCCCGCCTCTCTTCGGGCTGCCTGGCTACGGGCATGCTCAAGGAGCTCCCTGCTGGGAGCCGTGAGCACCGCAAGGTGACCCGTTGCTCTTACCTGTTCTGACCATGGGAGAAGGTCAGTCCCAGCTCTGCTAACAAGAGACTTCTTCACATATGTCAAGCTGGATGGTGACCTGGACATCCTCAGAGCAGACTTTCCATGGAAACTAAAAGCGTGTTTTGCTTGTTTGATGAGTGGTTTTGGTAAAATGTTTTCTTACTTTTTCCTAGACATCGCCTGGTGGTATTACCAGTATCAGAGAGGTAAAAAAGTGTAAACTAACTTGACTACTTTGCTCACATTACTTTCAGTAGGAGAGCTTCTTAATCAAGTATATATTTTGTAATTAGTCTTCTCACTGACCAACTTTCTGTGCCCCTTAACAACAAACCCCACCTAAACAGAAAGAGTTGGAAACATTCTTTTAGAGACAAGTTACAGGAAAAATTTTGCTCCCCTTAAGAAACTGATATGTTTTTCTCTCACAGACAATAAGATATATGTAAAATCTCAGAGCCAATTTGTGGCTCAAGTGTAGGAACTGCTTAGAACAAATGACCTGGATTTCTATGTTCTCTTCCCCCCCACCACCCCACCCCCGTGGTCTCGACCTCCTATTCTAATCAATATTTCCTGAGGCAGTTTTTCCTATTACCTTATCTCTTTTTATTTTATTATATGTATTTTATATAATCAGCTTCAAGTCCTTTGTGAAACAAAGCAGAATGTGTTTAAATAAACAAATGGTGAGGGAGAGAGAGGTGGTAGCCTGGGTGATGTGAGGTAGCAGAATGGTAGTGGGTGGAAGGGCAAGTAGGTATAGATCAGGAGCCCAAAACTCAGATGCCTGCAGGACCAAGCAGGGAACACAACTGAAGTAAGGGAGCCAGGGGTGAACAGAGGGCGCACTAGAGGCTTTCACTGCTCAGAGGGATCAGCCCCTGCTCAGCTCTGATAAGCTGTTACCTTGTGAGAAGTTGAGACCAAAGTTATCAGAGAATCCCATTTTCCAAGAGAAATCAGAAATCCAAACTTGTGCATGAATCTCTCAACTTTAAATAATGGAAATTCCAAACAAAATTAAAACACATTTTATGGGCCAAACAAGACTTATCTTTGGACTGTGTTCATGCCAATGACCAACACATTTTGTAACCTCAAAACTAAATGGGTGGTTACACAATCCAATCCAGAGACCCCATGATGGAGAAAATATTTTCCAGTACAGGAAGAAGGAGATGGTTACAGCCATGGTCTTTGGTCATGTAATGGTTATGGACCTAACAGAGGGGACCCTCAGCAGAGAGAAGACCAAAGACTTGGGCCGTCCTATTGCTCATAGTTTAAGGGCCTCACTTGTACACGGGCACAGAGCTTGTCAAGAGCAGAACTACTGCAAGGATGGTTACAATCAATTTGCAGTTTTGTGCTCGAGGGAAGCAGAAGCCATTGTAGAGGCACAAGGAAGCCAGATCTATAAAACAGGCCCTGGACTGGCTGGATTTGAGGTCCAGTCCTGTCACCAGCTGGCTATGTCACCTAGGACTCAGGCAAAGCCAGTTAGTGACAGAGTGTGGAAGACATCTCCCGTGCTAGAAGTCCTCAACATGGGCTCCATGTGTTTGAAAGATACAGGAACTCATGGAAAGTAGAGGCAAAGTGCCATGGTTAGGTGCATTTTATTTTTCTAAGAGGGCCTATCGCTTTCATCCACACTCAGAAGAGTCTGTGACCCCAAAACATTAAGGTCCACATAATCTGAATCATCTCCTCCAAACTTTCCTTCAGTCTGGGAATTACCTGTGTAACATCCTCTACAGTTGGTTATTCTGTCTTGCTTTAACTGCCCCCAGTGATAGATTGTTCGTCACTTTTTAAGGTACTTATAGTTAGAAAACTCTTGATCTGTTAGGACCCCCATCTTCCTAATATTCTAATGGAGAGGGTAATGTTCCCCCACTTCCCACTACACACAAAGTTTTAGTGGGACAACGGGCATGAAAACATTTTACAGAGTAAAAGTAGTTTACAAACAAAAGTATGGTACGCGGGCCTCTCACTGTTGTGGCCCCTCCCGTTGCACAGGCTCCGGACGCGCGGGCTCAGCGGCCATGGCTCACGGGCCCAGCCGCTCCCAGACCGGGGCACGAACCCGTGTCCCCTGCATCGGCAGGCGGACTCTCAACCACTGCACCACCAGGGAAGTCCTCTGATTTACTCTTGTTAGGTAGTGATCACCATTGTATTAGATCTCTGGGTTAATTTTTATCTTTATCATCCAAACTCAACCTGACTTAGTAACTGGCTCAACATTATTTTTAATAATAAAAATAATAATAACAAGCAATACTTGGCCTCAGAAACTCTTAACAAACCTCAGAAGAAACTGTCAAGGAGGCTCGCATCTGTTAATTCTGTTTCCTCTTCCTCCAACCAGAGAGCTGGGCCACCCCCCTTCCCTTAGTGGGACTGCCTGGATAGCACTCAGAGGCTCCCCGGGGGAAAGCAAGGATTTTAAAACCTCCACAGCCCCTTTCAGAGTTTCTTCAGAATATATTTACAGTGGCCAGAACCATGAAGCATACAGAGAAAGAGAAGGGAGAGCTGATGTGAGGGAAAAGAATGCTTAAATTATGCAGAAGCCATTGTAGAGGCACGCATAAGGTTGCTACAAGTGTAGGCAAATTAAATTAGTGTTTTCCATTCCCAAATCATGACCATGAGAGTCACAATCAGCACATTTTTATAAAGGAATGATTAAATTTGAGAACAGAGTATATCTCACATTACTGAGGGAAAGTACCATTTCATGAAATGGTACTCTATTTCATGAAACCCTTGCTTCAAAACATTTTATAAAATTTTCCCTTTATGTATACTGGATTGTGATGTAAATTGTAATTCTTACTATGAAACACAGTAAAAAGAAACTCAAGAACCACTGGTTGAAGCCCCTAACACCCACCGTGTGGGCGATTTTCCCAGCATCAACATCTTGAATCCCAAATATGTAAATTTCCTTCAGCAACTGATGTTACCATAGTCTGACAATTAGAGGGTGATGAAGAAGCAAAACAAAACAAAAGCTTGGCAGTCAATATTCAGATGTTACAGAATCTCTTCGATACAGAAACTGATCCTGCTGGTCAGACAGTAAACAAACCAGTTCTATCTTAATGAAGTGGTTTTAATGTTTGATATATGTATATATCTATAACCAGTGCATTCTTAAGGAAAGAGACAAGTGCAGTTTCTGAGTCAGAAAGATTCTCTCAAATTTCTGCAAAGAGATTTCCCTGAGCCTGTGAAGAATCTAATCACAGTCAATACTGAAAAAAAAAAATCTTTTAAGCTTCTGGATAAGATAAACTCGGAAATGTATACTAGATGCCTTCAAAAATACACCTTTTCTTCCAAAAATACATTTGTGTCTTCCTTATTTACATTTTAATATAACTTTCACCTCTTTTCAGGGTTAAACATCTGTGCATTTTAAAAAATAAAATTGCTATTAAATCTAATGCTAGGAAATTTAAACCAACAACTTGAATTCTAATTTTAAATGAATTGAAAATATATGTGAGTATTCTGAATTAGACTTACGTGGGGTTTTTCATTTGTTTGAGAATGCTGCGGTATTTAAGTAATTGCTACTTAACTTGTTAGCTAGAAACATAACAGTATTTAAAGGCTCTATTCAAATTATAAGGAAATTGGCCACTTCCAGCTGTTTGGCATAAACAGAGTCTTATTTATATTGAATAATCTGCTTTACTCTCTGTAGGATAAGAGGATATATGTTTCCCAGTATGTAAGAAAGATGACAGTTGGGAATTGTTACCAGGTTCTTCTGTCTCTCCCTTGGAATCTTACCTAAATGCCCATTACCTTAGAGAGGAGATAAAAGATATAAACTCACTTTGACGGATTCCTTTTGCATTGAGATCAGCGTCTCAAAGGAAAAGTGACAATTGCGGAGAGAATCTGATGTAAAAGACTGACACTGGCTAGGGAAGTGCACACAGTGTAATGCACCTGCTCATCCTGTTCTATCAGATAGAAACTCAGCCTGTCCTCGCTCTCCATCATCATGGAGTGATGCCCATCTCATGACTACTCTTGCCAGCCCCTATTTACAGTTGTTCAATACATGGATTTGGTGATACCTGCATGGCAACAATGGGCCAAGAAGGTTAGATGGAGGAAAACACTCACTTACCTTCTGTGATGGTAAAACATTGAAAGTTACACTTATTTAGATTTTGTGATCCTACAGTAGGAGATGGACAGAGCAATGGGATACTTTAAATGACACTTTCTAAATACCTGGGGGAAAATTATATTGCATTGTATAATAGTATGTGTAGGAGGGATAAACTACTACTTAAAACAACTGTTTTTAGAGCTCTTCAAATACTTCAGAAGCTTTCATTTATATAAAGTAGCTCCCATTTAAGTCATTTTCTATTATTTAAGGATGTCTGGTAGATATTACAATACCGGGAAGTGCATTCATATTTTTAAATTAATACTTAACATGCTGTAATTTGTACTTTTTGCCAAATCAAGCTAGTCTTCCTCTAGTTTCCTAAATGGTGAGAGTTTACTCTATGGTTTTTTTTATGAATTTGTCTCCCTTTGCTGTTTGGAGGATGTTAGTCAATCTGCTCACTTACCTGTGTCTCTAGAATATTCAGATGGTTCAATGGGCAGCAAACTGAAGATGCAGAGCAGTTATTTTGAAAGAAAAGGAAATGTTTTCATGTGGACTTATCTTTAGCACTTCTGCCCTCATCTCCACTTGGAACACGTTTATCTCCAAGGCTGAAGCTCCCTCCCTAGGTGGTATCCGACACAGCTGGAGTAATGGCTGGACCGATGGTAAGACAGAAAGTGACTAAGCGGGGAGGTGGGGTTCAAAGCAGGAAGGTCATCTGCAGTGTGACCCCCAGCCCATGACCCTATGTCTCAGGTCACCACACCACCCTTCTGACAGCCCAGACTGTGGGCTGACAAGTGACCACCAAGGTTAGCTGCTTCAATGCCATCTCCTCTGGTTCCAGATAAGATTGAAGACGAGTTGGAGATGACCATGGTTTGCCATCGGCCTGAGGGACTGGAGCAGCTTGAGGCCCAGACCAACTTCACCAAGAGGGAGCTGCAAGTCCTTTATCGAGGCTTCAAAAATGTAAGACCCACAGGGCCTCTGAAGGCCCAGGCAGGATTTCCCATTTGGGACTAAGCTCTCCCAAATGCCAAAGGGACCCATCAGAGAGATTTTTGCACATGTGTAGTTGTAAAAGGAAGGCCAAATCTATAAAGGAAACAGGAGAGCAAGGTCATCTGGCTAGAGGAAGATGCCAGGCAAGAATGAGGCAGTCTCAGTAGATGGGAAATTGGCCAACAGCCCAGAGACTTCACAGGATGGCACAGCCTTGGCCCAGATACCAGCCTTAGCGTGACCCATTCACACTGTCAATACTGTTAGTGCCCCAGAAATGATGGGATTTAGGTCTGCTGCTAACCAAGCTCACAGACTGAAGTACAAGCCTGATAGCCAATGTATTAATTTACCTCAATTTCATATATTTAACCTCACGGTAGCCTTGCTGGAAAGGTACTGGTAGCCCCATTTTACAGGTAAGGACACTGAGAATCAGAGACTGACTCACTCCGAGTTACAAAACTTAGAAGGGGCTGAGCCAGGATCCAAACCCAGGTCTTTCTAATCCCAAAGCCCAGACTCTTTCCACCTCACAGTGCCCGTTCTCTGATGATATCTCATCATTTTGCAAGGCAGCTTCAGTCCTAAGGTGGAACTATCTCCCAGCCACTCACCTTGGAGGTACGGAAGTGCACAGGTGGTTGCCCGGTCCCCGCCCACCAGGCATCACAAGGAACCCCAAGGCTCTCAGACAGTCCCGCTAACTCTCCCCCCTTCACACAGGAGTGCCCCAGTGGTATGGTCAACGAAGAAACATTCAAGCAGATCTACGCCCAGTTTTTCCCGCATGGAGGTGAGTCCGATCTTGAAACAGATCCCTCCTGGCTCCCTCTCTTCATCCCCTGGCAGCCTTCCTTCCTCCAAGTTCATACTTCCTTGTTATCTGCCTCCTTCTCAAGGTTGGGGAGAACTCCGAGCAGAATTCCTCCCTTATTGCAGGGTGTGGAATTCACTGAAACTTTAGCAGAAAACAGCTCTGAAAATGGACCTTGTCCCAGAGAGGAGAGTGATAAAGCAATATCACAAAATCTCCTAACAGCTGTGTAAAGCTGGTATTGTTATCTGCGACCCGGGCAACTACGTCTCAGAGAGGCTAAGCAGCTCATGGAAGATTGCACAGCTAGTGAGTGGCAGACCAGAATTAGATCCCAAAGTGTCTGTCTAAAGCTTTGCCAAGATGGGCCTACCATTGTGCTATACTCCATCCTTTCCTTAAAACAGCTTTCCTTGAAAAAGAACTTCAGTAAATACCAGAGACTATAAAAATAAAGGAGTCCAAAAAGATGCAGGTTGAATAAAATTGTGCTTATAAATCAGGTTAGCAAGTGTGCCAGGCTCACAGCCGCTATGTCACTCTGCCTGACTCCTGCAGGAACCTGCTCTGACCCCACGGGTCTGGGGCATCAGAGGCTCTTCCTGTGGCTTCAATGTGTCACATGCCAACTTACTTCCTGCCCCAGGAGCCATCTCCTGCAGGACCCCTTCCCCGGGTCCTGATGAAACAGAGATCCAAGTGTCCTAGACACTTCTTGGGCTCCGTTTCTCATGGACCTCTTCAGCAGCCTTCTTAGGTGTGGGCCCCAGTACAGGACCACTCTCCCAGCTGGGGGCAGCTTCACCCCATGCAGGCCCCAGAACCGATGTTTGTTGAGTCCTGTGGAGCCACTCTTATATTGAGTTTTTACTATGTGGCAGGCTTGTTGATGGATTTGATGCTATGGCTATATGAAAAGTTTAACATTGTGCAGAGATGGGAAGGTGAAGCTCAGAGAGGTTGTGTTAGATGCCTGGGGTTACACAGCTAGGTAGTAACAGAGCTGCTCTCCAAGACCAGGTCTGTCTGCTCCCTAATGGGTGCTCATTCCATGGCATCGTGCTGCCACTCAGAAGAGCATCTTCTCCACACAAGTCCCGTGTCATTCATCCAACAAGAATTATACACATAGACAGGCAAGAGCGTCTCTCTCTGGGGATGGCTAGCCTTAGGAGCAAGGGCCTGTCTCAGCTCTTGCCAGAAACTTCCCACCTAAACCCCAGAAAAGCCAAACGGGTCCCAGGTCACAGCAGCAGTTTTTCCCACTCTGTAATCTTCTCCCTTCTGTCACCCTAGCATCATTCTCTTCTCTTTCTTACTGTTTTTAAGTGATCTCACTCCCCCCTGCAGGACCCCTGCTCCCATCACCTGCTTTTCCTTCTGTGCCTTGCAGATGCCAGCACGTATGCCCATTACCTCTTCCATGCCTTCGACACCACGCAGACGGGCTCCGTGAAGTTCGAGGTATGCTTGTCTCTGAGAGGCCCCGGGTCCCCATCACTCTTCCTCTAAACCATGGAGATGTTGGGAGAAGGAGTGGACCGTCAAATGCTGCAGTCCTTTACCATTTAACGAGGATTTCCTGAAGATAGAAGAAGCAACTGCCCTTACCCTCCAGGAACTCAGGACCTCAGGGACTAACAGTAACAGTCTAATCGGTCACATGCATGCCGCGCTGACCATGCTGCAGTCTCTGTACTTAGTGCTCTGCATGTATTAACTCATTTAATCCTCACGGTAACCCTAACAAGGTAGGGTTCTATTATTTATTATCGGTTTACAGCAGAGGAAGTTAAGGTTGAGAGAGATTGAGTTGCTTTCCCAAGGTCAAACAGTAAGTGGTAAAGGAGGGCTTTGAACTCAGGTGGTATGTTTCCAGAGTCCATGTTCTTAGCCACCAGACGATGCCACCACTTGTACAATAATTGTAGCCATGGGATAAGGCAACAGTAGGTGTCAGCACACACTGAGCTCCGTTCTTCCTCCAGAAGCTCCTTCCCCAAAATGCGGCAAGGTAGGCAGTGGAAGGGGAGTGGGGCTGTTCACTGAGCTTGGCCACATCCTTCTGGGGACAGAGGACCTGGGAGATACCATTCTGTAAAAGCAGTCACAGAGTCTGACCCAAAGACAGAGCTTCACCCCACCCGATGGCTTGGTGGTTAATGTCTCTCATGCCTCTTCCACTTCTCAGGACTTTGTAACTGCTCTGTCGATTTTACTGAGAGGAACCGTCCATGAGAAACTAAGGTGGACATTTAATTTGTATGACATCAATAAAGATGGATACATAAACAAAGAGGTAAGTGAGCTGAGGCCAGGGGCATATGCGAGAGCTACAGGGAAGGCACCTAATTAGAGAGAAAACAGCCTTAGTCATGAGGATGAAATGGTCCAAATGAGGAGGGATCTGCTTTGGGGCAGAGGTGGTTCCTGACAAAATGAAGGTCACCTTTGACCTCCCCCATTGCCCTACCCTGCCCTGTCCACGGGCACTCAAGAAAGGATTAAGCAGATTCATTCACTCTCACTTATTCAATGCACATTCTAAAGGGGGTATAAATAATTTATTTCAGTGTAGAGTAACTCCTCCCACGGGAATTTGCATTTTAACAGGTTAACAGCCACATGTTAAAGGTAAAAACTGGAATAGTAGCATTGCAGGCATCACCTAGAAGAGAAAAGGGAGATCTTTGAGGAAGAGGAGATTCCAGTTGAATCATATGAGCCACAACCTATTTTGCCTACTAATAAAACCTCAGAAGGGGGTCAGGTGCAGCCATCTCTAAATAAATCATCACAAATAAATTTCTGAATCTTCACTGCTTGACACTTTTAGAGCCTCAAAGTATATGTGGTATCTAGATAGTGAAATACCCACAGGTCTATCTCAAAACTCACTTTGGTATCTACTGTATCCTGGCATCTCAGTCAAAGCTTGGATTTAGCATCTTGTAGCATCCCACTTCCTGAGATCCTGTGTGCCAGGTACAGTGCATGGAGTTACAAATGTCATCTCTAATCCTCACCTCAACCCTGCAGGTTTCTCTCCAATTCTCATTCCTCATTCATTCAGTCATGGATTTGCTCAACATATATTTGAGGGCTTATTAGATGTTCTAGGTGCTGAAGATAAAGTGGTGAACAGTCCCCAAAATGTGAAAATCCTAATATCCACTAATAACAGATGTGGTAAGAATTCCAGTAAATACATATAATGGAATGACAGGTGGCCATTTAAAACCATGTAAGAGCAATCAGATATAAAAATTTGTATGTTACATTACATTTTAAAAATCACTATACAGTAGTATGTATAATATTATCTCAACTTTGTAAATAATTAAATGCTTCTATATATACTCAATATCTTATACTCCAAAATATTCAAATACTACTTTACAAAATATATAAGGCAAGGACCCTAAAATGAGACTTATAACAAGATCTTCAACCTTGATTCAACCATTATTGCATCACTAAATAATCTTACTAACTCCTGCTCCCTTTTTTTAGTTTGCAAACTAGACAAAACTGTCCCCATTAATACTCATCCGACCTTTCTGGATGGCAGGATTAATAAAGTACTCCTTAAAAGGAAAAGAAAGTGTGAATAAGCAGCTTCTTAGAAAAGATAGCTGGATCTTCCCCAGGCAGTCATTTGGAAATAGTTTCATCAAAACTGTAGGCAATGAAAATCCTGAGAGAGCAATCAAAATTTATCTTTAAGTCTGCCTGCCGATGCAGGGGAAACGGGTTCGTGCCCCGGTCCGGGAAGATCCCACATGCCGCGGAGCGGCTGGGCCCGTGAGCCATGGCCGCTGAGCCTGTGCGTCCAGAGCCTGTGCTCCGCGGCGGGAGAGGCCACAACAGTGAGAGGCCCGCGTACCGGAAAAAAAAAAAATGGGAGTGCTATTTAAAAAAAAGAAAAGATGGGGGGCGGGGTATGTCAAAAGACCACAGAAGTCAGCCTGAAGGAGTTCCCAACAGCCAAAGCCAGAACAATTTGAGCAACAAAATACAAATTGATAGTTTTGGGTTATAACCTATAAAATAAACTAAATGTCCATGAGTCCTAACTAATATATATGTACAAATAATATATTATGTATTTAAATAACTAATAAATATGTATTTAAATCAATGAATACATAAACAAATGGGGGAGGGGGAGGACAACTCTTCCTTAAAGAATTCCAATTAATAAACATAGAAGGAATAAAGGAAATACAAAATCCCCATTAAGCAAACATTACAGTAATAATTTTTGCAGGCAAGATCCAGTAACAGATTCTAAGATCAGTGGAGAAGCTTGACAGGCACCACCTTAATCAAGTGATCAAGGTTAACATCGCCAGTAATAAGACATAGCAACACCACGTACCTCTTTGATATGTTGCACCAAGAAGGATATAACATCACTTCTACGGTATTCTTGTCAAAAATGCATAAGTTCAGTCTAATCATAAGACAACCAGGGACTAACCCAAACTGAGAGACATTCTACAAAATAACTGACCAGTACTCATATCAAAAGAGTCATGGTCTCCAACGACAAAGACAGAATGAGGCACCGTCACAGATCAGAGGAGACTAAGGAGACACAACAACTGAATGCGACGTGGGATCCTTGAACATAAAAAGGCATTGGGGAAAAAACTGATGGAGCCTGAATAAGCTCTATAGTTTAATAGTTTTGTGGCATTGTTTATAGTGTTGTAGTCACTAGTATTGTAGCATTATTACTTTCCTAGCTTTCATCATTGTGCTGTGGTTATGCAAGTTGTTAGCATTAGGGGAAGCTGGGTCAAAGGTATACATGAATGCTCTGTGCTATTTTTGCAAGTTTTGTGTAAGTCTAAAATGATTAATAATAGGTCAAAAAACAAAACAATTAAGTAAAATAAGCACATGGAATGAGGAGTAGCAGCAAGGAACCCAAGATAGAAGCTGTCCCCCGGGTCTCTGTAGACACTCCATCAGATATCCTGAAGACAAGGCTGCCTTCCTACATTCTTTTCCCCCGTTCCAAGTAGGGGATGGGGAAGCCCATGGAACACTACTTCTGGCCAGTGTGATCAGGAAAACACCACAGAGCCACTCAACAGTGACTGGGCTCCCAGCCCATGGCAGGCATGGTGCCAGGTGCAGAGAACTTAGCAATGAAGGATCAAGCATGTGTCCTCAGAACTCACATTCTTGGGGAAACAGATCTATAGAGCAATAAAAAGAACAAGTTAATTATTTTAATGTGTATGTGCTGATCACTTATTCCATATCAATGAAAGATTAGAAAGGAAATATGAAAGAATTTGTAACATCTATCTGGCCCCATCAATCAAGAATGGTAATTTTTGCCTTTGTAGAATGGGATCTTTTGGTTACAAAGCTAGAAAATCATCAACATAAACGAGCTTAAGCTGAGAGATTTCTTGTAAAGATATAGGTAGTTTCTCTAAAAAGTCTTTTAAAAAATAAATAATTTTTTAAAGTGAAAAAGAAGATATAGGTCGTTTGCTGTAACACATTTAATCCCCATTCAAGCTAGAAAGTTGTTAGTCTCCCCCCATGTCACACCAGTCTCCTCTTCGTATTCCTCTTTCCTCTCCCTCCTCCAGCATTGTCTTAGATCAAGTGGGCCACACTCTTCTCTGCAGGAATGATAGGTTCCGTTGGCAGCAACATGGGGGGCGGGGCGGGGCGGGGGGAAGACCTCAGAGGAGGTTTTAGTGGATAGGGTAACCATTCTCAGACGCTGCCTCTCCGGGGCTTCTCTTGGTCCTTGTTACTA
>NW_020173979.1:4346904-4399372 GCF_003031525.2 Neophocaena asiaeorientalis asiaeorientalis | reverse complement strand
AGAGAGAGAGAGAGAGAGAGAGAGAGAGAGAGTGTGTGTGTGTGTGTGTGTGTGTGTGTGTGTGTGTGTGTGCGCGCACGTGTGCTCATGAGAATATTTCTCTGTCCTCCCCTGTGTCCCACCTCCCTTCTCCCTCTACTCCTCTACTCTCCTCACTTCTCTTCTTTCTCTCCCTTCCTCCCAGAATTCCTCTCATCTCCTCTACTCCACCTGCTCCAGTCTACTCTTTTTTTTTTTTTTTTTTAATTATTTATTTATATTTTTGGCTGTGTTGGGTCTTCATTTCTGTGCGAGGGCTTTCTCTAGTTGTGGCAAGCGGGAGCCACTCATCGCCGTGCACGGGCCTCTCACCGTCGCAGCCTCCCCCGTTGCGGAGCACAGGCTCCAGACACACAGGCTCAGCAGTTGTGGCTCACAGGCCCAGTCACTCCATGGCACGTGGGATCTTCCCAGACCAGGGCTCGAACCCGTGTCCCCTGCATCGGCAGCCAGATTCTCAACCACTGCGCCACCAGGGAAGCCCTCCAGTCTACTCTTTATGGAAGTTCTTCCCTGTAATAGAATAATTTTCGGTGTCTGCTCTCCCCTGAGCTCAGCTAAAACCCGGAAGTGGTTTGCCCATGGCACCAGCTCCAACTCTTCACTCAGACTTCTCAAGAGATAGAAATAGAGTGGCTCAGCTCTGTAGTTGGATGTCCACATTTGTTCCAATCAGCTGTGGTCACAAGTGACAGGTGACCTGGTACAAACACAGCCACCCAGGCCAACCATTCAAAGGAATTATGGAACGGAGAGAGGGTCTTCCAAAAATGGGGTGTGGGCTGATCAGTACACGAATATGTCCGCTCAGATCCCACTTATAACCCCTCACTGAGGAATGCTCAGGAAGAGGCAAGCTACCCAAGAGCTTCTGACGACAAAGAATTTTCCACTGCCCTCTCTCTGGAAGGAGGCTCCCAGAATATAGCCCCTTCAGCTTGCTTTCTAACTCCCTCTCATCAGCTGAAGAAGTTCCTTTTAAACACTTTCATTCTCAAAGGAGACAAAGAGCCCCAGCCTGTCACCCAGAGGAGCTTAACTTCCTGGTTCCCACACTGTGTGCTTCTATGTCTCCTCTCCAGGAGATGATGGACATTGTCAAAGCCATCTATGACATGATGGGGAAATACACGTATCCTGTGCTTAAAGAAGACACTCCAAGGCAGCACGTGGATGTCTTCTTCCAGGTAAGAGCACACACCTGTGCGTGAGCTTCAAGCTCAACTTAGATCAGTCAACCCACGAGCCTCTGAGCAGTGGTTTGTGTCCAGGCCTGCACTACAGATGGTAGGAAACAGAAAAGAATTACAAGATATCTTGCCCTCCAGGAATAGATTATCTCATTAAATGGACAAGTATGCACTACAGAAGAGAATAAGGAAGAATATTATTAAGTATAAGTGGTAGAGTATGGACTCTAAATTCCATAAAAATGGTTGGGGGATCAGAGTAAACAGAGAAGACGTCATTAAGCACATCTGTGTAGGTGTTAAGCATTTGTGTCTGGGGAGTAAGGGGAAATCAGGTGGAAACTAGGGTGGCTTGGAAACTGGGGTGAGCTCTCTAGACCGAAGAGTTTAGCCTTGCTCTGGTAAAAAGTAGGTGCTGTTAGTCCGTGAATAGAAGAGTGGCAAAATCTTAATGGTGTGCTAATAAAAAAAATTAACCTAGCAGGAGAGTATCAGAGAACATCAGAGCTCATTCTAGTCTAATCCTCTCACTTTGCAGATGGGAAAAGCAGAGGCTCAGAGAGGCTTAAAGATTCACTCAAGGTCACACAGTAAGTGACAGAGACAGAAGTAGAACCTCTCATGTCCAGTGTTCTTTCTGCCAAATGGACAGGCTAGAAGTGAGACTGGGAAAGGCATGTTAGGGTGTCAGCAGAATAATCTGGTGATGAGAAGATGAGCATCTACAGCAAGTTTTTTAATTTGAAGGAAGCTCATGGGGGTCAAAGTGCTGTAACCAGGGCCTGGGTGGAGTTGTCTGGCCAGTGAAAGACCGTCCTAATTCTCGGGGGAATGTTGGTTAACAGAAAGCAAGTTTTGGAATGCATATCACCAGATTCTTTAAAGTGCTTCTTGTTGGGTCTTTCAGAAAATGGACAAAAATAAAGATGGCATCGTGACTTTAGACGAATTTCTTGAATCCTGTCAGGAGGTAAGGAGAGATCTCGGGGCAGAAAACTTCTATATCTGGGAAAGGAAATCTGGGGCTTGGGGACAGGCAGAAGGGAGAAAATGAGAAACCTGCAGTTTCTCAGATTAGAGCCACCAGCATCACCATCACCAGCAACAACTCAGAATTTCAACAATCTCCACTCCTCAGACTGGTCTGTGGCTAGTCTTGGCTAAGCACAGGCTGAGCCACACAGACTAAGAAGGGGGATGTGAAAGCCCAGAGGGCGTCTCTGTGAAACTACAGACTTCCAAGTGGGCAGAACTGTCATTTTTCAGTCTCCCTCTGGTTTGATGACCCACTCCCCAGACTACAAAGGGAGTAGCTGGAAAAAAATCTAAAGCTGTGATTCTTAAACCATAGTGTGCATAAGAATCGCCTGGGATGATTCTAAAAATGCACATTTCCAGGCCCCAACCCAGAGACTCTAGATCTGGGATGGGGATCTAGAAATCTTCATGTTAACAAAAGTGCCCTGACCAATGCTTCTAAAACTTCAATGTGCAAACCAGCCTCCTTGAAGTTCTTGTTAAAATGCAGATTCCCATTCAGAAGGTCAAGGGTGATGTTGATGTTGCTAAAAGGATAAACTGGCCCCAGAGTCAGCCAGAGACTGAACTGGAAATAACTGCTTTCCTCTAATTTAGAAAAATGCATTTATACTCCTACCTTTTCTCAGAAAGGTGCACAGTTACTCTGAGTTCCAGCCAATAAGAACTGCAAATGCAAGAAAGCTGGGGAGACGTTA
Organism: Neophocaena asiaeorientalis asiaeorientalis; assembly: GCF_003031525.2. Taxonomy (NCBI): domain Eukaryota; kingdom Metazoa; phylum Chordata; class Mammalia; order Artiodactyla; family Phocoenidae; genus Neophocaena; species Neophocaena asiaeorientalis. The sequence continues at coordinate 4,396,407 of NW_020173979.1, read as the reverse complement.
TTAACATGTAGTGAGCACCTACCAAGTTTTAGGTACATTAAGTAAACCTCACGTAGTGTAAAAAACCCTGAGCAGTAGGGTCACTATATAGTCAAAATACTTAATAACTAGAGTAGACTGAGAATTGATCATTCTTAACTGACTTTGATCAATGCCCTGGAACAGTGCCCTAAAGAACCCCTGCTAAAGTTGGTATTAACCTGTTAGTTGATGGATCTTTCCGTAGTCTAGGGGTTCTGGACCAGTTACCAGGTAGCCAGGTAGCTAGAGAGGCTCAGGTCAGCAGCTATTTACCAACAGGATTAGAACCATTTCCACACTTTAATCATTATGAACTAGCTGAACATCAGTATTCATCATACCCATTTGAAAGAAAACGGAGGCACTGCAGGTTAAGAGATGTGGTTAAAGCACAATAAGTGATAGAGATGGAACTTGAACTCCATCATTCTAATTTTAAATACCATGCCCTAGTGTACCATGCTTTTTTGACTTTGCTTAACAGTTTTTTAATCAATTTAGTTTCTCACATTAGCAAGCAATATTGATTAATTAACTCACTTCTTTTTCACAACCCACCCTATAAGTAGATACTATGATCAATGCCATTGCACACACGAAGAAACTGAGGCACAGAGAGACTAAGTAACTTGCCTAAGGTCACTCAGCTCATAAGTGACAGAGCCAGAATTAGAATCTAGGCAGCCTGACTTCCGAATCCATATACTTAACTGTCAGGCAATTATACCTCCCTGTTCTAGAAACTTTTAAAAGATTTCAAATACCCATAATCAACTTTATTGATTTTCTCTACTTTAGGTCTGCTTTCTATTTCATTTATGTGTGCTCTAAATTATTTCCTTCCTTCTGCTTTTTTATTTTAATTCAATTTTTTAGGTTTCCTGTCTAGATTTTTGAGATGGAGGTTTAGATCATTGATTTTCAACCATTCTTTTCTAATATATGCATTTAAAGGGCTACATTTTCCTCTGAGTACTGCTTTAGATCCCCAAAATGTTGATATGTCACATTTTCATTATATTTTAATTCAAAATATTTTTCTCTGACCCATGGAATTAGAAATGTGTTGTTTAATATCTAAATATTTGAGGATTTACCACATTCCATACTTACTCCTTAGAGGATATACAATAGAAAAATGTAAACTAGAATAGAATAAAAAAGAAAAAACATGTGATCATCTCCATAGGTATAGGACAAACATTTGATAAAAATGCAATTGCCCACAGCTTCTTAAAAGAAGTAGTCCTCACTTGTTTACTGGAACATTTGGGTTTTTTTTTTTTTCTGAATTCCTCTTTAAAGCCAGAGAAGGTGCTTCTCCCTTTGAACTTCTCACTTTCTAGGTCCCCACCTACCCCTTACTCCCTGTTTCTCATACCCTTGCAGAGTTCTTTCTGAATAGGAAACCCATTCTGCAGATTTGCTCTGGAGATTTGAGAAGTTACAGAGCTTCTCAGGGAGAAGCCTCAGAGAATTCTAACCATCCTCTTCTCCCCCTCCTCCCATCCCAGGATGACAACATCATGAGGTCCCTCCAGCTGTTCCAAAATGTCATGTAACTGTGAACACAGCCATTCGGCTCTCAGAGACGTTACTAAACAACCAACTTAACACCTTGATCGGCCCTCCTTCTGATTTTACACGCGGACTCTTGGGACAGAAACACATTTTGCACTTTGGAAGACTTCTCTGCAGAGACATTTTGTGGAACCCAGGATCACGTGGCTCAGTCTCTGATTGCCAGCTCTTCCTCCTCCCTCTTCTTGAGAGAGACAAGATGAAATCGGGTTTGTTTTGGAAGCATGCTCATCTCTTCGTACTGCTGCCCTATGGAAGGTCCCTCTGCTTGAGCTTCAACAGTAGTGCACATTTTTCTGTTTGCGTGCCCCAGGCTACTGCCTCCAAGTCCAGCAGACCTTGATGTATCTGGAAGCAAGATGACCTGAGCCAAAGGCACATCAGCTTCTGATGGTCTCCCAAACCAATGTGCCTGTTTCTCTTTCTTTGGTGGGAAGAATGAGTATTATACAGAACAATTAGAATCTACTATGACTAGATTGGGAGAGCCAGCGCCTAATGTATGTAGGATAGGACTGAATTATTAAGCATGGCATTGTCTGATGACCCAAACTGCACATGCCCTTTGTTTCCAGAGGCAAGGACAATAATGCTGTCTCATATTAGCATCTATGCTGGTGGTACAAGTCCCTTAACACACACAGGAAGGGAGCCAATGCCCAGTGGCCCATGCCTCCACTCCATCTCCTGCTAGAGCCCAGCACTGCATGACCCTCCCAGAAAGCCCAGGATGCCTGCAAATTGCTGTAATTTTATACCATCTTCTAATCAATAAACAGAACTATTTCTTACACTCTTAATCTTCATTTCATCCATGACGTTGGGCAGAGGAGGTAGGCTGTGAAAGGGAAGGCTAGCCTATTCCTTTGGCATCCAGTTATTAGTGCCTACATTGTGCCAGGCACTGTGCCAAGTAGCACATCACCCTCCCCTGCCCCCAAGCAAACATCCGATTCAAATGCAAATACTGTGACCATAAGCAAATACAGCTTAAAAATGAGACTCTTCACAACACCCCCCCTTCCAGAACAAGCGTCACTCCCAAGACCCTCTGGTATAGAAAGTCTGGAGCCTCACATGGTGTGGTTGGGGGTACAGAGATGAAGAGGTGGTCAGGACCCCCTGCTGAGGGACTTGGAGTCCAGGAGTTGATCAAGGGGCTTCAGCCTATAAACAGAAAATGATTGTTTATATTGGACACTGTGGGTCTTGGTTTCCTCATTTGACATCACATTTAAAAGATTAAGAGCTAACAGTGGCATTCTTGGAAGAAAAGCAATTTACTGAACCCCTGTTATGTGCCAAGGGCTGCACTAGGGGCTTATTATCTCATTTCATGGCAGAATGCTCTGGGAGGTAGAGTCTTCATTTTGCTGGTTTGCACACTGAAGCTCAGAGAAGTAAGGGAAACTGCCTAAGGTAGCACAGCTCCATAGAGAGATTAAACTCTTCCCACTTTCTCCTAGAGCCTTCCTACTAGGGGATTCTGCCTCGCCCCAAGGAACTGAGAGTACCTCACACAAATCTCATTCATCTCCAGTCAGCTCAGAGAGGCAAAGGCATTCTTTGAATCCAAATAGTAGAGGAGAAAACAGATATAGAGAAGGGAAAAGCCTCAGGTACCCGTGGATCACTAGCGAGAGCAGGTCACCACACCTCTGCATGGATGAAATATTCCCAATCTGATTGCCATTGGCTGCTGCTGCTTTATGGCTGGAAATTACAGAGGCCACAGCTCTGTTTCTCTAGTTGAGCTTCCTGAGTGCAGCCATGTGGTCATCTAAGGCTGCTGGACATGTGGCTGGCCCCTAGCAAGGCATATACTTAGGTCCAAGCAGACGATCTATTCTTGTGACCTTTCCACTGTGGGGTGTGAACCTGCATCCCGAGGCTGTACAATGTCTAGGCCATGGTTCTCCACCCTGGCTGCATATCATAATCACCTGGGGAACGTTGAAAAATGCCAACACCTGGGCCCCATCCCAGATCAATTGAAGTAGAATCTCTTGAGTGTAGAACCCAGGCATCAGAATTCCTTAGAAGCTGCCCACACGATTGTAAAGTGCATAGAGAGCCACAATGGGGACCATACCCAGTGCTGGGAATGGAGCACAGGACCTGAACCATCCCCCTGGCTACAGTGATTGGTTCAGAGCTAGGCTTGATACCTATGCCAGTCCACACAGCATGAATCTCAAGACTTGCACTGGGAACAATGGGGCAAAGATGCTCTCTCTCCTATTGGACATGAATGAGACAGCAGTCCTAGGACATGTTGGTAGTGATTTAGGAATTCTGAGAGGTTATCTGATAACCCAAGGGGAGAGAAACCAGAATCACAGAAGGCAAGGCAAAGAGGTTTTTTTAATAAAAAATTTAAAAATAAACCAGAAATTGATGAGACCATTGAGCTGCTAGATCAAGCTGCACCTGAACCTACACATACCTCTGACCTTTTCAGATGCCTTTGTTTGATGCCTATGTAAGATTTAGGCCAGTGTTTATCCACCATGGCTTCATATCAAAATCACTTGGGGAGGCACACTTAGGGAAAATTTTCAAAGTACCAAATGCCTGGGCCTTATCCCAGGTTCTAAATCAGAATTTCTAGAGGTGGGGCCCTGAGCATCAATATGCTTTAAAATCTCCCCAGGTGATTCCAGTGTACACCTAGAATTGAGAGCCCTGGCCCTAGAAGAGTGGAAGGGCTGCTGCCCTTCTCCCTGTCCTGGCCAGACCACAGGTAAGATGCCCAATTCAGTCCTCGGCACCCAAAACTGAGAGGAAAATCAGCATCTGGAGATATTCAGAGAGAAATCAGAATGGAAGGAAGATTCAAAACTTGTCCTAAGACGAATAATCAACAGAAAGGAAGTCGGTTGTCCTGGTGAGGTAGGGAGAAAAGGACAACCTGTTGGAGCAACTGCAAGGATATGGGCCACCACTCATCAAAGCTTTTAATAAAGGAACAAGGGAAAAATAAATGCTGCAGCTTCCACAGAAGCACAGAAACAGAAAGAGGCCTGGGCTTTTGTGAATCCGTGCATCCCTCAGCAACTGGGGTATTAAGAGAAATGAGGTTCTCAGCTTGGAACACCCTCCTCTTGGCCTCCTGGAGGGATCCTGCTCCTCCTGAATCATCTAACAAATTGTCACTATTTGCCCGTCGTCGTGCCTGCTGACGGGGATTCAACCGTGTAGTAGATACCTTAACAGACACGCATCGCACTCACTGACTGCACAGGTGGACTCAACGGCTGCTGGCTGCAAATGCCTGGGACCTTTTGCCTGTCACTCTGACTGTCACAGACAGACTGTGGCCAAGATAGCCCCACTCTGTTTGTGGGCAGGGCAGGCAGGGAGAATCAGGTAGTTAGCACTTCCCAGGAGTAGCCCTTAGCCAGTGACCAATGAGAGTTGGTGGATCAATACCCCAGACCCCTCTCCTCAGTAGGAAGAACTCTATACCTTCTCCCAGACTTCTCCACTAGGATTAAGCCCCAATCACCCACAATAGTAATCTGCTCAAAAGTACACCCCTTATTGACCTCTTTCTCTTCCCTGTCTCACTTCCTGCATTCTCCTACCATTGCTTCCTGGAATCCCCTCCCGGATAAACTACTGAATCCCACATCCTTGTCCCAGGGCTGGATTCTAGGGGAACCTAACCTAAAACAAGTAATGAATAGGCCAGATATGTGTCCTGCTCTCATGTATCTTATTTTCTAATGGGAGGAAACAGAAAACAAATAAAATGATTTGGGGTAAAGTGGCATGAAGAGAACAAAAGTGTGGTGTGATAGAAAATGACTGGGGTGACTTGGGAGGCCGCTTTAGACAGCGTGGGGAGGGAAGCTTCCTCCTAGCTGAGCTTGACGTGATCTCAGGGGTGGGGGGGAGATCACCAGGCATTTATACAAAATCTGGGCCTAGGCTTGCTGTGACTTCTTGCTCAGGCTTCTGAGATTCTATCTCTTGTTCCATTAAGGAAATCAGATCTGTTGTGGAAATGGAGAATCCCATCATGACCAATCCTGTGGTTCTCTAACATCCCGTCTCTGAATAAATCCTCTGAGCAGAGGCCAGCAAGGCCCATTGGAGAGGCTTCCAGGAGGAAATGTAGATGGGACTGGGGACCACTGCTTGGCACCAGGCTCTCTATGGTTGAGATCCTACTTGAATCTTGCAGCAACCTTGTGAAGTAGGTATCCTAGGCACCTATTCTTCGGATGAAAAAAAGGATGCCCAGAGACACGGAGGAAACTGCCCACAACAGCTGGAAGTGGGCTTAAAAGCCTGCCAAACTCCAAAATCCATGCCCAGCTCCATATCTTAGAGAACATGAAGACCTTCTCCACCTATTCCTAAAACTAGCTGTAATTATATACAAACACCAGAAGGTGTTAGAAAGCGGCTGTCGTGAAAACTAAAGCAATGAAAACAAGTCCATGAATTCAAGCCAAATTACTCTTCCTCTAAAGGGAAACATGCACAAAGATGCCCATATGGGTTTCTTAGAGGAGCTGAAATAAGTCCCTTCACATCAAAATAAGGCCCAATCTAATTGGCAGACCTCAACAACCTCTGCAAAAAACCCAGATCTTGAAGAGAAGAGGAAAACCTCAGGAGTAGCCAGCCCCACTGAGTGGACTTTTGATGACCCATGAGATTCTGACAGCTAACTGTACTCAATGTTCTAGAAATGGAGCACATGACCTAGTCTAGGCTAATCATTTCCTCCCATGCCCCTGGCCACAGTGATTGGTTCAGGGGTAGGCTTAAGACTGAAGCCAGTGCAATCATCATGAATTTTAGGGTGTTTACAGAGAACGATGAAACAAAGTCCCTAGTTTTCCTGCTGGACATGAATGAAAAAGCACATAGCCCTGGGACATACAGGCAATCATTTTGTAACCTGTAGGAAAGTCAACCTATAGATGAACATAACACCACAGAAGTCAAGGCAGAGATGAAAACAAATGGACTCCTTGAGGATTTCACTGAACTGCTGGATCAAGCTTCACCTGAAGCTACATGTCCTGCCAGTGTTTTGGTTGTATGTACCAATAAATTCATTTGTTATTATTATTTTTGCTATATGCAGGCCTCTCACTGTTGTGGTCTCTCCCGTTGCGGAGCACAGGCTCCGGACGCGCAGGCTCAGCGGCCATGGCTCACAGGCCCAGCCGCTCCGCGGCATGTGGGATCTTCCCGGACCGGAGCACAGACCCGTGTCCCCTGCATCGGCAGGCGGACTCTCAACCACTGCGCCACCAGGGAAGCCCCATTTGTTATTATTTAAGGCAGTTTGAGTTGAACCTCCTGTAACTTGCAACTTGACACTTGCTAACTGACCCCAGCCCCACTCCTTCACAAGACAGATGGAGCAAACAAAGCCCACAGCTACACAGATGGGTTGCAGCAAAGCTGGACCCAGAAACCCAGACTAGTGCCACATCCACTACACTGCTCTGCCACCTACTGATACTTTGCAACAATAATATAATAACAATATTAAATATCATTTACAGAACACTTACGTCATGCTCTCACGCATTTAATCCTCACTACCCTGAAATTAGTTCTGTTATTATTCCCACTTACTGATGAGGTTACTGAGAGATTAAATAACCTGACCATGATCAAATACCTAAGAAGTTGTAGAGTGATTTGAACCCAGGACTTTCGGACTGCTGCACTTAACCACTAAGACAGGAACTGCCAGGTTCAATGTGTATACAGAGCAAAGCAGACTAAAGAAATGAGCTGAAAACCAAAGAATATATACCCAGTGCGAAGGAGGAAACTATATCACAGCTCTAGGGACTGCTGCCATATTTTTGGAATTTGGGCCCTGTGTGTTAGACCTAACAATTTTTTCAGGGAAAGTTGAAAATCCGAATTTCTTTTTTTTTCCTTTATTATTTATTTATTTTGGCTCCATCAGGTCTTAGTTGCAGCACATGGGATCTTCGTTGAGGCATGCAGGACTTTTGGTTGCGCACACGGTCTTCTGTCTAGTTGTGGCATGCAGGCTCCAGGGCACGTGAGCTCTGTAGTTGTGGCACCGGGCTCCAGAGCGCATGGGCTATGTAGTTTGTGGCACGCAGGCTCTCTAGTTGAGGCCTGCGAGCTCAGTAGTTGTGGCGCACGGACTTGGCTGCCCTGCGGCATGTGGGATCTTAATTCCCCGACCAGGAATCAAATCCTGGTCCCCTGCATTATAAGGTGGATTCTTTACCACTGGACCACGAGGGAAGTCCCTAAAATTCTGAATTTCTATATTCTGGCAAGTAGTTCAGTATTTTAAAAACACCAGGCAGACCAAACCAAACAAGTGTAAGATTGGGATTGAGCTTGGATTGGGCTCAGAGGTCATCAATTTACAACCTCTGCCCTAAATTCTATGACCATTTTTCCCCACTAGAAAGTGGTGGTAATATACCAGGCTAATGCCAAATGTCGATCACAAGGTGAGTGGATAAACAAACTGCGGTGTATCCATCATATAATGGAATACAACTCAGCAATAAAGAAAAATGAATTATTGATAGACGTAACATGGATGAATCTCAAAATAATTATACTGATGAAAGAAGCCAGACAAAAAAGAATACATGCTGTATACATCCATTAATATAAAATTCTAGAAAACACAAACTAATCTATAGTGACAAGGAGCAGATGAGTGGTCGTCTGGGGCTGGGGAGGGTCAGTGCAGACAGAAGGAGTGAGAGAGATCACCAGGGGGTGAGAGGAGACTTTTGGGGGTGATGGATGTATTTTTTTTTGATTGTGTGATGATTTCATGAGTATATACGTACATCAAAAATATTAAATTATACACTTTAAATATGTGTAGTTTATTGTATGTCAATTATATTTTACAGATGTTTTTTAAAATTGGTCTGGGGGGACTTCCCTTGTGGTCCAGGGGTTAAGACTCCATCCTTCCACTGCAGGGGTCATGGGTCCAATCCCTGATCAGGGAAGTTGCACATGCCACACGGTGTGCCCAAAAAAAGAAAGTAATGTAAAAATTGTTCTGGGATCCCAGGCCACACCACCAACAGCTTTCATGGTTTACCTACCACTCTGGGACCTCCGCTGCTCAAGAAGCACTTTACATGAATAAGCTTCATCATCTTACCTTCCCTGGTCTGTCTTCTGGCCACTTTGTTCCAGCCAAGTTTCTCCAGCTATATTACATCGCTCCCTACCCCCACCAAGAAGCCTGACAAATGCAGTCCACCACTTCCACCCCCCTCCCAAAGCCCAAGCCAGGCCCCTTCTCCATACTAGAACACCTGAGGGGTGGCCAGGATTTTGTGGCAGAGGATTGGGAACTAAGAGTACCCAATCCTCCTGTCTCCTAGCCCCCCACTCCCTGCCCAGTCCAAGGAGCCAAAGGCCCTCACTGTCATGCTGACACAGAATAGGTGAGTGCTTGGGGAGAGATGGAGAAAGATGGACCATTGTGGATTCTATTGAAGAGAGCAACAGAGGCACTAAACTGGCTGCTAGAAAGTAAGTAAAAGATGGAGAAAAGGAAGCAGAGAGGTGTACGGGGAGGCAGAGGAGGAACAAAATGAATGAGCTTATAAATTCTTTACATGATAAGTGTTAGCCCACTGTGATGGTTAATTTTATGTGTTAACGTGGCTAAGCCATTGTACCCAGTTTCTGGTCAAACTCCCATCTAGATGTTGCTGTGAAGGTATTTTGTAGATGTGATTCACATTTAAATTTGAGTAAAGCAGACTATCCTCCATAACGTACTGGGCCTCCTCCCATCTGTTGAAAGCCTTAAGAGAAAAGACTAAAGTCCCCTGGGAAGAAGGCATTCTGCCTCGAGAGAGGCAGAATAATTTTGGTTAACTAAGAAGGAACTATGAAAAGGGATTATTTGATGAGCGGCCAGAGCATGGAGTAAAGGGAGGGGACTAGTCTCTCTTGAACACCTCCTCCATGCCGAGCACCTCTGTACAGCGCCTCATTTAGTATCATAATAATCCTCTGTGGTAGGAATAAAAATATCCCCATTTTCCAGATGGGAGGGGCTCGGCGAAGTGAAATCAGGGGCCCAAGGTCACTGCTAGTAATTAATGGATACAGAATTTAACAATGGTAATAATGGCCATAACAACATTTAGCCATTCTAAATGGCTAATGTAAGTCATTTCACAAAGAGTCATTCTGTGCACGCCCCCGAACTGGCCACCTCTGACTCCAGCAGCACCCACATACTGCTGTTCACACAAAGGGGATGGCACCCCTGAGGATTCTAGTAGTCTGGAAGGCTTCCCAGCAGAGGTGGGACCTGGAGAGGCCACAGGCAGGAGGAGGGGACCCCAAGTCAGGGACGGGTGTCAGGAAGCCAGGGATGTTTAAAGGATCATGGACAGGCCAAGATGGGGATGGTGAGGAGTCAGGCTGGGGCTACCAGGGGGACGGCCTCAGTTGCCAGGCCGAGGGAAGTGGCTTTCTCTGGAGGTGGCAGAGAGCCGCAGGGCTCCGAGGAAGATGGAGATGCAGGCGGGAATGGAGCTGAAGAGAGGGTGTCTCCAGAGGCCGAAGAGGGACCAGCTCTGGGAGGGATGGTGGGGACTTCAGTGAATTTGACCAAAACCATGGGGAGTGAGTGGCGGCTGAGTGGACCAAGGAGCTAATGACCGGGAAGGGCCAATGTGAGACCCTGGAGGACAATGCAGAGGACGTGGTGAGCGATGGGAGATGCGGAACGAAGATGAGGCCGCCGGTGTGACTCGGAAGCACTCCCTCGCCCACGTAGGGTGAGTGGAACACGGGAGGCCGTGGCCAGCTGGGTGCGCGCGGCGGCGCTGCTCACCATGCGCCGCTAGATGGAGCAGACGCCCCTCCGAACAAGCCGCGGGACCCTCAGCCTGGGCCTCACCATGAGGCCCAGGAGCCGAGGTGGTGCGCAGCTGCCGCCGCGAAGGGAAGGATGCGTCGCACCGCCCCTAACCTCAGCGTCTGGGCACGCAGGGGACCCCGTGCTTGCAAGGGCCCGGCGCTTAGTGTCCCGCTCCGCAGCCACCGCCTTGAAAGGGAACCCACATTTATGATTACTCTGAGTCCTGCACATCATGCAGCAGGTCCTACCCTGCTTTCCCTTTAGAGCACTTTCACAGGGTGACTCATTTATCCCGCCCACACGGCAGTGAGGTGAGGATATGGTCCCACTTCACAGACCAAGAAGCCAAGGCTCAGAGAAGTGATGAGACCTGTCCAAGATCACACCCGGTTGTTGGTGGTGCGCGCTGGAAGCGGCATCTTTGACTCCCAAGTACAGCGTCCTTTCCCACCCACATCAGAGACTGCCCTCTGCACCGGATGCAGACAAAGGCCTCGGCCCACTGCCTCCTTCAGGCCCATCTGGTGCTCTGAGGCTGAAGTGCGGCTGGGATGAAGGGGCCAGGAATAGCGATGTCCCCAGAGTCTCCATTTCTTCTGGTGATTGAAAGATCCTAGGCAACCTGAAGGAAAAGGTAATCTTCCCAGCCCAGGACTTGTTAGTCCTGGCTTCAGCCTCCACGACAGACAGCCACAGACTTGGGCATCTGAAGGACCTGCCCATTGGCAGGGTGTGCAGAATGGAGTAGAAGGTCTGGCTTCCCAGTGAGAGAGACAGCCCAGAGCTGGAATCCTTTCTCCAGCATGCCCTAAGCATCTGGCCCCTCTGAGCCTTGTTTTCATCAAAAGTAAATGAGAAAAAATTCTCAGGGTTGCTGTCAGTACTAAACATTTCAAGTGCCTGGCAAGTTGCAGGTACTCAGTAAATCTTCCTTTATTTACTTTTGGGTTTTGTCAGGAAAGCAGCTGGGTTATCTGCCCTGGAATCTTCCCCTTAGGGAATAAAGTATTCTCAGGGGTGGGAGACAGAGGTCTCCAAGACAGTTGGAGGGCCAAGGGCTGAGGGCCCGAAAACTGTGAGAAATGTGGTCCAACAAGCCACACCAGAGGGGAGTCACTAACTGTGCGTTTGGAGAGAGGCCTGCACAGTGCCTTCCTGCTGGTAGAGGCTGCAGGAAAGCAAGAGGGGAGAGGGAAGGAAGAAAACAACAAAATGATAATGATACTCATACTACCCCCTCGTGGGTATACTATCCTGGGCTGGTTTCAAAACCTTTTCTGGTCCACATTGCTTGCTCTGATTCTCCCCCCGCAGCTCCCCTGAGAAGCCAACAGGGCACTCACCGCCCCCAGTTTATAAATGAGTGACTTGCCCAAGGTCAAGAGGGTGACACAAGGACTTGACCCAGTCTTCTGATTTTTGATTCAGGGTTCACCCCAGTAGTGCAGAGTCAGACCCTCCAGGCCATGGGGTGAAGAGGCAGAAAAGGCAGAACATGTTTCCTTATTTATAAAGCAGGGAGGATAAAACTTAACTCACAAGCTTAGAATGTTGTGGGGGAAAGCGAGTGGGTTTTAGAGCCAGTCAGACTGGGTTCAGATTCCGGCTCTGCCATTTATTAGCTGTATGATCTTAAGCAAGAGTCTTCACCTCCATAAGCCTCAGTTTCCTCATCTGAAAAATGGGGATGTTAAGACCACCTGCCTAAGGTTGTTGTAAAGATGAAATGAGATAATAGCTAGAGACCACTAGACACTTTGCCTGGTCTATTGTAGGGGTCAATAATGTTAATCTCCCCTGGTGAGAAGGCGGGGAAATGCTGCTGCATTTCACTCCAGAGGCCACCCCAGGACCAGGCCTGGCGCCTGCTCGCAGAGCAGTCAGCTCAGAAGCATTCCTGCTGTCAGCAGGCAGCTTCTCGGGAAAGAGCTGACATTCACAGAGAGTGGGACATTAACCAGGCAACATTAACAATGGAACGATTGTGAATTATTTGAAATATGGATCTTAAAGACAGAAACCTTTCATCCTAAGATCTCAGAATGAGGAGACCTTCAAGATGGCAGAGGAGTAAGATGTGGAAATCACCTTCCTCCCCACAAATACATCAGAAATACATTTACTGTGGAACAACTCCTACAGAACACCTACTGAACAGTGGCAGAAGACCTCAGGTTTCCCAAAAGCCGTGTGGCTGACAGGGTCTTGGTGCTCCGGCCAGGTGTCAGGCCTGTGCCTCAGAGGTGGGAGAGCCGAGTTCAGGACATTGGTCCACCAGAGACCTCCCAGCTCCATGTAATATCAAACAGCAAAAGCTCTCCAAGAGATCTCCATCTCAAAGCTAAGACCCAGCTCCACTCAACGACCAGCAAGCTCCTGTGCTAGAAACCCTATGCCAAACAACTAGCAAGACAGGAACACAACCCCACCCATTAGCAGAGAGGATGCCTAAAATCATAATACACACCACCGGACAAAGTCCTGCCCACCAGAAAGACAATATCCAGCTTCATCCACCAGAACATAGGCACCAGTCCCCTCCACCAGGAAGGCTACACAACCCACCAAAACAACTTTAGCTACTGGGGGCAGACACCAAAAACAACGGGAACTATGAACGTGCAGCCTGCAAAAAGGAGACCCCAAACACAGTAAGGTAGGCAAAATGAGAAGACAGAGGAACACACAGCAGATGAAGGAACAAGGCAAAAACCCACCAACCCAAACAAATGAAGAGGAAATAGGCAGTCCACCTGAAAAAGGATTCAGAGTAATGATAGTAAAGATGATCCAAAATCTTGGAAATAGAATAGAGAAAATACAAGACAAGTTTCACAAGGACTTAGAAGAATGAAAGAGCAAACAGTGATGAACAACACAATAAATGAAATTAAAATTATCTAGAAGGAATCAATAGCAGAATAACTGAGGCAGAAGAACAGATAAGTGACCTGGAAGATAAAATAGTGGAAATAACTACTGCAGAGAAGAATAAAGAAAAAAGAATGAAAAGAATTGAGGACACCCTCAGAGACCACTGGGACAATATTAAATGCACCAACATTCAAATTATAGGGGTCCCAGAAGAAGAAGAGAAAAGGAAAGGGACTGAGAAAATATTTGAAGTGATTATAGTTGAAAACTTCCCTACTATGGGAAAGGAAATAGTCAATCAAGTCCAGGAAGCACACAGAGTCCCATACAGAATAAATCCAAGGAGAAACACGCCAAGACACATATTAATCAAATGATCAAAAATTAAATACAAAGAAAAAATATTAAAAGCAGCAAGGGAAAAACAACAAATAACATACAAAGGAATCCCCATAAGGTTAACAGCTGATCTTTCAGCAGAAACTCTGCAAACCAGAAGGGAGTGGCAGGACATATTTAAAGTGATGAAAGGGAAAAACCTACAACCAAGATTACTCTACCCAGCAAAGATCTCATTCAGATTTAATGGAGAAATTAAAACCTTTACAGACAAGCAAAAGCTAAGAGAATTCAGCACCACCAAACCAGCTTTACAACAAATGCTAAAGGAACTTCTCTAGGCAGGGAACACAAAAGAAGGAAAAGACCTACAATAACAAACCCAAAACAATTAAGAAAATTGTAATAGGAACATACATATGGATAACTACCTTAACTGTAAGTGGATTAAATTTTCCAAACAGAAGACACAGACTGGCTGAATGGATACAAAAATAAGACCCATATATATGCTGTCTAAAAGAGACCCACTTCAGACCTAGGGACACATACAGACTGAAAGTGAGGGGATGGAAAAAGATATTCCATGCAAATGGAAATCAAAAGAAAGCTGGAGTAGCAATTCTCATATCAGATAAAATAGACTTTAAAGACTACTACAAGAGACAAGGAAGGAAAGACACTACATAATGATCAAGGGATCAATCCAAGAAGAAGATATAACAATTGTAAATACTTATGCACTCAACATAGGAGCACATCAGTACATAAGGCAAATGCTAACAGCCATAAAAGGGGAAATCGACAGTAACACAATCATAGTAGGGGACTTTAACACCCCACTTTCACCAATGGACAGATCATCCAAAATGAAAATAAATAAGGAAACACAAGCTTTAAATGATACATAAAACAAGATGGACTTAATTGATATTGATAGGACATTCCATCTAAAAACAACAGAATACACTTTCTTCTCAAGTGCTCATGGAACATTCTCCAGGATAGATCATATCTTGGGTCACAAATCAAGCCTTGGTAAATTTAAGAAAATTGAAATCATATCACATATCTTTTCTGACCACAGCGCTATGAGACTAGATATCAATTACAGGAAAAAATCTGTAAAAAATACAAACACATGGAGGCTAAAAAATATGCTACTAAATAACCAAGAGATCACTGAAGAAATCAAAGAGGAAATCAAAACAACCAAGAAACAAATGACAATGAACACACGATGACCCAAAACTTATGGGATGCAGCAACAGCATTTCTAAGAGGGAAGTTTGTAGCAAGATAGTCCTACCTCACGAAACAAGAAAAATCTCAAATAAACAACCTAATCTTACACCTAAATCAATTAGAGAAAGAAGAAGAACAAAAAAACCCCCAAAGTTAGCAGAACGAAAGAAATCATAAAGATCAGATCAGAAATAAATGAAAAAGAAATGAAGGAAACGATAGCAAAGATTAATAAAACTAAAAGCTGGTTCTTTAGGAAGATAAACAAAATGATAAGCCATTAGCCAGACTAAGAAAAAAAGGGAGAAGACTCAAATCAACAGAATTAGAAATGAAAAAGGGGAAGTAACAACTGACACTGCAGAAATAGAGGATCATGAGAGATTACTCCAATTGTAAAAAAAAAAAATGGTTCTGAAGAACCTAGGGGCAGGACAGGAATAAAGACATAGGTGTAGAGAATGGACTTGAGGACATGGGGAGGGGGAAGGGTAAGCTGGGACGAAGTGAGAGAGTGGCATGGACATATATACACTACCAAATGTAAAACACATAGCTAGTGGGAAGCAGCCACATAGCACAGGGAGATCAGGTCAGTGCTTTGTGACCACCTGGAGGGGTGGGATAGGGAGTGTAGGAGGGAGACGCAAGAGGCAGGGGATATGGGGATATGTGTATACATATAGCTGATTCACTTTGTTATACAGCAGTAACTAACACACCATTGTAAAGCAATTATACTCCAATAAAGATGTTAAAAGAAAAAAAAATGGGGAAAAAGAAAAAAAGATCTCCGAACCTTTGAAATCCTCATTTATTCCTCTTCGCAGCAGTCTGACACTGAAACACTAAGTAGAAACTGAATCTCAGAGGCAAGGCTAGGACAGGAATTACAAATCACTGAAAGGAGTAGTGTTTCTATCACATTTCTGGGCTCTGCACGATTGCTTTTCTTCACTAGGCAAAGAGCAGTGGCAGATGTGTACCCTGGAGTTCGGCAGCCTGGGTTCAAGCCCAGCCACTTACACTCTTCCTGTGCCTCAGTCTCCTCATCTGTAAAGTGGAGCTAATAATAACACCTTTTACAGTGTTAAGTGTTAAATTTAAGGATTAACACATTAACTCAGATAAAGCCCTTAGAAAAAGACCTGGTATGTAGTAAGCACTCACTTATTAAAAAATAGAATAATAATTATAGCAATTATAAATAATTATAATAATTATAATAATTGTTATATCTATATAATAGCAATTACTGTCATTGTTGATTCTATTCTGTTGTATTCCATAAGAAGACTCCCACATGATGTGTATAATAAAATCTCATCTACTCAGCAAGGCCTACAAGGCCATTCATGGCCTGCTCCCCACTTCCTGCCCACCTCTATCCACTGACACTTTTTTCGCAGGAGTCTGTATGTAGCTAAACCAAACTATAGGCTGCTCCCCTTGCAGTGTTTCCTGCATCCATGCCACTGTCCCTCCTCCTAGAATGCTCTCTCCACCTAGCCCCTGAGCAAACCTCAACTCACCCTTCAAGACCTCATACAACTGTAGCCACTTCTGAGATGTCTTCCCGACCTCAAGTGTGGCTGGCCTCCCCTTCACTGCACATTTCGCAGCCGAGTACCTGCTCCACTGTTGCTGTGTCCATGTCCCCCAGGATGGCAAGCTTCTTAAGGGGAAGGCCCACATCACATTTTTCTCCCCACGTGTACCAGCACCTCACACAGCACCTGCACATATCAGGCACTCGGGAATTCTTTGCTGAATGAACACATCCCTCGCCAGCATCACTGAGGTTTTTAACAACATGAACATATAACAACATGGACATTACTACAGAGTTGACCTGAAGAGCCAGTAAGTAGCTGGCACCTTTCCTTTCTCCAGGTTGATGGTTGGGCCTTTCCTAGAGCCAGGCTCCCTGCAGGCTTCGGTCCCTGCACATGGGGGATTGCAGGAAGTAGGTCTTTGAAACCATACAGAAAATCTTCCATTTCCTGCTGGTTGTGGTCCCGGGTCCCAAGCTGGGTTCTTTATGGGACTCCTGGCAATAATCCAGAAAGCTGGATCTTAACGCTCCCACCCCCTACATGGAGACAGAGCCCTAGGCTGAGACCAGACCAGGGAGGAGGGGAGGAGGGGCTCAATTTATAACCAAGCCTTATGCATGAGTCTGGCCTGAAGGTGTTGGTCAAAAGGAGGGGGCAAGCTGGGGAGCTGTTTCTCAGATTCTCTGGAGAGTTCCAAGAAACAATGCTACTGAGAACACCACCCTCTTTTGGAACTTGTTTCTTCTGTGCCCTTCTGTGTTGTGTGACTTCTGGTGGCCTCCCCTAGGAGGCGGAATGAGATCAGGAACTAGTATTTACTGAGCACCTACTCTGTGCTAGCCACGGTTCCAGGCACTTTACATACTCCAATCTCCATCTGCCACAGCTAGTGCGTGCCAGAGGGAGAAGGAACACACAGGTCTGCCTGATTCCAAAGCTAATGCAATAGTACTTTCCCCTAAAAACCAACAAATAGTCTTACAGCCCGTAGTATGACCTGGTGGTTAAGAGGGTGGACTTTGGCACCAGGCCAGTTTTGGTGCCAGCTCTTCCACTTATTAGCCATGAGACAGTGGACAAGTGACTTAACCTCTCTGTGTCTCAGTTTCCTCATCTGTAAAATGGGGGTGTGGCAGCCATGGAGATGTGCTGCTCAGAACTCCTTCGAGAGAACCTACCTGACCACCTTATGCATATGGCTTCAGAGTAGGGGCAACGATGTCAACGTGATCATCCCTCTCCACCCCAGGAGAGAAGGAGCCTAGGTATGACTGCTTCTGGGCCCTGGGCCACATGATCCTTCAGGCTGTGCCCAGCCAGTGACTGAGCATGGAGCGGGTGTTAGTTTCAGCCCATTCCTGCAGGACACCTGATCTTTCTAAGAAGTGACTTCTGCATGGAGACTGCCATCAGCCTGGCTGAGGGTTTCTCAGAACTGCACTGCTATCTGAGGCTCTTCCTACCCAATCTTTCCTGCCCTCTCTCATTTTTACAGCTGTCAGCCCTACACTGATCTTCCCCCTTTCTCCTTCACAGCCATTTGGCCCCATAAATCTCTGGCACATCTAATCCCATTTTGCGGACTCTCAACCACTGCGCCACCAGGGAAGCCCTGGCCTCTGCTTCTTGAAGGACCCTAACTAGTAATAACTAATAATAATAAGTAATAACAGTACCTCCTTCATAGAGTTGTGGTCAGGGGTTAATGCATTACTCTTTGTAACTGCTCAGGACAGCACAGCATAGGTGTCAGCCCTCACCTTTGCTACAAATGACATCCACTCCACTCACAGATTTGTCTGATGGCAGAGATTTCTGTGGTGTTCCCTTACAGACCTGAAGAAAATGTAATCTTAGCTAAAGATGGTATTTCTCATTCCTCTTAAGCCCGTTTCTGCTGGGCCACAAAAACCACCTCCCTCTGATGCAAATATTTATTTGCAGTAAGTCAGGAAGAATTTTTTCAAGGATTAGTTCACACCGTCAATCAAAGAGACATTGGCTCCACTGCTAAATGAACAAACTGGACAACCCAACCTAAGTGTGATCCCATCTCCCTCTCTGGGTTTTGGGTAGTGGCGGCTGGTGTAGCTGCTCTCTTTGGTCCCTCACGCTGTAGCATTCTGGTGTGAGGACATCTGTTTGCCTCAGACACAGCCCCCCAATCCCCAGGTATGTCTTTCCTTGCCACCCACTCAGTTCTGGGAGAGGTGGCTCCTGGGTGTGTAAAGGCCACAAAGGCCAGTCGGGCTTGACCCAGTCACCCTTTCTATCGTCTGGGGTGGATGGTCCACAGACTGAGAAGGGCTGGAATGCCGGTTTGTAGAGGGAGGCTAAGGTAAGCCATTTCCACCTGCTTTGGCCTTGTGATTTATATGAAGGGCACTGGGAAAGCATCCCCATTTTGATAGAAGGTTATCCTTCCTCTTCCTCTCCTCTCGTCCAGAATAATCATCCCCGACCTAGGGGATATCAGGGTGGGAACAAGCACAGGAGTTCCCTTTCCAGTGGCAGTCTCTGACGTCAGTACCTCCCCCAGGGGCTCCCCAAGAGAGGGGAGACTTCCTCTGAATCGCTCTGCTCCCAAAATGTGGATTCCTCATTTGCAGCAGCAGCTTGCTCTAGACAGCTATGCTGAGTGTTCATCACCCAACACTCCTCTCTTCAAAACTGAAGGACTCCTGACTCGGACCCCCGACTTGAAATACTCTCCTGCACTGTCCCACTGAGGGACCCCCGCCCCCGCCAGACCCCTCTCCCGGACTGTGCGCACATCCTCCCAGACGTCCTCCCGTCACCAGAGCCAGAGGTGCCCGCCGCAACAGCACCTCCCATTTATAACCTGGGCCACTTCTCTGCCTCCCAAGCTCCCATTTCTACATCCTTAACCCCTGTAGGCTCTGTCTGCCCAAGCCGGTGCAGCTGCCATTCGTGAAAACCACAGTGTTAACTGTTTCTAAAGATTTTAGGATCCAGAAAACATAAGAAGGTTCTAGATGGCTTGTAACGTGAAAGAAAGCAGCCTCCTTTTACTCTGGTGAAACTTCCTTTTTAATGAAAGGAAGTTACCATTAAGTGACAAATGTCATAGAGCCAGCCATGAACCTTTCTGACTTTCTTGTGGCCGTAAATGATGACCATACACAATCAAATCTCCAGGTCAACAGAGGGACAGATTGACGGTAGAACCACCATTGGCATGTTAACAATTTGACCTGAAACCTTCCAGGACAGTTTGGGATGAGGAACTTGTATTTAATCTTTATAGATTGCCTCAGAGTCACTTATGGTAGCTCTTAAAATATATACAACCAGGACACAATGCAATGAATAGGTCTTAAATAACAGTCCCCTCTCTGTTTAGGAACTGCCCGTTTCAGTCAACAGGAAAGGGTGAGGGGGAATGGGAGAATAATGCGCTTTTCAGATAGACCTGGAGTTGAACCCTGACTCATCTCTAACATCTGGGCAACGTGTTTAACCTCCCTTAACGTGCTGCCTCCTCTGTAAGGTAAAAGCAGACACCTGCCTCCCAGGATTCTCACCAGGGTAAATGAATCAACATAGGACAGATGCCTACAATGGAGGTTGACACACAGCAGGCACCAAAAAATGTTCATTTTCTTCCTCCCTCCCTCCCATCACCCCATCTCTCATATCTAGAAAACAGAATGTGCTACTGTCCCCCTCATCCATGCTTTGCTCACAGCCCATGGGGTTTCTAGGCAAACCCACAGAATTTAAGGTCTTGATAACAACAAAAAGCTATGAAACCCCTTCCCTCTTCCAGGCTTTGTCCTAAGTGTCTATGTGTGTATTAGCTCATCTCATCTGCCCAATAGCCCTGACGTATATATGTAAGATGATCATATCTATATCTTAGAAAGGGTGAAAGTAAGGCAGAGAGAGGTGAAGATACTTGCCCAAGGTCACCTAGACAATTAGTGGTAGAGCCAGCATTTCAGCCCAAGCCATCTGGCTCCAAAGCATACATAACCATCCTTCTCTCTGCCCCCCAAGCCACAGGACAGTAGGGATTACACATGCAGGCTCAATCACTCTAAACAAAGTAGGTAAGCAGAGAGGGTGGGAGTCTCAAGGGGCTTTCCTCACTCAAAGAACAGAAACGCAGCTTGTCGGGACCAGGGTGACAAATCAGAAAAATGTCCCACAAAAGGCTAAGGCAGGCTTTGAGGCCTGGAGATACGGGGCCATGAGCAAATCCACTAACTCTCTTAGGATACATGAATGCTACATGGAAGGTCAGTCTCCAATAACTTGACTTTAATAAATTTACATTTATTGCCCATCTACTGGGTACTTCACACGCATTCTCTCATTTAAGCCTAACAACTCACTGAGGTGGGTATTACACCCTTTGTAAAAAGAGGTAGTGAAGGCTCGCTGAGGCAAAGGGATTTACCCAAGTGCACCCAGCCGCATGTAGCAGAGTTGGGTGAACCCAGGTCAGTCCTGCCTCTGTCCGCTCTGCCAAGTGAGAATAGGGTAGTCACCCCAGGATCCATCTCTGTGGGCAGACAGCTCCCGTGCCCTCCCTGCCCCCTTCCTTCCCACTCACCCCCACGAGGCACTGCAGGGTCATCATCCTAACCCAGAGAGCAGGCTCGCCCAGGTCACTGCCGGGAGAAAGGCACGGCACATGCCTCACCTCCCAAGTCAGACATGGCCAGAGGCAGTCACCATTGTGTCCCAAAGGCCCTCGGGGGCTGGCGGAGGCCCTTCACGACAGCTGCTACAGTGCAGCCCATCCGGAAGGGCTCATTTTGCTGAATGCTTAACCCTTCTGAGGACCCTCGGGGCTGATGGATGCCATACCCTACTGAGAGAGATACTCAAGAGGAGAGGGTGAGCCAGGGCACCCCAGAGAAACCCCGCTTTCCCCCACCTGCTTCTGCTTCCTGGCGCTGGGAAGGTAGGAGACCAACATTCCCCAGAGGGAGAGGCCACGAGCCTACTGAGTTTTAGGAATCTAAGAATGAACACACCCACACACCTACCATATGCCCCCAACCAAGAAAAGGGCCTCCCTGAGTCCCAGTGGCTTGGGTGAAGACCTCCCTGAGGCCGAAGGGAGAGGCTGCCGTGGGTGTGCAGCGCCCTGACCCAGCTTCTCATGGGTTCCCAGGAGATGAACAAAAGGCTCACACAGCCATCTGAGGCATCAGGTGGCAGCTGCCTCTGACCAGGGGCCATTCATGAACTCCCGCTCGGTCACTCAGCCCTCCAGGCAGCCTGGGGGTGTTGGCAGCCGATGAGAGAGACTTTCACCCAAAGACAGGTCCGGGTTTCCCTGGAGAAAAAGAAACCTGACTTCCTGGGGCATTCTCTTGGCAGGCTCACCCAACTAAACAGAGCTGTTAGATCTGTAGTACAGGGGCCACGGCCTGCTGTGCTGGAAGCACCTCCAGAATCGGGGTGCTGCCCCTGCCCCAGATGCCACCTTAGCAAGAGAGACCTGCAGGGGTCCTGGCTCTACCGGCCGACTGGCCACCCCCTGACAACATGTCGGATCCTTCCTCTACCTGGAGCACCTCTCCTGCCTGCTTACCTTCTGATTCAGGCCCGGTGCCCAGGATTCCTGCTCCCCTCCCTCTGCCCTGCTCCACGCCCTGGACACACTAACAGGGGGCATGCTCCTGAGGGCCTTTCTAAGCCAAGCTCGTTCGAGGGCCACATAAATGACTGACCTTCCTCCTCTACCTGGAGAGCTCAGTACAGAACCCATCACTTTCATCACCTACCAGCTCTGTGACCCTGGGCAGGATGTGAACTTCTCTGAGCTATGGCTTCCTCATCTGTAAAATGGGAATAACAATACTTATATCTAAAGGTTGTTATGAATACACAGAATAGGCAAATCTATAGAGGCACAAAGCAGATTAGTGTTGCCAGAGGCTAAGCCAGGGAGGGAGGAATGGCGAGTGACCGCTTCATAGGTCTGGGGTTTCTGTTTGGGGTGATGAAAATGTCTGGAATTACATAACGGTAATGGTTGCACAACCTTGTGAATGAACTTAATGACACTGAATTGTACACTTTTAAATGGTTACAATGGTAAATTTTATGTGATGTGTATTTTACCACAATAGAAAAGAAGAAAGTTTGTTATGAGACTAAGTGAAATGGAAGTTGTAGAAATATTGATTGCAGAGCCTGGGATATAAGAGGTCCTCAACAGATTTTAATTTCCTTCCTTCCTTCAGATCATCACACTGAATTGTACACAACATGCTCTTCCATGCCCACCCTGGGCAGACTGCCTTCCTCTTTAGATATCTGCTCTGAGATGCTAATAGGATGGAGCCACATGTTTTTCATAAAGCAAAGCCTTTACCATTGGCCCATAGGAGAGAGTGTCTGATTACACCACGCCCCCTTCCCACTCCTGCTGGCGACCTCATTTACGTGTTTCACCATGGCCATACCCCGGCAGCATTGAGTCCTACAGGAGGAGGGCAAAATCCACTTTGATACCAAGGTCAAGGACTTCCCTCAGTATCTCCTCACTGTTTCCACAACAGCTGTCATCCTAAAAAAATAAAAGATCATCTTGGGAAAGCAGTTTTCTGGGAGTCTCTCATGTTTCTGCACATCTTGTGAATGGAGACACTGTCTTGGTTATAGATTATCTTTTCAAGAATGTTTATATAGCAAATGGCATCAGAAGGTAGATAATGTCCCCCTTCAAAGCAAAGGGCAGGTAGGCTTACTATCCACTATAAAAGATATGGGTTCCCTAAGCTCAGGGTTCCTCGTCTGTAATGCAATCCACAACATGTACAAGTGACACCTGGCCCTCTTTCTGTCACCCTGAGGAAATCAGGGGTTGGCACAAAAAAATTGTACTAAGCAAGGCTTAGTTAGTATTTCAAATCATTATCACTTGCCTTTCTTTCCCACAAGGTGCTAAACTCCTTGAGGGTAGGTAGCATGTTTTATTTATCTTTGAATTTCACAGAACAGATACTAATAAATGTTTCCTGAATGAATTAATGAGTGAATGAATGGATGAATGGAAGGATGGAGAGATGTTTCTCTTCTGTTAAACTGGCAGTTTTATTTGACCCTGCCCCTCCCATTTCTATGGTTTTCTTAGCTCCTGACATCATATCCAATATTTTAACCACTTACCTTGCCAGATATTTGCCTGGCTAAAGCCACTGGATGTAGATAATTAGACCCAAATACTCTGTCTAAAGGCTTTGGATTGGAATGTTGGGGGGATCTTATATCTTTGCCCAGGTCTGGACATCTCTCAGACCATCCCTGCCCTGCCCTCCCAGCTTTGTCCTATACCTATAGTGTTCAGCCCCATTCCCATTGTCATGACCTAGTGGTGACCTGTAGTTCTAATGTGCACAAAAGGACATAGGTCCAGGCCACCAAACCACACATTGCTGGTCACCATTGAACCAGCAACAAATGTTTGTTTCTCATGTTTGTTCCTGTTAGGCTGAAAGGGCATCACAGTGCTGGACACAGAGCAGGTGCTCTGCTAATATTTATTTAATGAATGAATAAGCTTTCCTTTAAATTAAATTAATTGCCTCCTTCTTATATTAAGTCAATATCCTGAGCAATGGGACACAAAATATAACCAAAAAGGAGAGGAACCTGAAATGTCGCCCTGGTCATTTCTTTTGCCTCAATGTCCGCATGGCAAACACAATCTCCAGAACAGAAAGCGATGGAATTTGATGCGACAGCAGCCTTCACCTGCCATAAGAACGCCTGCCTCTGTGTACAGCTTCATCACACACTATATACGATGTAGAACATGATGATAAAAGTGTATCTGCTCTATATGCACTTGTAATTGCAAACAGCTACTCACCTTTTCTATAGTGATGCAGAAAGGTTAGCCAGTCGGCATTTTGCCAAGGGAAGCCAGCAGTGAGCAGCTACTTAATGTAAAGGCTTTGGTGCCTGTTTCTCACATGGTTGGCAGACAAACTGAAGTGCTAAATCCATGGCTCAGGGGTCACAAGAACACTGCATTCTCTACTGCCCAGTTTCCCCTGGCCTCAGTTCACCCGAGGAAGACTTGTCTTTTATTCTTTAAAGAGTAGAATTTAGGGACTTCCCTGGTGGTGCAGTGGTTAAGACTCCACACTCCCAATGCAGGGGGCCTGGGTTCGATCTCTGGTTAGGGAACTAGATCCCACATGCATGCTGCAACTAAGAGTTCTCATGCCACAACTAAGGAGCATGCCTGCCGCACCCAAGACCCGGCGCAAACAAATGAATAAAAATAAATAAATAAAAAGAGTAGAATTTTACTGGATATTATCTATCATTAGATGCCCAGTAGTCAATGAAGCATTTGTTTGTTTTTGACTCCCTTCACTCTAGAAGAGATCTATGCCTGCCCATCTATGAGAATTTATACAATAAGACTAAAAGGCTCTGGAAAAATACAGGCAGTATTTATGGAAGTAAAACAAAACCGGATTGGTTATAAACCACAAAACTGCATATTCACCCAAGGATGTGGCAGTTCAGTAGAGCTCAGAGACTTTGCCAGGAGAGCTGTTGAGTTGAGCCCTCAGGCAGAAGGACTTGGCACCTCAGGGTGCCGGATTCTAGTGCCTGACCCCCCAGCATTACAAGTCCAGCAACCTGATTTTGGCAATGCTCTGAAAGTTGACCAGACTTTGGAGGAACCGACTCAGACTACCCAGGCTCACAGGAGGTTTATGTACAAACCAAAATTCACTCCACTAATCAATTCTAAGAACTAGATATACAAGAAAAAACAAGAACAGAAAGAGAAAAAGATGGAGAGGGGAGGAGGAAGGAGAGCAAAAGGGAAAAAAGAGAGAGAGAAGGAAAGGAAGGAAGAAATGGAGGGAGGGAGGGAGCCAGAGCAGTTATGCTCCATGGTCGGTGCTGGTATCCCTGTAGGCAAATCCAATAGGGAGACCCAATTAGAAACAGAACATCACTTCCTGGGCTGAAGTCAAAGCCAAGAGAAATTGGGAGGGTATGGGGGAGGCTGTCACCCAGAACTGTGCTGAGGTCTCATGAAATATCCTTCCCCCACAAGAGACAACACCTTTCCAGGACCTGAAAACACCCTGGCAGATTCCAGCCTCTCTCCTTTGGAAGGTCCTCGATAAACACTGCCAAGTTCTTGTCCTGTGAGTTACCTTTTTCAAGGCTCCAGGCCCACCCTCCCTTCTGGATAACTGATGTTCTTCCAGAGACCACATGATTCTACTGCAGACCTGTCACCTCTTCCATGGTAGGACTTCCCCCGAACATACTGCCAAGTCACCCTGACTGGAGTTCAGGCTTTCCAAAAACACCTCTGTCATCCTCTGGAATAACATCTACAGATGATTTCTTTCATTCATATTGTGTGAATTTTACTCTGTAACTCTTAAAGGACTACCTTAGTTCCAATTATTGGGGTTGGGGGGGGGGGGACAGCCTCTCTCTCAGGTGTGAACAGTTTATTGGTTCAGTCAGTAAAGGTACTATTTACAGAGCCAGACAGGCTCTAGCCACAAGGAGGTATTCTCCATGTCTTGATTACACGCTAACTGTAATGGTTACAAACACCAAAGCAACCCATTGAAAAGCTCAGATGCTTAATGATACGGGGTCAGGTGGAAGCAAGTGACGGGCTATTGTTTTTCACTAATCTGATCTATCAGTTCAGTCAAAACAAGGCGCTGGCATCAGACACAAACACTGCTAATGATTAATCATCAGAAATATCAATATTTGGATTGAATTTCCTATACTCTTCTGGAAATGCAGACATCTGAACTCCCCAGGGCACATGTATATTTTGACCAATTATTTTAACAAGCTCAAAACAGGTCATCATGGTAAAAACATGTAAACAACTGCTCTCTGGTCAGAGAAAACAGATATTGGGCCATTTTCCTTGTGGAGAGAGTAGAGCTGCCCCATAAAATATAGGGTGCCCAGTTAAATTTAAATTTCAGATAAGCACCAAATAATGTAATATTTGGGACATATTCATATTTTTTAAAGTTTTCTTTATCTGGAATTCAAATTTAACTGGATGCCCTATATTTTTATTTGCCAAATCTGACTACCCTATATAGGAGTGAAAGAGAAAATTTTTAATTCACACTTCTTAATAAGTTACATATAAAATACAGCTGCAGGGCTTCCCTGGTGGCGCAGTGGTTGAGAGTCTGCCTGCCGATGCAGGGGACACGGGTTCGTGCCCCGGTCCGGGAGGATCCCACATGCCGTGGAGCGGCTGGGCCTGTGAGCCATGGCCGCTGAGCCTGCGCGTCCGGAGCCTGTGCTCCGCAACGGGAGAGGCCACAGCAGTGAGAGGCCCGCGTACCACAAAACAAACAAACAAACAAACAAACAAACAAAAAAACACAGTTGCAGAGATTCCCCCGTGACAGTAGCAAAAGCTTCACACTGAGGCATCAGCCTCAAACCAAAGTAGGGAATCCCAGGAATGAGGGGTAAGAGTGGCTACTTCCCGGCTTTGCAAACTTCTCAGGCATGAAGGGCAGCAGAGAGGGGGCTACATTATTTATTATGCTGCCCTCCACTGAAAGCCCTGCTAAGATGCTCTGAGCAAAAAGCCTGCCCCACCTGGCTCCTTGGATGTGCAGACAGCAGTGCAAGAAGGGAGATGTTTTCTTCACTCCTCCCACTGTCTAGTTATCTCTTCCTGGGATGTGAAGACCATACTTGCAGAAGCTAGGGAAAACATGGGTGGCAAATCAATGGCCCCTGGTCTTGGGATCCAGATAATTCAAGTAGAAGATAGAGGGTGGTTGCTTGTTTGTTTGTTCGTTTCCAAACTCCCTAGGCGATTGCATCAGTGCATCCTCACCTTTAAGTACTTCATCGATATGTCATTTCATACTCAGGAATCACCACCTCCACAGCCACCGCCGTCCTCATGAGTTCCAACACTCTCTCCGCCATTGAACACAGTGGGATCTGGAGCAATTCACTTACATTTTCACGGTAGTGGTTTTCCAACCTTTAATACAAAGGAAGGTTTTTGTTCATTAGAAAAGTAGGAGGAAGAGGAGGAGGATCTTGTCCCTAAACCCACTGGAAAAACAAAATCTAATGAAAAGATATTAGGACCTTCTTGCTCTAAACTTGTATGTGTAAATGTCTGCATTTTCATATTGGCTGGAGAATGAAGGATTTATTCCTATTATAAAATTATTATATGTTGTCCTTCATGGCACAAGATGTATTCTCAGTGCTGCTGTATGTTCCAGCTGTAGGGACTGAAGTTTGTTGGGTCGTCTACACTTTCTTGCCAGATCTGCAGAGTTAATGAGATGGGAAGCCACAGTTAGTCTGTAGTCCCAGGGAAGAGGTTTTCCCCCACCTAAATCTTACCACCTCTTTGGGCACCAACAACGTGACCTCGGAGCTGGAGCTCTTCTCTAACCCATGAACCATATTCTCACACCATGTACGGAAAGCAGGCAGCTCCCTGACTAATCCCCTGCTGGCTCCTTAGTTGTCAAATAATATCCAAACTTCTTGGCTTCTCCAAATGGGTCCCAGGCCCATCAGGTGACGCTCCCCTTCATGTCCCCTATCCTGGTGTCTTCCTGGGACACACTCTCCCCATCACAACCTCTGGCCTTTTGTACACACTGTTCCTTCTGCCCAGAAGGACCCTGCCCTTCTTTTTCATCTGGCTAAATGATACCCATCCTTCAAGAACCAGTTCGGTTGTCACCTCCCTGGTGAAGTTTTCCTACAGCCCACAGATGGTCCCACCCTCTCTCTTCTCTTCTCTCACCTCATTGGCTCCTTTCTCTATAATGCCACTCCCCGCCCCCTCCATTGCATAACGGAGTGCTTATTGACAACCTTCTCTCCTCCAGCTTACCATGAACCCCTCAAGGAACAGACCATGTCTTAAACATCTTTATTTCCCCAGCACTTGGACCAGAATAGGTATAATAAATGTTGACTGAATCAGTGAATACAGAAACCACAGATAATTCAAATAGCATCTTCCCTGGCCTGTAAATTAGCTGTTGGATGAGTCAGTTCATAATCTATGAAGTTTATAATCTATGAAGAGTTCAAAGTCTATGAGGTTCATAATCTATGAAGAGTCCTGTACACACGATTATTTTATTAGCTAGAAGGGACAAGAAAGTCATGGTGGGACTTCCCTGGCGGCGCAGTGGTTAAGAATCCTCCTGTCAATGCAGGGGACACGGGTTTGAGCCCTGGTCCGGGAAGATCCCACATGCCATGGAGCAACTAAGCCCGTGCGCCACAACTACTGAGCCTGCGCTCTAGAGCCCACGAGCCACAACTACTGAAGCCCGCATGCCTAGAGCCCATGCTCCACAACAAGAGAAGCCACTGCAATGAGAAGCCTGTGCACCGCAACGAAGAGTAGCGCCCGCTTGCCGCAACTGGAGAAAGCCCGCGTGCAGCAACAAAGACCCAACACAGCCAAAAATAAATAAATGTATTAAAAAATATATATATATATGGCCTGATTCTAATTCTACCAGATATTTAAAATGGGTCAAATAATAAATAAAATTTAGCATGTAAACCACTTAAAACATAAAAGAAAAAAAGTCATGGTGGAGTGCAAGTACAGGACGATGTCAAGACTTCCTCACTGGGGGCAAGACACAGGCAGGGAAACTGCTTCAATTCCAGGCTCAGTACCGGAGTCCCACCCTCAGAGTCCTGGCTCCAGGATCCATGGTGCTGGGGTCATCCTGCTGGAGGTTGGGGAAAGGGGACTAGACCAGGTAGATCACTTGAGTGCCCTAAAGCTCAGCCTGAACCCCACCTGGGTGCTGAGCACAAAGAAGACGAAGGAGGGAGCTGGTACTCTGTGTGCTCAGGTGACTGTCCCCCCACCCCTCATAGCCTTTTGCCAGCCCCCAGTTCAGTCACTTTCCCGAAAACCAGAGATGATTCTTCAGACAACGTGACTCCTGAGAAAATGGAATTAATCATCTTGCTCTAGAGCTGGTCAAAGAGGGGCCCCTGCAGGGTGGGGGCATGTGGCCTAAATGGTCCTTTGGAGCAGAAGCCAGCTGAGGTAGAGGAAGATTTCCTGCAGATCACATGGTTGGTGATGCCAGGAACAACAGCTTAGAGAAGCACACTGAACAGGACTGTTTCTGTTCCTGAGAGTCCACACACATGGCATGCACACACACACACAGAGTTCACACACGTGAGCGTGTACACATACACACACAGCCCTCTCCCTCACAGGAGCTTTGGAGCTCTCACTTCAGGGTCCCTTCAGATGACTGCCACCAGTTCCCATCTGCCCCTCTGTGGTGGTCCTTTCAGGATAGAAAAGTGACCCTGACTGTCCCCCACTCCTTGCTATTTTCTTGAGCTCAGTAACTATTTACAAGGTAAAATAATACCAGATAGATACGAAGCAGAGTCCACCTATGAAGACATCAACCATTTCCCAGGGTCGACATAACCTTCCCCTTTCACATCTCCTGACCTGTCTAGTTTTTAACTAAGACCCTTCTGCCTGGTCCCCAACAAGAGCCTGGAGACATTAGTGTTCCTGGGGCTGGGGGTTCTCAAGTCAAATCTCACCTTGGCCCAGTACCTACTGTGTAAACTTGGATAAATTACTTGAGCTTCAGGACTGTTGACTCACGCGTAAAATGGGGATAATACTACTTGGTAACAAGGAAGCCTGGCACTTGAGAGACCTTCATCAGAAGTTCCCTTTCAGGGCTTCCCTGGTGGCGCAGTGGTTGAGAGTCTGCCTGCCGATGCAGGGGAGACGGGTTCGTGCCCCGGTCCGGGAAGATCCCACATGCCGTGGAGCGGCTGGGCCTGTGAGCCATGGCCGCTGAACCTGCGCGTCCGGAGCCTGTGCTCCGCAATGGGAGAGGCCACAACAGTGAGAGGCCCATGTACGGCAATAAATAAATAAATAAATAAATAAATAAATTCCCTTTCATTTCCGCTAAGCAAGTTGCCTGGCTGCTTTTTGTCTTTCTAATTTCCTGACCCATAATCTTTTGGGAGGAAATAACATGGTTAGCAGATTGGGAGGGATACTTACACACGTCTTTAATGGCTACTGGATATCTATAAACAAGACACATCCCATATTAAAATGATCTACCCCAAGAAGCACAGAGGTGCCAGGCCCGGTATCCTGCTTCCATCTTTAATAACTCTCTCCCCTCTCCATCTCCCCATCCTCTCCCCTTCCTCACTCAACTACACCCAGAGGATACAAGATATCAACCTTACTCAGAGATGGAATGACCCATTCAGAATTACTCCCTCCATTCAACAAACAGTTACTGAGCCTGTGCTGACGCTGGGCTTGACTCTGGGGATTCAGGGATGATAGAAGGGGCCCCTGACCGCCTGAATTTTCCAGCTAGTAGCTTGGTATATGGATGGGGATGTATGTGGAGGTGGTGGGGTGCAGGTACAGACACGCAGGAGTGTGCATAAGCCATCACACGACAATGTGATAAATGTGGTTATGGAGATGAATCCAAAGTACCGTGCTGGGAGAAGCGAAGAAAGGCAAAGTAAGGGAAGGCTCCACAGGAGAGGAGCTGGAGCTTAGAGGGTGAGTAGCAATTCACCAGGGAGCTGTGGGCTCAGCAAACAACACCAAGGGGGCTGCCTGGGCTGAAACACTCTCTTGGACGTGATTATCAGGTGAGGGCATCAGTACCAGGAATCAGGGGTTAGTGACTGGGGCCGACTCCAGAAGACAGATATGGTGGGGTGCAGGCACACTGGACCCAGCACAGGAAGGCCTGGAACCCTGACCCAGAGCCACAACTTAGAGCAATGACACCTCAGCCACTTACACCAATCATCTGAGCTGGGGCAGCTCGTACAAAATGTGTTCCACAAACGTTCACTGAACGAATGAGCATTCCCATCTATAAAATGGGATTGATAATATTTACTCCAACTATCCCATAGGATTATTTGAGAGGGTGAATTGAGGCCAGTGAGATGGAAAACCCTCTAAACAGTAAAACACAATACCAATATAAGAATTATTAAGTGAACTGATCTTGTTGGTTTCCAGAGACAAAAACCATCTGAGGAAGCAATTGGTGAAGTACAGCGACTTCTCCAGCTGGCAAGGGAGCAGCTCTAGTTAAGGAAGTCCCTTCTCTCCAGACTATTACGACTACCATTAGAGGAATCTTTTACATTGGTGAGTGGAACAAATTGAGAAAGACTTTAAGTGATAAGAAACAGCAACAGGATTGGGTATATAAATAGTCAGGGTGGTGGGGAGACAAAAGAACTATCCCATCTCAGCATTCCACTTGAGAGTTACTGATGGCCAAGTCTTGGCCCCTATTTTAGAGAAAAGGATACTGAGACCCAGAGAGGGTACAGGGTCCCAGTGTTCACCTGGACCAAGTAATAATCATGACAGCTCACATTATTGAGTACAGCCCTATGATTGAGCACCTACATATATCAGGTCATTGGAGCCACAGAACAATCTTATGAGGTAGATACTATAATTATCTCCATTTTACAGATAAGAAAACAAACTCAAGCCAAGCACCTTGTCCAGGGTCACAGTTAGTAAGTGAGGGTTAAGACTTGCAACTCCCTGTTGCCAGGGCAAACAGAAGTCCACAGGTAAAGAAATCTTTGTGGGAAGAAATATATTGTTTAATTTATTTGAGGTGGAGGGGGAAGATGTGACTAAAATGGAGATTACTGATGTCATAGAGTATGGGAAAACCTATAATGATCTTTCTTACTTGGGAGTGAAAAAATGGGCAAGGGCTTGGGAGCTGATAAGCCATGGCTCAGTTGAAGCCAGGCCCTAGAGAAAGAAATGCAGTCAGAGGCGCCATAATGCCTGAGCCCTCCTGCTACCTCTCCCTCACTAGCTGACACCATCAATTCGAGGTTAATGCATGCCAGGGTTGGGAGCTAATTATTCCACCATTACAGACATAAATTTCCCCTGGAGAACGGCCAGAGATGGGAGCTAGGGAAAAGGGGAAGGAGGCTGGGAAAAGAAAGAGGCTGCCTGGCTCTTACAAATGGGAAAATAATATGGCATCAGCTGGAGTGGGTTCCCAACCACTGGAATATGCTTTGCAAAAATTTTTACAGTCTTTCCTGGTTTTTCTCCAAGCTATTTTCCTGGCTGGGGAGGACTTCCAGAGGTCATCAAGCCCCCATCCCCACCTGTCAGTATCAGTGGTTCCTAAAAGAGCTTGTAGAAAACCCTTCAATTCCACAATTTATTTAATCCTAATCTGTGCCAAGCGCTTAGATGCAGGGAAGGGGGAGGGAAATCAGCCACAATGATAAGTAACACAGTTCCTGAATTTCAGGAGCTTTCAATACTGGGGAAGAAAAATGTATATCCAATCAACTCCAGCACTTGGCTAGGGACAGGGAGATTCACTCCAGCTAGGAGGTTCTGGGAAGGGAGAAGCGTTTGAGGTGTGTCTTAAAGGATTAGTAACCTTTAGAGAGGGGGAATGGGAAAGAAAGGGTATTACAGGTGATGGAAGCAGCAAAAGCAGAACTTTGGAGGGAGGAAAAGACGGAACACATCGGAATGGCTGGGACTTAGGGTGCAGCACGTTGAGAGTGAGCTTGCATTGGGAGCAAAGGCCAGGGAAGTCAGCTGGGAGAGACCATGGAGGGCCTGAAATGGCATATTATGGAATTTCAAACTTTCTGCTAGAGGCAATGGGGAGCCATTGATAACTTTTGAGGAAGGGAGTGACATAATCTGATCTGCATTTCGGAAAGAGGCCTGGGGTAGTGTAGAGCAGATGGGAGCAAATGGAGGCAAAGGCATCAAGGTGGAAGCTCCTGAAAGACTCCAATAGGAACAAGTAGGGATTTGAGTTAATGTGTTGGCAACCTTGTCAAGGTGACTTTTGACGTTAAGAGAGGGAGACACCCTTACAAATGGAGATTTCCCTTGCAAAGATAAATGTTTCTTACAAAAGAGCCTACTTGGTCTTCCAGGTCCTTCACATCTGCTGTTTCTCAGAAAATAACCAGCTTAAAACAATTAATATGCCTAAGAGACATATTTTAGGATGGCAAATTCTGCTCCCCTACAACACCAAAAGGCAAGTTTATTATTTTTAAATAACATACATGCTACAGACAAACTATTTTTCTAACAACATGTCAATGCCCAGAGAAGCTCAGGAAGAGTAAGGGACACTCACAGTTCCCTTCTGGTGTTCTTTGACATTTTTCTGTCCAAACAAGGATGACAGTTTTCTCTAAAAGCTAGTTACAGCAAAACTGGGAGAAGATGGGGAAGTTTCACTTTCAGTTGTGGGCATTTATTATTATTATAACCTCTTATTTTTAGATCATGAGTATACTTGAGGATGTGAAGTCACACATGTTTAGAAATGAAAATGCTGCACCTCCAAATCAGGGATTCCCCTACCATCTCCTTTCTGAAAAATCACACCAGAGGAGAAGCTAGGAAAGCGTACAGAGGCATGTGAGCGTGAACATGCAAGCACGCACACACACAGGCATACGCCATGCCCCACGTCCAAGGAATGTTTTACACGTCTAGAGCTTACACAGCCACTCAAGGAGAGATGTATGTATATTCAAGGTGGGGGATTGAAGATGAAGGGCTCAGAACCCCATCCCACCTGGACACAGAGTTCGAAGAGAGGAGAGAGGAAGGCCAGTAATAGAACAGGGAGCCTTCCGAAGCCAAGAGATCAGGGAGACACTGGGAGGAAGATCTGAAAATGGCATGGCAGAGGAAAAGGTGGAGGTCGCTTACCCTGGGTTCGGGAGTCTGGCTCTGGAAGGCTCTGGGGCTGGAGAGAGGCCGTCGTTAATCACACACCTTCCATTCACCCTGTGACTCAGCTAGGTAGACGCTTTGTGTATTTCTTTTTTGCTTGTTTTTTGGCCAAGCTGCGCAGCTTGCAGGCTCTTAGTTCCCCGAACCAGGGATCAAACCCAGGTCCTCTGCAGTGGAAGTGCAGAGTCCTAACCACTGGACCGCCAGGGAATTCCCACTGTGTGTATTTGTGATCCTCAAAATAACCCCTTGACACAGACATAAGTATCCCCTTCTGCAAGTGAGAAAAACGAGGTTCAGAGGCCGCAGGGAAGTGACTTGTCCCAGGTCACATGGGCAGGAAGGGGCAGAGTTGGGATTCATACCACTTCCAAAAACTCATGTTCTTTTCTTTCCACCTGTGTTTCTCAAGAGGGCACTGTTGACATTTTAGCTTGGGCAGTTCTTTTGTTGGGGTGGGGCTGCCTAGGCATCGTAGGGTGTATAGGAACGTCCCTGGCCTCTTCCTGGTAGGCACCAGCATCACCTGCCCCTCCCCACCCAAGCTGTGGCAGTGTCTCCAGACATTGATTTTGCCACTTGTCCAACTGTGGACAAAACTGCTCCACACCATGCCACCCTCCCCCAGCAAAGGCTTTCATGGTCCCCATCCACACCGTGTGCAGAGCGAATGACCCTCCACTCCCAAGCCTGCACACTTCCTCAGCTCCAGCATGTTTGCACATCGAGCCAGCTCCGTCAGGCTGGCTCAGTCAACACCATCACGCCAGGGCACTTCCCTTCTCTGAAAACAACAGGGCTGGCGGCCTTGACCAAGGGTGTACGTGAGACTCACCTGGGAAGTTGGTGTATTGCTTTGTTTCTTTTGTGTTTATTTTTGGTTTTGAAAGTAAAGATACCCTTGTCCTACCTCAACTCTACTGGGGCCCAGGGCTGCACGCTCCTGGTAAGAACACCAGGCCTGAATCCTTTCTAGGGCTCATCTCAACCCCACCCTTCATTCATGAGTTCACTTTGATTCAGTCCCCACCTCCCAATCACTTTTCAGTCCCTCCTGTGTGCCAGATGCTCTGTTAGGGACTGGGGTTCAGACAGGGCTTCTGGCCCAGGTTGAGGAACAGGGGATGACACACCACGGTCCAGTGCAGAACCTGCTAAAAGACAGCTTTGCCTAGTGAGCTATGGAGCATAAAGAAGGGGGTGGCTGGGTGCTGCGTGCGTCGTGGCGGGGGGGGCAGGAGAGCAGGAGGGTGTGTGAATGTGTGTAGGGACGGTGGAATATGTATATGTGCGAGTGGGGGTATCTGGAAGGAAATATAGGTGTGTGTACATGTGTAGGGGAAGGGATTATGGATACATATGTATTTTATATATACACTTAGCGTATATGTGTGTGTGTGTATATGTGAATAGTGTTTGTGGTGTATGTGCGTGTGTGTCTTTGTGTCTGCATGTTGTGTGTGTGTATGGAAAATAAATGTATATGTCTGTGTACAGAGTATCTGTGTGTGTGTGTGTGTGTGTGTGTGTGTGTGTGTGTGCGCACATGTAAGGGGTCAGGGAGAGGGAAGACCTCCCGGAAAGACCAGCACTGGGTCTGGATCCTGAAGAATGAGGAGCAATTCAGCGGGGAGAGTGGGGTGGGCGTTCCAGGAAGAGGGAACAGGGTGTGCAAAGCCCGGAGGCGTGACTGAACGTGGCATGTTTGGGGTGCAGTGGCAGCAGAACAGAGAGGGGGAGAAGGGGAGAAGGTTGGGGTCACATCAGAATGACCTTCCTGGAGATCTCAGCACCTCGTTAAGTTCTAGGCAGGTGCCCCAGCCTTTTGGAGAGATGCCATCAGCAACAGGCTGGCACCTCTGGGAAGGTCCAGGAGAAGGTCTGGCAAGGCCACATCCATGGTCACACCTGAAATGGCTGCACGAATGTTTACAAAGCACATGCATACTACAGGGATTAGAAAGCCGTGTTCTAAGGCTGAGCTTGGAGTGACACGTCTATAATATTCAGGCGTGGAAGACGGGCTGGAAGCAAGCCAGGAACCTGTGGCAAAAATGGGCTGGGTTGATTTCTCTAACCTCGGAGGACTGGTCTTCAAGGCACCACTAGAATTAGCTCTTCTGTGCAAGACTTGCCTCTCTGCCAGATCACCTCCCTGCCTGCTACCCACCTCACTCCCCCACCCTCAGCCAAGCGTCTCTAACCTCTATTCTTAAGCATGAGGAAATTCAACACAACCCCACCACCTCGGCCCTTACAGTACAGCCTCTTGCTCCAGGTTCCAACTAGGGCAGACCTCCTTAGCCTAGGAATCCCCCCTTTTCAATATGAAAGAGGGGCTGCTGAGCATGACACTGGGAAGGGAGTTCAGTCAAGGGAATGCACAGTGGGAGTCCGGAGGCTGAGAACACCTCACGTGGCCCACTTCAGCTCAGCCTCAGCCAGGCCTGGCGGAGGGGACATGGACTTGGCAGTCAGTCTCTCTCTGGCTGTGTGTCCTTGGGCAAGGACCACAGTTCTCTGTTTCCTAGAACAGGAATCCTAGAATGCCAACAGCATTCAGTAGCTGTGGTTCATTCAACAAATTTGTATACCTCCTCTGTGCCAGGTACCGGACTATATCAGGGAACGAAACAGATGAAGGGCCTTGCCTATGTGGAGCTTGCATTCTATAGGGAGGAGCCCAAGGGATGATAAACAATAAACACAGTAAATGACTGAATTATGGAAGGTGGTAGAAGGGGATAAGATATGAAGAAAAAGGAAAGAGCAGGGTAGGGGGCTGGAAAGGCTAGGGAGGTGAATATGAAATATGGCTGACTGGGCAGAAGCAGTTGGGAAGACACTGACATAAACCAGGAGGGGACAGTGCCGCTGAGACCAGAAGTGGGTATCTGATGATTCCACGGGAATGGCTGTGTCTGGCCCTCAGAACATTCTGAATAGTTCAGCATGGTGTTCACCACTCTAACTGGTTGGACAGGCTCCCAGCCTGACTCAGTGTCTCAGGGACAGGATCCAGATCTCCCAGGGCTCGCTCTGCCCACTGGGACCTGTTCAGTGTCTCCAGTCACCCCGTAACCCTCCTGGAGACTGTTGTCCCAGTCTTTTCCCTGCATTACCCACCAGGGACAAAGTGGCTGACTAACGTGGCCCCAGCTTTACGTTGTGTCCTCCCCAGTATCTCGAGGCCCCTGGCCAAAGCAAACAAGCCTCAGAGATCATCTGACTTACATCTGAGGGGCAGACAGGGAAGTGACTGGCCCAGGTCAGACTCCTTCATTCAGGCCCACATCAGTGCCTGCCTGGACCACTGCCCTGGTTTCCTAGCTGAGATCCCTACCATTAGGTTCTCCAGCTCAGTCTTTCCACAAAGCAGCTACCAGAGTGATCTTTCTACAACATAAATTTGATCATGTCACTTCCCTGTTTTCATTCCCTAGTTCCCATAAAATAAAGTCCCAACTCCTGGGCATGGCATTCAGAGGTGACCATGAGGCACCCCGCCTACTCTCCAACCTTGCCCACGCCACACTAGTGTCAAGTCCCCATGCCTCTACTCACACTGTTCCCTCCACTGGGAATGCCCTTCTTCCCTCTGACACCTTCTCACCTTTCAAGATTGAGCTCAAGTATCACCTCTTCTATAAACTTCCCCGAATCTCAGCTCTCATTCCAGATAGGATCAAGCAACACTTCTTGACTCATGCCCCATTGTTACCTTCACTTCTATCACTCAAACTTCTGAACCTCTATTTGAGTTGAGCTGGGTACCATTTTAGTTTTCAGTCATCAAATATACTGTCCTAAGGTTTTTGCACTACTGCATTTTCTTAAGAAATCATGCACTTCTCAGTTCTCAGGTGTTGGTGTTTCACAGAATCATAGTTTTTAGACAGCATCAGGATGAAGCTGTTGTAAAAGGTACAACAATTGTAACTGGCAAACTGCAACTTGTGGGCCAAATCTTGCCCACTGCTTGGTTTTTATAAATAAAGTTTTATTGGAACACAGCCATGAGCATTTGTGTATGTATTGTCTGTGACTTATTGTGCATTACAACAGCAGAGTTAAGAGAGACCACAAGGCCCACAAAGCTGAAAATATTTACTATCTGTCCCTTTTCAGAAAACATTTGCTGACCTGGATGCTCATAAGGGCAAGGACCGTGTCTGGTTTGCACCTGGAATTTAAGAGGCACCTGACAAATACTTTTGAGTAAATGAATGATACACACACTCCAGGATGATGGTGGAAGCTAAGGCAGAGCACTGGGTGTGGGTTTTGGGGAAGGAGCTGGAGGGTTTGGAGGGGGATACTATGAAAGGAGGGACTGTGGATTAGCCCAGCATTATGTTTTTCCTCTCTGATGAGAGAAAAATGTTGCTTAGCCTCAAAAAGGAGATCTACGTCCAATGAAGGGAGGAACACCTCCTCTCACCCAAGCTGGTTTGGGTTTGTAATGACCTTGGGTGGAACAGCTTTGAGAGCCTCGGGGTGAAGGCCAGCTGCCCCCAGCTAGGACCACACTACTATAACAACTCCAGCAAGCAGTCCTGAGGGCCCAAGCAAGGGGTCATCCATGGAATATAGGGGAGAAGTGACAACCCTGAGACTGTATCCTCAGGGAGGCGGGGAAGGGGTTAAGAAAAGAAATAAGGAAAGTTGATTGGAAGGTCTTGGGGAACAAATCTAATGGGAATTTATATTAAAGAAAGAGGGAACAGTTGTTGGTTTGGTGGGGAGAGTCACAGAAATGAATTCAGTTTTCAAATGCTTAATTTCAAAGGAACCCAATCACCGCAAGTGGGCAGAGCTCCAGGCACATGCTTGGGTTCATGACTCATCACCAGTCTAGAGATGAGGTCAGCAAATTGCAGGCCGTGGGCCAAATCCTGCCCAGCGCCTGTTTTTGTAAATAAGGTTTCATTGGAACGTCACCTCACCCATTCACTTCCCTAATACCTGTGACTGTTTCTGTGCTATAATATCAGGGTTGAGTAGTCACAGCATGTCTCAAAGCCTTAAATATGTAAAACCTGACCCTTCACAGAAAACATTTGCTGACTTCTGACCTGGAACCTAGCAAGGGGCCCAACCCAATCAAGGAATGTGAAATAATTGAAAGCAAGCAGGAAGATGTGGTCATTGAGAGAATGACCAGAGGTCAGACAGTCTGGTCACCATGTTCAAGGCAAAAGAATGAATTAAGCAAATATCAGGTCAGAATGTTCCTGAAGTTTAAGACCAAAATTGATACCAGTGGAAAATAGAGCGGGGCCATGTATTTAAGGTGGTGGCCAGGGAATCCCCAAGGCCGAGTCTGGTCTCCAGTCAATGTGGTCCACATAGATGACCCTTTAGGATCTAGGTAGCAGCAACATGGACAGCTCCGATGCCTTCCTTTGTCCTCGGATCTGGGTGGCCTCCAGGTTGGCTCCACCTGGCTTGGCAAATGCCCTCTAACTTAAAGTGGTCTCAGTTCTAGCCAACCAGGACCCACAGCACATCTCAAATTTGGTCCCCAGAGGAAGTCTGGGTCATCAGGAAAAAGGTCTCGGTCAGCTGGGAGGGGTTTGAGCAGAGCTGCAGATGTGCAGGCCCAGGCCCCAGACCTACACCTGGAGACATAGGTCTGCAGAGGAGACTCAGGAAGGGAGACAGACAGCATGAGACAGGAGAACAAGGAGAAAACAGAGGAAAGAAAACCTAAGGAGACAGTGGAGAGAAAGAGACATTGCTTGGGAGAAAAAGGCTGGATCTAGTTTTCCTGCTGAATAAAATAAGCCATGCTGGACGGGCTCAGTAAGGTGACAGAGAACAAATTCTTTTCTCCCTTCATTAATTCATTCAGCACCTACTGAGTATCTGGTTCTATGCTGGGCATTAAAGGTTAAGAGTTTCTCTAGAAGCTCATAGTCTGGTGTGGGGGCCAGGCAAGAATACAAGCGATGAATTCTTTGGTTTATGGTGTGGTACCTGCTATGAGAGAGGTCAGCACAGAGGGTGGGGAGAAAACCAGGTAGGACAGGAGGGACTCTGAGGGACCTGTTGGGGTTGGCCTGATGGGTAGGAGGGAGAAGACAAAGGATGCTCCAGGCAGGGGAACAGTATGTGCAAAGATGGATGAGGGAAGGAAGGGGAGAGAGAAAGAGTGCAAGAGACCTCCTGGGGGCATCTGGACGTCTGTAAGCCAGTCAGTGTGGAAGGACAATTGCAGAATAAGGGAGTGATGGAGGGTGAGTATCTTGGAGGCCAGATCCTGAAGGCATTTGAATGCTGTGCCAAAAGGGCTTTTTGGGTTTTTTTTAACTTTTTATTTTATATTGGAGTATAGCCGATTAACAATGCTGTGGTAGCTTCAGGCGCACAGCTTTATCTAGAAAAAAATCCACTGAAGGATTTTTAAGCAGGGAAGACATCTGATTGTAATAGCATTTCAGAAAGCGTATTGACAAGAGGGAATTGACAAGAGGTTGGAGGAGGGAAGCTGGAATGGGGCAGCATCCCTTCCTTTAGGGGCTCCCTCTAACATCACCTCCTCAGAGAGGCCTTCCTTGATCACCCCATATAAAATAGAACCCTTACCACCCCCATCCCCTTTAGCATCTACATATGGGTTTATTTATTTTCTGTTTGTGCCCTCCTCATTAGAACAGAAGTTCCATGAAAGCAAGGACTTTGCCTGTTTGTTCACAACTGCATCCCCTACACCTAGAAGAGCATCTGACGCACTGTGGGCTCTCAAATTCTGTTGGAAGGATGAAGGAAAAGTAATAGAAGTCCTATCTTTCTAAGAATTAGGAAACTTAGCTGTGGGCCTGTTTTATCTGAAGCAGTGAGCTGACTAGACCTGGGCTGGCCTTGAGGGTAGTAACGAGCTGCTCTGCAGGTCACTGAAGTAAATCACAAGCATGTGAGATCTGTATCCCAAGGCCTCAGACATGCTCTGGCAGAACTCTGAGAACCAGGTCCTGCAAAGATCCCTTCCGTGTATGCTGATCCTAGTGTTTCAGGCTGGGAGGCTTCTGGCACTAGGCAGGGAGGGTGCCACTGGCCACTCAGGGTCTTGGGTCTGAAATGACAGCTAAAAAATGTTTATTAAGCACCACCTGTGTGCCAGGCATAGGGCAAGGTATTCTACATATGCTAATGCCACAAAGTAAGTACTGTTATCCCCATTTTACAGATGAAAAACTAAAGCTCTAAATGATTAGATGATTGACTAAGACCACAGAGTAAGAAGCATCAGAGCCAAGATATAGGAATCCAGGTTTGACTCCAATACCTGGGTTCTGTTCTACAAAGCCATGTAAACTGAAACTTCTAATCCCAAACCAGACCCAGTGCCCCAAGCTCTGCTGGCCTCACCCCAGAGACTTTTCATCCCCTTGTGATAAATAGACCCTCAAGCCCTTCTCAACCAGAGGAACTCCTCATGACTTCTGGGGAAGATGCCAGGGATCCAGGGTGGGCAGGGACAAGTTGGTAAATGAAATAGAGTTGCCGGATAGAAAAAAACTTTTCCTCTATCCTCTTATGTTAGTGTTTGGGGGCCTGTGAATTAAACTGACAAAGACAGATTAACAAGAGAAAAGACAGATTTTTAAAATTCACATACAGATGGGAGTTCACAAAGAAATAGGACTCAAAGAGGCAGTTAGAACTGGGGGTTTATATAACATCTTAATAGGGGAAGGAGAGGGGGAGAAGGGCATTTACAGAAAAAGAGTGACTTCTTAGAAGTGTGTAGGACAGGGAGAAGAGGCACTTATGGGAAAACAAATGACTTTTAGGAAAGATAAATGGCCCTTAGGAGAATAGATGGGAGATGTAATAGTTTTTATAACAATGCCTGTTTAGGTGTGATGTGGAAACTTCTTATCTCTGGCGAAAAGAATTAATCTCCCTGGTTGTTCTGAGGGAAGGGCTTTAGGATAATTACGTTTTTTGAATTGTTTTGGGAAGCAATGCTTTTAGGCAGATAAGACATTTTTTATCAGGAGCCCAAATAACCGAAAATAACTTTTATGCCACTGTGCCATATTCTGGATCCCTTTACAGCAATGAGAGGTCCCACTGGGCTCTGGAACATGGGCAACGTTGCAGGGAATGCAGATGAATATTTGGCTTCAAGGACCCCCAGAAACTGACCAGGGAATCATTTTGACAAACAAAGATAATGTACTATATATATAGCCTGAACCTCTGGCAAGGACATTAAGGTTTTGTTTTTGTTTTCTTGGTTTCATTTTTTGCATGGAGGGAATATGGTAAGGCTGGGTGCACTGGGCATGAGCTCTTTACCATAAAGTGATGGCAGAGGCTTGGTGAGACAGCTTGCCCTCTTCTGGCTCTGAAGCTCCATTGCCATGGCACATACTGTCTGCAACAGATCTTTCCTCCAGCCACTTTCCCAGGGGGAGCAGCTTCCCAGGGCGCACAGTAACGGGCGTGGATGGTCTACCCCCACTGGGACTGCTTCCTGGTCAGTCCAGCCCACCTTTCTCCACCTGCCCTATAGCCAACAGTGCCAGCGATTGTGTTCGTGGCTTGGGAGTGATTTCTAAGGTCTTTAATACTCTCAACTTCTGGCACAGTCTTCTAAAGGTGTCGGTGACCTAGCCACTCAGAAGAAAAGGCTGATGGAGGGAACAAGAACAAAGAAGCCAGGGGTGGAGAGAGGGAGTGGAACATCCCCCCGGCTTCTGGGATTATTGGACAATGGGAGTCTGGATGAACCCCAGGAGATGTGAAGGATCAAAGTCAAAGCTAGTGTGTATGTTACTGCAGATATTACAGTTTCCAAGAGTTGAGATGGGGAGGTGACTGAGGAGGCGTGAGGCCAGCCCTCAGCTTCTCCAGTCCGAACTCATTTCCCTGGACCAGACGCTCCCACAGGTATCCTCCCAGCCCCCACCCTGCCTCCTGTGCCCTCCCAACTCCTTCCCATCCTCTGGGGATCAGCTCAAATGTCAAACTCTCAAAGGGACATTTCCTCCTTAATCCCTATTATTACAGCCTGTTTATTTCCTTCACAGCTTTTATCACAAGCTGTAGTGAATATGTTCCTTTACTTCTTTATTGTCTGTCTCCATCTCTAAGCTGTGAGCTTTAAAAGAGGAAGGAGCAGGTGTGATTGAGTCAGCAAGCAATATTCCACCTGCACTTAGCACAGTGCCCAGCACAGGCTTAGTAGGTATTGAGTAATACCAAATCAATGAGTGAATGAGATGGGAGCTCTACCTGACAGCAGTAGTCTTCAAATTTTAGAATGAATAAGAATTACCTGGGGAGCTTATAAAAATTCAGATTCCTTGGCCTTATTTCTTGAGATTCCAATTCAGCAGATCTGGGGAGAGGCCCCGGGAAGGTGTGTTTTTAACCCCCGTTAAAACGTGTTGTAATCACCCCTGGTGATTCTGACACAGGAACCACTGATACAGGAACCACTGTCTCGGATTCAAGCTTTGCCTCCACTGCAGAGACAATGCCGAGAAAGGAACTTTCACCACTTGCCTTTTTGCTTTTCTCCAGTCCTTTAAGCATATAAAGTCTGAAAGTTTATACCTTGGAGATGAGGGGTGTTGCAGGGAGAGGGTGAAAGGGTGAAAGAAGAAGGTATGTATTTATTATTATTAGAAATTAGAAGTAAACACTAAAGCTGCTAATACATTGCTGTTACCCAGTA
Source organism: Neophocaena asiaeorientalis asiaeorientalis (assembly GCF_003031525.2). Lineage (NCBI taxonomy): Eukaryota > Metazoa > Chordata > Mammalia > Artiodactyla > Phocoenidae > Neophocaena > Neophocaena asiaeorientalis. Next base: position 4,352,401 of record NW_020173979.1, on the reverse strand, counting down.
TACAGGTGCCATTGTTTGCATTCATTCATTGGCTCAGCAGACTTTTCGAGAACCCACTATGTGACCAAGGCACTTGGCCTTGATATTGGGGATGCACCAGTTAAGAAGACAAAGAACCTGACCTTAGGGAGCACCAACTTAGTGATGGAGACAGGCAGGTTAGCGACATGCTGAGAACAATAAAACCCAACAAAAGTAGCCTGTGAGGGCAGCTCCAGGGAGGAAAAGTCAAGGAGCTCCACAGAGGAGATGGCATCAGGCTTATTTAACTAAAGCTTACTTGACCAGGAGGAGGGAATAGCACAGGGCAAAGATCAGCACGAATTAGCAATGAGCACAATGTAGAAAGCATCTGGGAGGATGCAGCAAGAGACGGACAGCAGTTTTCAAGGTCAGCCTTCACCTGTTCAGGGGGTCACAATTCTCTTGTCTGTCCAATTCTTTAAGTTGAAATGTTTTTAGGCAAAGAACTCTCCTGTTCACCATGGTTCCCACCATGCCTTACACTCAGCCTGTCTTCAAGAAGGTATGCAGGGTTGCCACTCTTTCTAGGAGAGGGAAGCTCAACAGAGAGCAGAAATCAGAGTAGTAATTTGATCTCTTCTGGGTTTTTATGAAGACTAGTCTGGTGATATGTGGTAGACAAAACACAACTGGAAGCTGAAAGAATAGCCTGGCCCAACTGTCTCCATACCTTCCTGATCCTATACCCTCCATATACATACACTTAGAAACCATATACACATCTCACTTCCTAATATACTAATATATGTTACATATGTTTAAGTAATGATTGCACCCAATTCCTGTGAGTGGGTTTTTTCCCCCACACCAACAAGCAAATTTCTGACACCAGCTAGGTATCCTACAATTCAACTCAATTTTGATATTATCTGCCTGGATATAGCATCACATCCCACAGGTTAAGGACTCAGTCCCACAAGACTGCTCACCCTCCCCTGCCTTCAGATGCCAATCTCAAGTCCAGATTGTCACCTGTGCTTCTGACCAACCAGCTATAAACCAGAGGTTCCAATGGGCTCCCTCCCCTTCAGTTAATTTGCTAGAACAGCTCACAGAACTCAGAGAAATATTTTACTTACTAGATTACTGGTTTATTATAAGAGGATATAACTCAGTAACAGCCAGATAGAAGAGATGCATAGGGCAAGGCATGGGGAAAGGATGGGAAGCTTCCCTCTCCTCTCCTAGCATGCCACTCTCCCCAATCTCCAAGCGTTCACCAACCCAGCTTTCTGAACCCTGTCCCACTGAGGTTTTATGGAGGCTTCATTACTTAAATATGATTGACTAAATCTTTAGCTACTGGTGACTGATTCAACCTCCAGCCTCTTTTCCCTCCCTGGAAGTCCAGGGTGGGACTGAAAGTTCCAAATCTCTAATCAGATATTTGTCTCCTCTGGCAACCAGCCCCTCATCCCTAGGTGACCTAGGGTCAGTCCAAAAGTCACCTCATAACAAAAGATACCATTTATAGCCCTTATCACTTAATGAATTCCAACCGTTTTAGGAGCTCCGTGCCAGGAACGGGTGAAGACCAAATACATATTTCTCATTGTAAATCACAATATCACAGTAAGACATAGAAAGGTATTTAAATGGATGTGCTAGAGATGAAATTACACTACTTTTTAAACTCCGATTTTGTTAACCATACAAAAATCTTTTCACTGAAAGGAATTATTATGAATACTAATATTTGCAGCAAGTGCAACGTGGTTGATGTTTTATTATGTTTGTTTTACCTTCATATTAACATTCTGCCATTTGATATTTAGACCATCTGGTTTTAAGCTCAAATTATTTTAAATATTTATTTATTTTTGGCAGCGTTGGGTCTTCGTTGCTGCGCACGGGCTTTCTCTAGTTGGGGCGAGCGGGGGCTACTCTTTGTTGAGGTGCGCGGGCTTCTCATTGCGGGGGCTTCTCTTGTTGCAGAGCACGGGCTCTAGAGTGCAGGCTCAGTAGTTGTGGCGCACGGGCTTAGTTGCTCCGCGGCATGTGGGATCTTCCCGGACCAGGGTTAGAACCCGTGTCCCCTGCATTGGCAGGCAGATTCTTAACCACTGTGCCACCAGGGAAGCCCTAAGCTCAAATTATTTTGATACTTGGTTCTCATAGTTTTCAGAATTGAATAAAGATATCTCACTAAGGTTCAGAGAGGTATAACAAATGGAAATGTGATAACGTATCACAGTAATGGCTGTGCTTACTAACATACAAAATTTTCAGTCTTACCAACTATGCAAAGGCTTCTGTTTAAATTCAGCTGGTAACTTCCTATCTTCTCTGAGGTCGATCAATTGTTCTTGCAAACTGATTATTGCATTTTTTATATTTTTAACCAAAAGGCTTCAAAACCACTAAAACTCTTCATTTGTTTTTTTTTTTAATTTTTATTGGAGTACAGTTGATTTACTGTGTTGTGTTAGTTTCAGGTATACAGCACAGTGAATCAGTTATACATATACATATATCCACTCTGCTTTAGATTCTTTTCCCATATAGGTCATTACAGAGTACTGAATACAGTACTGTGCAATTAGCTTGTTCTTCATTCCCACACCCAAGGGCACAATAAACACTTAAAGTGTTCAGGAGTACGTAGGACATCCCCTTGTCCATACAAGGGCAGCCTTGGGTGTCCAGGAGTCACCCTGGATGCACAAATAAAATTGGGTGCTAATTATTCACACATATAAAATTCACACATGTAAAATGAGGCGGTAAGCACCTTGCAGCTTTTTATCCTCCAAGCAAGAACTTTCAGGAATATGAACCTTGGACCATGTGTGAGGAGGTGGGTCTATTGTGAATGTAAGAGTATGGGTCCTGGAGTCAGACAGCTTGGTGTGGACCTGCTGACTGTGACCTAGGACAGGGGTCAGCAAAGTCCTTTAAGGGCCAGACAGTGAAAAGAATTGCAGGCCACCTGGTCTCACAACTACTCACTCTGTCCTTGTACAAAAGCAGCCACAGACACATGTAAACAAATGTGCAAGCTGTATGCGAACAAAACTTTACTCATAGAAACAGGTATTTCTTGAAACTCATAAAACTTCATTCGCAAGATGTTTAACTAGGGTAGGTATTAGGTGGGCGAAGTGTCAACACTACCATTTTCTTGCTATTTGCTTCTGTTTGCATTATTAATGCTATCTTCTTTCAGTAGTTTCTTTTTGCAGGACTCATTTTTAAGCCACGTGTCCATTTCGTTACGGTTAATTTAGTGAAAACAAATAGTAAATCCATTTAACCTGGCCGATATACACTGCAGAAGGTCAAGTTACACTGAAAGAAAAGGAGTGATGCATAAGCACGGCACGCCACATTTAGAGACCCTGCCCCATCCTCAGGCTTGTGTGACCTCAGACAGTCTGACCAACAGAGCAGTGAGAGGCCATTATCCATCTACATAGTAAATATTACTAAAGTGCAATGTTTTCCCCATTGTTTGAAGCCATAGAAGTTCCAAAATTTTCTCCCCACACCTCAGAGGCTCGTTTTGCCCAGGACCTGGTACATGGAGGCCTCATTTTGGAGACCACAGTCTCCAGGATAAGGCAATCCTGAGCCAGGCACTAGCAGATGAGACCTTTTCACAACGAAAAGGTGCCTGGGGTAGGGATCAATCAGGTGTTGACAAGGGGGAGGCGAGAGGGAAACTAAAGGGGTGAAGGTTGCCTAGAGTTTCCAGCTGGGGCTATTCAGTTGTGGGCTATTCAATCTGACAAGCAGGTACAACGTAGCCTTGCCCCACCATGGCCTCCTAGGCCAGGGGAAGATCCAAAGGCTGTCTCCATCCCAAGCTTCACTTGAACTCTGTCCCTCTGTACTCGCCATCATCACTGAACAGATGTGCGAGGTACGCAGCTGACTCAGAATCCTAAGACCTGGGCTCTAGTCCAAGTCGGCCTGCTGCTTAGTTGCTGCGTGACTCTTGGGCACAGATTCCTCATCTGCAAATTGAGAATAAGGGAACATATCCTGTTTGCTTCACCGAATTATAACGTGGCTGGAATAAGATAAGGCACAGGCATATGAAAAGGCTCTGAAAACTGCAAAGCATTATATAAACGCACAGCATTATTATGACTTTTTAGTATCCTATGTGCATAGTGATCAAGGTCCCAGGCAAGGCACCCTGGCCTTTGTTTTTCTGGGACACGTTCTAGGAGGGTGTATAGCCAGGTGATGTAAGAGGTGGACACCAGGATGAGTAACCCATGGGCGATGTGCCTGCATAGCTGGACATATTGAGATACCACTGACCTCAGGCATCCGGAGACTAGAGGTCACACTTGGAAACTAGGAAGCCTGGATGGTGAAGAGGATGCTGGGTCTTCTGCAGACCCAGCAGAAGACCCCAGAACTTGGCTTTCTTGGAAACTCCCCACTCTAAGCATTTCTTCAGTTGATCTGACAGAAATCAAAGAAAGAAGCTGGCACTAGATTGAAGCATTGTTTGAAGCTGGGAGATAAGAAGCCTTATCATACCTACTTTATTAACTTGAGGTCTGGCTTGCCCTGACTCTGATATAATCAGTCTATTAAAATACTTACTGAATGCTTACATAGAAGTACAATATAAGCCCATGCAATGAAAGCATTAACAATCTGATTGGGAAGATTAAATGCTGGATGGTTGGGTAAGTGATAGATAGATAGATAGATACTTGGATGGAGGAGTAAATAGGTTAAGTACAAACATGAGAAGATACTAACAACATCAGATAAAAAGAACAACTTACTGAGCATCTACAATGTGCCAGGTACAAAATGCCAGGTGATTTCGGATATGATATCAAACCTATCATTGCTGAATGATAGGCAATGATATCATCCCCATTTGTCAGATAAGGAAAGTGAGGTACAGAGAGGTTAAGTAACTTGGCAAAGCCACTCAGCTAGCTGCCCAATGTTCTTTTGTCTTACTGTTCCTGAGCCAGAGGATACCACTCCTCCCATCCCCATCTCCCAGCTCCAAACTGTCTTTGTTACTTTTGAGCCTTTGTTTTATGTAAGAACATCTTGGAAATTCTGAGAAAAGCCCCAAACTACTTCCAGACGCCTTCAAGTTTCTCAGGTGAAAGTGAGGCCTCTCAGGAGAAATCAAAGAGCTTTCTCTTCAGGCACCTACTCCCCACCAACCAGCACAGAAATGTTTGCGAGGCTGGCCAGGCTGCAGGGGCACTCTAAGGAAACTAGTTTGGAGCCAAAGGCATCTATGGGGCATTGTACATGGAGGCCCACTCCATCCTTCCTACCTCCTTTCACTTCCTGAAGCTCCATTTGCTCCCCCTTCTACTGTCTCCCTATCTCCCCACCTTCCCACCTCCAAGACAGGTAGGGGTCTGGGCAGGAGCTCAGTAATGATGTCAAGAGGGTAGGAGGGGGCTTCCCTGGTGGCGCAGTGGTTGAGGGTCCGCCTGCCGATGCAGGGGACACGGGTTCGTGTCCCGGTCCAGGAAGATCC
>NW_020173979.1:4281090-4346878 GCF_003031525.2 Neophocaena asiaeorientalis asiaeorientalis | reverse complement strand
AGAAAAAAAAAAAAAAAAAAAAAAGAGGGTAGGAGGTGCTGCAGGGCCTCTTGCCACAGACTCAGCTCTCTCCTGGGCCTCTCCATTTGACTCCTTTGCTGGCTCCCAGCTCTCTCAGGGTGCAAGGCCAAGCCTCCAGGGAATTCCTTGTGCCTTCCCACAGGGCTGGAGCCAAGAGTGAGTTTCGAGGTCACTGGCTATAGTGACAGGGAGGACTGAGGGCTCAGAGGACACTGTGAAGCACTTCTGTTAGGAGGTTCAACTGGCCATGGAAGAAGGATGCTCCTAAAATGGACTTTGTGGGGAATGGAAAATCCTCTGTGTGAGGGGTAGGGATGGGGAAGGGGGCACAACCTAGAAACCTAGCCGAATCTCTCCCAGAGTCTCTCCTATCTCTTCCTGGGTTGGCCTGCTCAGCCTCTATCCCCCATTCTCTTGACCCCTATGTCTCTTTTTGAAACTTCCCAGAGTGGAAAGCACAAGGTCCTGGTATTTGCAAGTCTCCTTTTACATAGACAAGGCTCTCTATTGATCCCAAAGAAGCTTTTCAAATACGTAACCAGGAATCAGAATTTTAGAAATGGTCAAGTTCTATTTTATGGATGGGAAGCTGAGGACTAGAGAGGTGGAATGGCTTGTCCAAGGTCATACGCACTGCAAACCCCCATTCCATTATACCGGGACAGAGGGGTGTCCTCCATATTCAGAACCAGAGACTCATCTTCCAGACATGATGGGTGGCGTTACCCATTTTATTTGACTTTCATGGGTCTTTGATCTTGAGTCTTTTCTGGCTGTGGTCCAGGAGCATGGCTGAGACGCAACTCAGTATCAAAGGCCTGGCAGCCAGCAGCCCTAGCCAGAGCTGAGGATTCCCACAGACACCCAGAACCTGGTCAGAGCTCCACCCAGAGGAGGAGCTGGGAGAGGCTCCACCCACCTGTCTGCCTGGCTGGTCTTGCAGCTCTGTCTTTCCCGCAGAGAGATCCACTCCATCAGAGAGTGACTGTGTGCCTGCACCCAGGGGGTATGGGCTGATGATGGGGAGAATCTCGGGGACCCAGAAGACCATGCCCTACCTGAAAGCCCACCGTGAAGACCTGAAGGACCTGTCCTAACGGAGCCTTGGCAGCTGTCTGGTAAGGGAACTGCTGGCCCCTCCCGGTGCCTGAAGGGAGGAAAGGGAAGGGGATCCAAATATAAGCCCTGCTGGGACTGAGGGAAGGGGGCCGGGTCTGGAATTTGCTGAGCACCTACTTTGTATCAGGTTTCACCATCATCTGAAGAACTATTGATTCCTATCCCTTTTACAGTGGAGGGAACTGAACCTCAGGGAGAAGTAATACAATCTCAGAGCAAGCGCAGAGTTAAGAGTAGAGCACCTTCTGTCTGATACTCGAGCCGCAGGTGTTCCTGTCTGTGTTGCCACCCAGGACACACACCTTCACCTTCACCTTCTGTGATTTGCTCAAGGTGGACCCATGGTAATAATGCCTTTCCTCACCTCAACCTAATTCAGGCTCCACTCCTGCTTCCCAACAAGTGTTTCTGTCTATACTGAAGAGACTGATGACAGGGGAACAGTGCCTGTGTAGGAAGGAGGCTAATATGACAAGTTTGGAGCTCACAGTATTTATGTGATGGTGATTCTGGGAATGGGAGTGGAAACCTGCACATGTCGGAACTACCTCTGCTTCTTAAACTCGATGCTGGGGATAAGGGGAAGGACAAGGGTTGAGGAAATGAACTAAAGGGAGAAAGTTTGATTATGACCATTGGTGGATTGATAATGGTATTGTTGATGCGTGAGAAAGAAAAGACTGAGGTAGAGAAACATGACAGAGTGCAGAATTATAGGAGCTTACATATGTGCAAAGATGTTCATTACTGATTTTGTAACAGTAAAAAATTTGGAAATAACTTAGTATCTATATAGGACATGTGTTATATAAATGTTAATACATTGATCTTATGAAATACCTTGCTGCCATCAGAAAGAATGAGGCAGATCTATAGGAAATGACATGGAAAGGTCCCACTGACATTGGGAAACAGCATGTGTCAGGTGCAGTGATTAAAAGCACTTGTAAATCAAGTATACTTCAATTTTTTTAAAAAAAGGTGCAAGTAAAATAAACAAAACCATAAAAATGCTAAAAAAAAAAAAAAAGCTCTTGGCTCAGCTTACCTGGATTCACTTCTGTCCCACGTGCTATGTAACCTTGGGACTTTTCTTATCCTCTCTAAGCCTCAGTTTCTTCATCTGTAAAATGAGAATGGTAGTTACTACTCCAAAAAGTTGTTGTGAGGACTGGAGAGGTTCTTGGCACAGTACAAGCATGCATTCAATATTCAATAAAGATTTGCTTTATTATTAAGTGAAAATGTAAATAGCAAAAATATATGCACGCTATCATCCCAATTTTGCTGTTAAATATTTTTCTTCCTGCAAAGATATATGTGTATATATAAACATAGTAGATGTTTGGATAAAACAACTGTTAACAGTGGTCATCTCGGAGGTATGAGACTAGAGAGGAGTGAGGGAGGGATTTACACTGTTTTTTTAAGAGAGCTTACTTTTCAGAGAAGTTTTAAGTCCACAGCAAAACTGAGCCGCATACACGTGCGTGGCCTCCTGCACCATCAATGTGCCCCACCAGAGTGTACGTTTGTTAAATTGATAACCCCACAATGACACATCACTGAGACTTACACTTCTGACTGCATACCTCTCTACTCATTTCCATTTCTACAATAAGCGTGTGTTTGTTTTGTAAGTAAAATAATGTTAATTAATGGCTGAATTGCACCCTAAGCCCCAGAATGGCAAGACTCTAGAAAGTGGCCTGGTTCACAGAAGCTACCAAAGCAGAGGGTATGACCCAGCCTGGATCTGCCTGGGAATGCGACCTGAGCCCTCACCCCCACCCCAAGAACCTCCACTCTGCTGTCACCAGCATGACGGGTCACAGGCTCACCTGCCTGACTGTCTGTTGCTCTCTCAGAGACATCTGACAGCAGCTCCCAAACCTGAGGAGGCCATGCCCCTGGGCCATGCCTACCCTGACAGTCCGCACGCATACAGTGCTCACCCGCAGCATCTGAACTGCTTCAAAGCACCCAGGGAGCGGGTCCAGGAGGTTGGGAGAGCAGCCAGTGTGACTGGGTCTTGAGGCGGCCAGCCCTGGCTTCAGAGTCTCCTCTGACATACTCTAGCACAGTGACCTTTCCGTGAGTTCCGTTTCCTCAACCCAATGCAGGGGTTAACCTGCCCATCTCACAAGGCCATTGTGAGGATAGAGCACGAAGATCTGCGGGAAAGTACCTAACACATTCCTTGGCACATGGAGGTCCTCGGGAAGTTTTCATTTCCTGGCTACGTGACCTGCTTAACAGGCCTAGAGCCTCAGATACATGGCGTAGTCAGGGGGAGTGTGTAGTCGAGGATGTCCTCCCTGGCAAAGTCAGGACAAGGACGGGGTGGGGATAGTCCTGGGGCTCCCCAGATATTCAGCTCAGGGTGGACCAGCTATATTTCTGCTCTGGTGAACCACTCTCTAAACAAGTCCTCAGCCTTTATTTGGGCTGGATTTAAAATGTGATCCTTCAATATGAAGTCACTCCTGGATGACATTCAGGGGGCAGGAGCTGAAACGGAAAGGTGTGGGAAGAGGCTGCTCCCCACAGACATGGAGAAAATGCTGTAACTGACGCCCCACAGGACAGAAAAGCTGGGCTGGGAGGAGGTGAGCCTTTTGGGTTGTCTGCCTCTCACCTACCCCATCTGTTTCCCCAGGTATTTCTACTTCAGCCCCTCTCTGCATAAGCAGCTCCTCAACATGAGGCACAGTCTCCACTTGACCTTCATGTGTCTGAGTCTCCTCACTGGAAGGTGAGCTTTGCTACCCCACGGTGGCTTTGAGCTGAACTGCTTTGGGTTTTGCATGTGGTGGGAGGGGCAGCAGTGCTTTCTACTTAGCAATGGTGAGACAGAATGTCAGGCCTTCACCTCCCTGATGCACCAGGACAAATGCAACTTCTTGCCAGTTATTCTATCTGGAGAAGTCAAGCTTCCAAAAGGGTCATAGATGGACGAACCCCTTGGGTTTGGGGGGGACGGTGCTTGGAGTGTTCCCAAATTAGCATGACACTGTGATATATAGCAAATGGGTAATAAAATGGAGTGGGATCGGGACATATATTAATTCAGCAGCTGAAAATCAGAGATTTCTCTTTGGGGAAGTTACTGCTCATATCTGAGCACAACCACACACAGACATGCAAACACAAGCTCAAGTTTGTGTGTATGCATGTTTATCCACACGTAAGCAAGCATGTGCACCGAAACCCGTTTTCTTTTCCAGGATGTGTATCCAGGGGAATCAGTTTAACATCAAGGCCAGCAGAAGTGACAAGCTGTCCCTGCCTGGCTTTGAGAATCTCACAGCAGGATATAACAAGTTTCTCAGGCCCAATTTTGGTGGTAGGTCATTCTTTTTGCCCAGGACATCAATTCAAAAAGATAGGAACAGAGACAATATGCAGACAAGGGTTTCAGGAGGTTTTAGTCAACTGCGTTTTCTGACCTGCAACCTGTTAAGGAGTGGCAGTGATGGATACAAACGGCTGCCAATGATTTTTCATGCTACCTTGGAGAAAGCACTTTCTCTGGTCTCTCCACCTGCAGGATACAGAAATACTCCTCCCCACTGAGGAGGTTCCTAGAGCCCCCTCACAACCTCACACGCGCTGTCTGCCTTCTGCCCACACTTCCAGTGTCATTATTCAAGGAACCCACCATGTCTCACCAGGACTACTACACCTGGTCCTCCTGCCTCAGCCTGCTTCCTCAAGGCTAACCCTCTACTCTGCCACCTGGATGACCCCCCTGGGTCCTTTGCCTGCTCAGAATACCTGCCTGCTTCCCAGCATCCTCAGCGTACAGTCCAGAGCCCTTTGCGTGGCACACCAGGCGCTTCCCAGCCCAGCCTCTATCTGTCTGTCAGTCTCATCTCCCCAACTTCTCCCCACTATGCCCTGCTACAAATGTGCCCCCTGACCTCCTTGGCCTCCCTGGTCTCTGTGCTTTTTGCTGAGACTGTTTACCTGTCAAGAACGGCTTGTTCCAATTTGACTCCCTGGTGAAATGCCAGTTTTCCTTCATGTCTTAGATCAAAGGCTTCCTCTTCTGAGCAGCCCACCCAGATTCCTCCAGGCCCCATCCCTTTCTTCACACTTTGTTTTGAACATATCTCCAAGTCATAGCCATTACCGGGTGATACTGTCACTGGCTTTATGTCTGTCTCAGCTCTAGGCTGCAGTCCCCTGGGGGAGTCTTGCTTTATTTACCTCACCAAACCCAGCAGCATCTCGGTACTTAACAGATAGCAAATTATCAATTAATATTTGTTGGAAGAATGAGGCAAGGAGGGAAGGAATGAGGCCACCACATACCTCCCCACAGGGTCTCAGCCTCTCTGTTTGTAAAATGCAAGACTGAACCAACGTGGTCACTAATGTCTTGTTACCTCGAGCAGAAACTAGAAAGAGCCTTGGAGTGGAACAAACCTGAGTTTGGCTCCTTGGCTCTACTGCTGAGCAAGCATCTTAGCTTTCTGAGCCTCAGTTTCCCTTTCTGTAATTGGGGGGGGCATATTATCTGCCTCACAGGGAGGACTGAATGAAATGAAGTGTGTAAATACAGCATCAGGATGCAGTCTGTTTTCATCCCTTTCCTTCTTGCTCCTCCCTTCAGATGATAAAATTCTCTGGTCAGATCTAGGATTAGTGGGTCAGTCCAGGTCCTCTGAGGAACAGACACTGGGAGGGGTTTATCCGTGCAAGATATTTATTGGGACCATATCTATGACAAAATATGGGGCAGGAAAAGGAGGAAGCTGGAGAGCTGTCAGACCGCAATGCAGGTCTGACCCCAGTGGAAGGAGGGAGGGAGGGAAGGAAGGCTGGTGGAGGAGTCTTAGACTACAGTGTGATTCTAAGTGTGTTTGGAAAGGCCACCAGGGAGTTCTTGAGCTAAAGTTCCCATCAGAGGAGTCTCCCATCTCTGTGCCTCCCAGGAACAGGCCTGCCTTAGTATTCCTGCCACGCTCAGTCCCTGGTGGGATGCAGCCCATGGGAAGCATGGCCTCCGAGCAAGTGTGGTGGAAGATTTCAGAGCACAGCAGCTGGAGCCAATCATACCGCCTTCGGTTGGAGATCTGAGAGACGCAGATTCCTGGCCACACAATTAGGATTTGAGGTCCTTATGTTAAGGGACCTTGGGGGGCTTCAACCTCCTCTGGTTTTCCCAGGAGCAACTGAACACTAATGACAAGCACATGAGTCTCCACATCTGGTTGGGTCCACTCAACAATTTCTCTGCCTCCCAGATCCCAAACAATTAGGCCAGGACACTGCCTTTTTTTTTTTTTTTTTTTTTTTTTTTTTTTGTGGTACGCGGGCCTCCCACTGCTGTGGCCTCTCCTGTTGCGGAGCACAGGCTCCGGACACACAGGCCCAGCGGCCATGGCTCATGGGTCCAGCCATTCCACGGCACGTGGGATCTTCCCGGACCGGGGCATGAACCCGTGTCCCCCGCATCGGCAGGCGGACTCTCAACCACTGCGCCACCAGGGAAGCCCGACACTGCCCTTTTTGTTGCTTGCTCACGGGCCAACAAGGTGCAGAGTCCTAGGGCAAGGTGCCCATTATGAGCCTGGAGTGGACCTAAGGGGACGAGAGGCCCAGATCCACTTGGGACAAAAATGGGGCAAGGGGTCATCAGTCAAAAGGAGGGGAAGGCACAACCCCCACCCTTTGTCACGAGCCTGTGGCACTCTGCCTTCTACAGAACCTGCATTTACAAGGCAGCCTCGAGGCCCACGGAGGGAGTGTTGCTCTCCGTAATGTCTGTTCACCCAGTTCTCGGACCCTGATGTCCTTGAGCGACAAGACCTCTACAGGGTTTTTCAGGCACTGAGCTGGCCAGCACAGGTTTGCAAGCAGGCCCTCCTGAACTCTGTCCAGAACCTGGCTTTGACCTCTTTCCTAGGAGAAAGCTGCCCTCTGGTGGCACAGCTAACTTTTATAACTCAAGGGGAAGAAGGAGCAAACTCCAGTCTATAAAAAAGCCAACTGAAGGAAGGCCTAGACTAGACTACCTAGAAACAAACTAAACAAGCAAACGAAAACCCACACTGAGGCTGGAGCTCTTGTGTGTTTTCCATTCTCCATGTTTCTCAAGGGGCGGGGAGGGGGGCAACCAGCACTGACCCACTGCCCACTGTGTTCCAGGCACATAAGATAGATCCTGTAACCTGCCCAACCCAACCCTTGATGGCTAGCATTAGTAGCTCTATTTTACAGGTAAGAAACTGTAGAACAGAGAAGTTTAGCAATTTGTTCAAGGTCACACTGCTATGATGTGGCCAGCAGAGGTTTCAAACACTGACTCTAAGCTCCTCTTCTTAACGCTGCACCTTGCTGCCTCGAGGGGCAGAAAGCCACTTAGCACCATAACTCCTTCAGCACCTTCCAGGGTCTGCCCTCAAAGATCTCCCCCTTTCCCACCAAGTATTAACACTAAGTATTAAGTTAATTATTGTTAATTGCTTTGGCTTTAAAACTCCACTTCCAAATTCTTACCTATATCCTGTGGCTTGGTTTCCTTCAATCGATCATTAGGCTGCTCTGTCTGATTCCCCCCAGTTTGCTGTTTCTAAGCGTCCTTTGAATTTGGCCTCTCCTTTTCCTGGTTAACGCGTTGTCAGTTTCCAGAGGCGTCCCCAGTTATCTTGCAAGTGAATGCTACTCCATCTGTTAACCTGGTGAGGAAAGTTTTTGCTTTTCCAGAATTAGCTAAGATCACCAGAGGAGAGGGGAAGGGAAGGGAAATGCTGTTTACTGAGTGCCTGGTAGGATGTGACAGGAACAATGCTGGGGGCTTTGTACAGATAATTATTTTTGAGCACCTTCTAGATGTCCAGCTAGGCGGGCACTTCACGTCCATTCTCTCTTGCCACCACCCTGCAAAGAAGCTGTCACACACCTAGTCTCATTTAACCCTGTCCGTGACCGTCTGATGTCATTGGCATTATATTCAAACCTGCAGGTGAGAAAACTGCAGTTCTGAAGGATCTGGTAACTTTTCCCCGATCGAAACTCACGTCTTTCTGACTCCTGGGCTTTTGTTCCACACGTCCAGCCTAAGGAGGAGTAAACGTCCCTGGCCTGGCCTGGCCGCCGAGAATGGTGGCTCCCAAACCTCAGTCCCGAGAGCTAAGACAGGCCCTCTCAGGAGTTTGGCCCATCTGCTGGGACTCCAGGATTGAGGCCCAACATCTGCACACCAGGTGAAACGTGGACAGCTCTGCAATTCTAAGTAGTTTAGGGTTCCTGGAGAATAAAGGAGGTGGAGGAAAGTGTCAGGAGGTGAGCGGGAGCTCAACCATGAGCAGTGTTGAATGCCATCTTGTGGTAAATTTACTTGGTTGGGGGTGGAAATATATTTGTGTACAAATTCCCAAATCTCTATTACATTTCTAATGAGTCCCTTGCAAAGCACCATAGGAAAAAATCCTCCAAGTAAGAAGTAGCAAATACCGCTACATTCTTCAAAATATACACTAATTAATACAGTGTGGTCTCTCTCTTATGTACTTAGCTAACTACATATTGGTGCATTTTTTTCATACAAAAGGGAGGCACACTCTACATAGTGGTTCCTCCTGAGATGGGGAGGATAGAAATTAACCTTTGATTTAGAAGTATTTTATATACTTCTAAATGGTTTAAAAGTTTCCAATAGGCGTAATTTTCTAATATATGCATATTTTTTAATTGTGCTAATGTAGGGTTAGGAAATCTGTTTGTGTTTCTATGGAAGTCTTTCTGGTTTTTCTTCATTCTTAGGAGAACCTGTTCAGATAGCACTGACTCTGGACATTGCAAGTATTTCCAGTATTTCAGAGAGTAACATGGTAAGTGTGGCCCCCTTGTCTTCCACCCAAGGAGCCCCTCTCCTGTGTTTTATGAGGCTACATGTTCTAGCTACTCAAAGCAAAACAGAGACTTACTTGGAATGGCAGAAGCTGGAGACCTATCCTGAAACTCAAGACAGTGGAAGATGCTTGTAAAACAGATCTTCTGAGTATCAGAAGGAAAGTGGATTCAAAGTCTAGGAGGGGAGAAATGAGGGAGTGGAGTGGGTGTACTTGGTGAGGGATAAAAGTGGGGGAAAAGAATAAAAGTGCAGGGGGGGAAGCCTGAATGTCACATGGTCCCTCACAGAGAGGGAGACAAGCTGATGAAAACCAACAATCACATAACTGCTTTCAACCATCCTCTCACTTAAGACAACACATTATAGATAAGGTGACACTAAAGGCAGTTTGCCAAGAGGGTCCACTGTGGATTCTGGGTAAATCCTAGACAACCTAAGCACCTTGCTCACCAAAACCTTCAACAATTTGGTGTGGCCTCTGTGATCGAGGGCAAGTAAGTTAAGACCCTGAAGATGCTCCTGTGGGGCCCCCTTTTGGCAGTGGGTGTTACTATCCAGAATCTATAAGGTGCTTTGTTCTCTTATTGCTACAGGCCACAACCTCAAGACAAACTTTATTTACCCATGTCTACTGTAGTACGTGCTCTTGACCTCAGTGGAGGTGGGTAGGGGAGTAAGACTTGACCCTTTTCCTTCCCTTTTCTGAGCTTTCTCCCTCCATCCATTTCCTCCCCACCGGCTGCCCCCTCAGGACTACACAGCCACCATATACCTCAGACAGCGCTGGACGGACCAGCGGCTGGTGTTCGAAGGCAACAAGAGCTTCACTCTGGATGCACGCCTAGTGGAGTTCCTCTGGGTGCCAGACACTTACATCGTGGAGTCCAAAAAGTCCTTCCTCCATGAAGTCACTGTGGGAAACAGGCTCATCCGCCTCTTCTCCAATGGCACAGTCCTGTATGCTCTCAGGTAATTGGGTACCCGCGACCTCAGGGTTGGAGGGGAAAGAGCAGGGAGAAAAGGCAAAGGTATTCTGAACAGCGCTCGAATAACCACCTACCCTTCTCATGTGCCTGCCTTCTTAGATCCCTGTTCCCAGAGCAGCAGGGCCCTTTCTCAGTCCAGTTTGGCTCAACAAGAATCTACTGAGAATGTGTGCTCTGTGCCAGGCCCGTGCTGGACACTGCGGATATGGAGCTGAATAAGACACTGTCCTGACACAGACACATAAGGAAAGGAAGTCAGGGCGCTGGGGCCCCAAGGTGGAGAGTAGGTTAGTGATTTGGGGTGATGTTAGAGGATGCTTTCACAGGACTCTGCGCTGAATCTTAAAGAGTTAAAGGAAGTTTGCCAAGAAGAGGTAAGGGGAACAGCAAGAGCAAACAGAGAGGTGATACAAAGAACTTTCCTTTCATGGGGCTCAGCGGGGTGGCGGTGGCTCCAGAATACATCTTTACTTAGCTGAGTCATTCTTGTACAGAGAAGCAAAGCATAGTCCTCCAAGCCTCACCACCTGTAGTCACAGGCTCCCCTTTGCCCCTTCTACAAATCCCTGAGGCCAAAACTTCCTCCCACCCAATCGTTCATCGAGCCGCTGGTTGGCAGGAACAGGGAAGATGCCCCCAAAGTGCTATGTAAGGCAGCCCACAGGCAGAGGACTCATCACTGCCTGTGCCAGGGCTGGACAAGGACTGCAAACACTGCTAGAGGCCTTCAGCAGAAGGCCAGGAACCAAATATTCATGAGGCTGATCTTAAATCCCAAGTGAGAGGCTGAAGTTATAAAACAAGGACTGAGCTAAGCAATGAACTGAATTTTCGGACCGTTTATCTGACACTCCTCAGCTGCACTGAATTTTGCAAAGGTCAGCCAGAATCCCAGCACCTCTTTCAAGAAGTCCAATAGACCTCTCCCTTGACCCCAACTCCAGTCAATATTAAGGTGCCCCTTCCTCGTATTCCCACAGCACGTGTGTGTGTGTGTGCATGTGTGTGTGTGTCTGTCTGTATTATGGCACATAACACAGTATCCTGTACAAGGATTACAAGTGATGGATGATGATTAATAGCCTGGCTCTAGAGTCAGACAGATTTGGGGAAAAGTTCTTGCTCTGTGACCTTAGGCAAGTTACTTGACTCTCTGAGCTCCAGTTTCCTCAGCAGCAAAAGGAAAATAATATTTCCTACCTAGTAAAGCTACTTTAAAAATTCAAAGGGATAATTCATGTGAAGCATTTTGTATAGGCACGGACTCCTCATGGGTCTCTCCTGGAGAACAAGTTTAAAAAACTGAATGAAAAAGCATCTCAAACAAGCCAGTGAATGATTCTGTTCTGCAATGTTGTTGCAAGTTTGCCTCTGAATTGCCAACATTCCAACTTCCTCCACTCTGGACCCCAAGCTTTAACTGAGTCTCACAGGTGTCACTTAGCACAGAAAAACTCAGGACTGCTTTGAATGTAGGCACCAAGTCACACATTCACTGTAAGAGTCAAGGTGAAAGTTCTCTTGGAGTGGCCCTTAAGAGGGAGTGTATACTTTCTATAGCATCCTCATAACACTCTCTATGAATCCATTTTTCCTTTCTTAGAATCACAACAACTGTTGCATGTAACATGGACCTGTCTAAATACCCCATGGACACACAGACATGCAAGTTGCAACTAGAAAGCTGTGAGTATACATCGTGCGGGCCCCTTAGATGATTTTCTGGGGTGACTTAGATCTGTGCTTTCATGAAGAGTGTCCTATACATAGTGGCCTTTCTCTCCTTGATGTTGATTACAATGGGTTCAGACCTTCTGGGTGTACATCCAGACAGATCTGGAGACTGCTCAAAAACAAATCTTACAGTATTACATCTTTGGGAGAGGACCACTGTGCACTGGCACCAAATATTTCCACCTAAAAGTGGATAAGACAGCCAAGCAAACAGGGGTCAATAGGACTAGGAGGGGGTCTCAGAATCTGCTAACTCATGGAAGCCAGAAAGAACACAGCAGAAGTTGGAAATGGCAAGTATACAAAACAATCACTGACATTTATTGCAAGACTGCTTCCAACTTCTAAAATAAATTGTTTGATATATATATAAAGCTTAATCTAGTAATGTCAGCAAGTGGGCATCTAAACTGCAATCTGGGGATTTGCTTGTGATAAGGAAGGAGGATTTACTCTAAGTTGATGTGTGTCAAATGAACTCCTGGCACCGTGAGTGATCTCCATGATTCCTTAGTAAACCACTCTGAAATGCCCACCATGGGGAGGTGGCACCAGTGATACGTGTTCTGGGAAGAAAATGCCGCATATAGGAGTTATCAAGGTATCAAGGCATGGCTCGTACAAGAAGGAAAAACTACAGTCAAGTGCTGGAAACCACTGGGCACTTCTCACATAAGGACACAAGTGGCCAACATCCAAGAAACACAACCATTATGAGGCAGTATTTTTCAGAGGTAGACATTTAATTAAAGACTCAGCCAGGCAGATTAATTACCTTATTGATTAAATGTATGCAAAACCTTCTTGAAGCAATACAGCTGTTTGGGGGCAGACTAAAACTTGAGGTTATCAAAAAGAGAACTCATTTTCAGCCCCACATAGAAAAAGCAATTGCCCTCCATGGATGGCTGTGCTCATCTCAAAACCCAGGAGTGAGATTCTCCTGGAAACATCAGCACTCTGCTTGCACAAATATCCCCAGTGAGCAGAGGAGGCTTTCATTGAATGTTTATCAGCAGGTATTTGGGTACAGAAACCTCACCAAGGGCATTTTTCCTGAACACCATCCCTCGACAAGAATTGATACCATCCCACAATTGCCCATATCCACTCAGGGACAGAGCAGGGAGAATGTAATGACTGTGAACATTTACCAGTTGTAATAGCAAAGTATCTAAGTAGAGGCTTGTACAACTTACTTTTTTAGATATGTTTTTTCTTTGGGATTCTAGGCCTATTTGGACAGCTGGCTTCAGTAAATGAGGGGATGCTTCCAAGGGAAAGCGCACAGAAAATTTTTACCTGGAAATCCTCCAAGAGCTCATGACTACTTCTCCCCCCTATGGAGGGGGAGATAACCACTGACAGACAGTGGATACCATAGGTTAAGACTTAACAAAATGTTAGTCCCAACACTGGCATCCCACTTCTCAGTAGCCTTGGAAAATGAAGTTCCAGGTTTAAGATCACAGGTGCCAGAATCACTGGGCTTTTCCATTCACTAGCTGGGTGACTTTGGGTGAGTAGAATTAACCTCAGTTTCCTCATCAGTGAAGTAGGAAAAATAATAGTATTTGACTCAAAGAGTTATTTTTAACAGCTTTATTGAGGTATAAATTACATACCATAAAATCCAACCATTTTAAGTGTACGATTCAAAGGTTTTTAGTAAATTTTCTGAGTTGTGCAGCCTTTGCCACATTCCATTGTTAGAACATTTCCATTACCCCAAAGAGACTCCTAGTGCCCATTTACAGTCACTCCCCATTGCCACCACCAGCTCCCAGACCACCACTAATATACCTTTTGTCTCTATGAATGTGTCTTTTCTAGATATTCCATATAAATGGACTCATACCACATGTGGTCTTTTGCATCTGGCTTCTTTCACTTAGCATAATGTTTTTTAGTTCATATATGATGAAGCATATATCAGTACTTTATTCCTTTTTACTGCTTTATTCCTTTTTATTCCAGACAAAAGAATACAAGTAGTACAAGTCTCTTTGGCTTGTTTCCGCCTTTCAGCTGTTATGAATAACACTGCTGTAACACTTGTGTACAGGTCCTTTTGTGGACATGATTTGATTCTGTTGGACAGATACTTAGGACTGAAATCCTGGGTTAAATTTATGTTTAAGTCTTCAAGAAACTGTCAAACTGTTTTCCAAAGTGGTTGCACTGTTTTACATTTCCACCAGCAATGTTCCAGCTTCTCCACATTCTCACCATCTGTTGCTGTCTGTCTTTTTAATTACAGCCATCCTAGTGGATGTGAAGTGGTATCTTACTGTGGTTTTGATTTGCATTTCCCTAATGACTAATGATTTTGAGCATCTTTTCATGTGCGTATTAACCATTCATCTATCTTCTCAAAGGTATCATTTGAGGATTAAATGACATGATAATGTTGTAAAGCACTTAGAAAGGTAATTGCTTACTAAATGATAGATATTATTATTATCATCATCCATGGGCTTTGGTATTCAACTTTCTTGAGGTACAATCCTGGTTTGTTTTTCATTTGCACTGGTATCCTGAGAAATTTATGCAACCTCTCAGAATCTGATCATTTTCATGTATAAAATGGGCAAAACATTATACTTCCTCAATTCTAAGGCACAGCATTTATTGAATAATAACATTTGAGGAAAAATGTAAGCTCTACTTTATATATATCAAGTATAAGATCCATTTCTATTTTACTTTTTTAAAAAGCTTTAAATAATGAAGAAATATGCAGGTCTACCTTGCAAGCTCATGAGAACCTTGGGGACATAATGTGTAAAGGACATAAATGTTTAATAAAAGGTAGCTATTATTACTATCATCAGGTATATTGGTAAAACTGCTTTGGGATTTATCAAAACCTATGTTTACATACATCAATAAAGTGGCTGGCTGAAGGTTTTTTGTTTTTGTTTTTGCATTTATGCCAATATGAAAATATGAATAGACCAACTGTAAAGTCCCTGAGAACCCCCTCCGAGGTGTTAGACTGTCCTGAAAAGCAATGTCTAGCACAGGTCTTTGTGGGTTCACAGATACATGTTCAAAAATATCATTTAAATAATGATAGAGGCCATTTCTAGTTGCTTATCATCTACCAGGTCTATACGATGCTTAGCATAGAAACGGTTCTCAGTTGATGGTGAAAAGCCCTAGCAGGTCATCTCATTCTGAGTAGACACTGCAATTACACTTGAGAAATCATGCCAAATTTTGCATGGGATCATCCTTGGACTTAGCACCATCAAGACAGAGCTTCCGTTTCCTCCATATCACAGCATTTTCCAGACCAGTTCAATCTGCTACCTTCTTCTGCTGATCAGGGCACTGTTTCACTTGCCAGGGGGCTATGATGGGAATGACGTGGAGTTCAGCTGGCTGAGAGGGAATGACTCTGTGCGCGGGCTGGAGAACCTGCGGCTTGCTCAGTACACCATACAACAATATTTCACATTAGCTACCAGATCGCAGCAGGAAACAGGTAACTCGCGGGACGAACTGCACAAAAGCAAAATAGCTGAGTTGTATTCTGAGTCAGAAATATCATCTTTTTTCCACTTGGTCCCTTTGGGGCCCAGGAACCCCTCTGAGGTGCGGTGGGGCAGCAGGGTTTGGGCTTGGCACTTTTACCTGCTCCCCACCTACTACTGAAAAGGTCCCCAAGGGGCTCACAGTCTAGTGAAGTAGATGTCAAGGAAACCAGCAGTTATGATGCTGCAGGAATACTATGACAGAGAAAGGCACAAGAAGAGGATCCTGGGTGAGGGCATTCCCACAAATCCCATTCTCTACAGCCACAATTTCTTTCATTGAAACTATGATGACAGTTCATGATTAACTATGTTTTGGTGAACAACAGATGGCTTCATGTGAATAGAGTGAAGTTAAACATCCCACAGGGAAACCACTCTGCTAGGTGAGCAGGGATGATTTCCTATCCCTTGTTCACCCTATCAGGAAATTATACACGATTGGTCTTGCAATTTGAGCTTCAGAGGAATGTCCTGTATTTCATTTTGGAAACCTATGTTCCTTCCACTTTCCTGGTGGTGTTATCCTGGGTTTCGTTTTGGATCTCCCTTGATTCAGTTCCTGCAAGAACCTGCATTGGTAAGTAGCTCCAACGGGAGATTTCTAAGAACTGGGTTATTAGGTCCTTATTTTTTTTTTACCTTCTACCATTGTTTTCATCGATATTCCCAGGGCAGTTCCAGGAGCTGGTTTGCTGAGAGACTCTTACAGAGAGAGAAAGAGAGACAGAGAGACTACTTTAGGAATAATGCATTTTTAAACTTGTGTTTGACAGTGACAGATAAGGGAGAATTGTGATTCGATGGTCTATTGTCTGTTATTTTGTTTACTGAACTCCTCCCTCCAGTGAGAAGACAGAAGGCGGAACATTTAGAAAATCATATCACTCATATCTGTATAAAATAGACAAATCAACCCTTTTCCAGAAGGCCACAGACTTTTCAGAATGAGCTATGCTCTATTTCTGAGTCCTGTCCTCACCTTGCCAAGTCTTGAAGGGAGACAGTCTGCCAGGGGGTGATGGAAGGTTCACTGCCCACTGACGTGGGTACATTGCTTACTTTTTTTCCCAGGAGTGACCACTGTATTGTCAATGACCACACTGATGATTGGGTCCCGCACTTCTCTTCCGAACACCAACTGCTTCATAAAGGCCATTGACGTGTACCTGGGGATCTGCTTTAGCTTCGTGTTTGGGGCCCTCCTGGAATACGCAGTTGCCCACTACAGCTCCCTACAGCAGAAGGCAGCCAAAGATAGGGTAAGAATTTTGAGGGCCCTACATATGATTCATCACCTGTGCCATATACTGGTCTGTAGAGATGACCTGGACCTGGTTCCCGACCCCCAGTGATTCAGTTTGCACCAGTGATTCTCATCCTTGTTCAGTTGGGGGAATCTGGAAGTCATGACACCTTTTACAAAAGACTGCTCTTTTCACCAAATACGGTGAGATATTAATATGTTTACCTTTCCAGCAGAAAATAACGGTGTTATCTGTATGCAACATAAAATCACAACCGCAAGAACAAGCATCCATGAAAAACCCAGTATCAAACCTAACATGATCAGCTGCTTATGTTTCAGATTAATATGTATTTAATATTTATTCATTTGTCGCATTTTTGTTTTCCTAAATTGTGTTTGACACAATAAGTAATGGTTTACTGAAAAATGTATGGAAAAATTACATTGTGGCAAATTTCGTAATTAGCATATTTTTCTGCTAACAGGGAAAGACTTATTATCTGACTTAGCTGTGAAACACCATGGTCCAGCTCTCAGAATAATAATAATGATTATTATCAATTGAGCATGTATGTGCCAGACACAGTCACAAGCTCTTTGAAAATATTATATCATTTAAAATGCTTGTAACAACCCAGTAAGGCTATCTCCATTTCTATAGTTGTGGGATCCGAGTATGGAAAGATAAGTGACTTATCCAAGGGGACACAGACAGTAAGAGGCAGAGCTGGGATTCCCACCAGCCAAATCTGCTTGGCTCCAAAGTCTGACACTTACCTGTTCTTCCCACTTGAAGTGGGCAACAGGCCATGCCCTTAACTATTATTCTCTGCAGGCCTACGGAACCCTGGGATTCTTTGGAAGCCCAATTTGATAGACGTTAGCATACTAAAGCTCCTGCTAACAGGCAAAAACATGATAGGGATCCAGTGCAGAAGAGCTGCCCTACTTCAGCAAAGTGCCAGGACTGCAAAGGATCCAATGGTGAGGAAATGAGGATTCAGAATAGCCCAAAGATCCAGTTGCCTTTTCTCTTGTGTTTAACTATTGTGAACAAGGTTTCACAATTATATTACTCAAGTACCAAAGGCAAACGATCATATGTGCCAGCCAAAGAATATGTATTTCATTTATTTTACTCCCTGTAGGCTTTCTTTTTTAAAAAATTATTTATTTTTTAAATTAAATTTATTTTTTAATTGAAGTAGAGTTGATTTACAATATTATATTAGTTTCAGGTGTACAGCATAATGGCTCGGTATTTTTATACATTATACTCCATTAAAAGTTATTACAAAATAATGGCTAATATTCCCTGTTCTGTACAATATATCCTTGCTGCTTATCTATTTTATACACAGTAGTTTATATCACCTTATCCCATACCCCTATCTTGCCCCTTCCCCTTTCTTTCTCCCCTCTCATAACCACTAGTTTCTTTTCTATATCTGTGAATCTGTTTCTGTTTTGCTATTTACATTCATTTGTTTTATTTTTTAGATTCCACATATAAGTGATATCACACAGTATTTGTCTCTCTGTCTGACTTATTCCACTAAGCATAATATTCTCTAGATCCATCCACATTACTGCAAATGACAAAATTTCATTCATTTTTATGGCTAGCTAATATTTATATATATATATATATATATATATATATATATCACATATTCTTCATCCATTTGTCTGTCGAGGGACACTTGGGTTGCTTCCATATCTTGGCTATTGTAAATAGTGCATCTGTGAACATTGGAATACATGTATCTTCTGGAATTAGTGCTTTCATTTTTACCTGGATATATACCCAAGAGTGCAATTGCTAGATCATATGGTAGTTCTATTTTCAGTTTTTTGAGGAACCTCCATACTGTTTTCCATAGTGGCTGCACCAACTTACACTCCCACCAACAGTGTACAAGGATTCCCTTTTCTCCATATCCTAGCCAATATTTGTTATTTGTAGACTTTTTGCTGATAGCCGTTTTGACAGATGTGAGGTGATATCTTATTGTTGTTTTGATTTGCATTGTTCTAATAATTAGATATGTTGAGTATCTTTTCATTTTCCTGTTAGTCATCTTTTTGTCTTCTTTGGAAAAATGTTCAGGTCCTCTGCCCATTTTTTTGATTGGGTTGTTTGTTTTTTTTGATATTGAGTTGTATGAGCTGTTTATATATTTTGGGTTTTTTTGTTGTTGTTTTATTTTGTTTTTTTAGCTTACTTTTTAAAAAAATTAATTTATTTATTTTAGGCTGCATTGGGTCTTCGTTGCTGCGTGCAGGCTTTCTCTAGTTGTGGCGAGCAGGGGCTATTCTTCATTGCGGCGCGCAGGCTTCTCATTGCCGTGGCTTCTCTTGTTGCAGAACATGGGCTATAGGTGTGTGGGCTTCAGTAGCTGTGGCTTGCAGGCTCAGTAGTTGTGGCGCATGGGCTTAGTTGCTCCGCGGCATGTGGCATCTTCCCAGACCAGGGTTTGAACCCGTGTCCCCTGCATTGGCAGGTGGATTCTTAACCACTGTGCCACCAGGGAAGTCCCTGTTTATGTATTTTGGATACTAACCCCTTGTTGTTCATATCATTTGCAAATATTATCTCCCATTCAGTAAGTTATCTTTTCACTTTATTGATAGCTTCCTTTGCTGTGCAAAAGCTTTTAATTTTAGGTCCCACTTGTTTAATTTTTGCTTTTGTTTCTTTTTGTCTTAGGAAAGTGATCCAAAAAATATTGCTATGATTTATGTCAAAGAGTGTTCTGCCTATGTTCTCTTCTAGGAGTTTTATGGTTTCAGGTCTTACATTTAGGTCTTTAATCCATTTTGAGTTTATTTTTCTGTATGGTGTGACAAAATGTTCTAATTTCATTCTTTTAAAGCTGTACAGTTTTCCCAGCACCACTTATTGAAGTAACTGTCTTTTCTCCATTACATATTCTTTTCTCCTTTGTCATAGATTAATTAACCATAGGCAATTCTGTTCTATTCTATTGATCTGTGTGTCTGTTTTTGTGCCAGTGCTATTTTGATTACTGTA
Organism: Neophocaena asiaeorientalis asiaeorientalis; assembly: GCF_003031525.2. NCBI lineage: Eukaryota > Metazoa > Chordata > Mammalia > Artiodactyla > Phocoenidae > Neophocaena > Neophocaena asiaeorientalis. Next base: position 4,327,332 of record NW_020173979.1, on the reverse strand, counting down.
GCTTTATAATAGCACAGTCTAAAGTCAGAGAGGGTGATACCTCAAGCTTTGTTCATTTTTCTCAAGATTGCTTTGGCAATTTGGGGTCTTTTTTTGTTCCATATGAATTTTAGGATTATTTGTTCTAGTTCTGGGAAAAATGTCATGGGTATTTTGATAGTGATTGCATTAAATACATAGATTGCTTTAGGTAATGTGGACATTTTAGCAATATTACGTCTTCCAATTCATGAACATGGGACATCTTCCCATTTCTTTGTACCATCTTTAGTTTTCTTCATCAGTGTTTTATAGTTTTCAGAGTATAGGTCTTTCACCTCCTTGGTTAAGTTTATTCCTAGGTATTTTACTCTTTTTGATGCCATTTTAAATGGGATGGCTTTCTTGCTTTCTCTTTCTGATGGTTCATTATTAGTGCATAGAAAAGCAACACATTTCTGTATATTAATCTTGTATCCTGCAACTTTACTAAATTCATTAGTTCTAATAATTTTTGGGTGGAGATTTTAGGGTTTTCTATGTAAAGTATCATGACATCTGCAAGTAGTGACAGTTTTACTTCTTCTCTTCCAATTTGGATGTCTTTTATTTATGTTAAATAGAAGTGGTAAGAGTGGGCATCCTTATCTTGTTCCTAAATTTAGAGGAAAGTCTTTCAGCTTTTCATCATTGAGTATGATGTTAGCTGTAGGTTTGTAAAAATTGACCCTTATTATTTTGAAATATGTTCCTTCTATACCAACTTTGATGAGAGTTTTTAATCATGAATGGATGTTTTATCACATGCTTTTTCTGCATCTATTGAGATGATCATGTGATATTTATCATTCCTTTTGTTAATGTGGTGTATTACATTGATTGATTTGCAAACACTGAACCATCATTGCATCCCTGGAATAAATCCCACTTGATCATGGTATATGATCCTTTTTATATATTGTTGGATTTGGTTTGCTAATATTTTCTTGAGGATTTTTGCATCTATATTCATCAGAGATATTGGACTGTAATTTTTTTTGTAGTGTCTTTGCCTGGTTTTGGTATCAGGGTAGTGGTGGCTTCATAAAATGAATTTGGGGGTGTTCTGTCCTCTTCAGTTTTTTTGGAATAGTTTGTGAAGGATAGGTATTAGCTCTTCTTTATATGTTTGGTAGAATTCCCCTGTGAAGCAGTCTGATCCTGGACTGTTGTTTGCTGGGAGGTTTTTTAGTTAATTTTGTTTGTTTGTTTTTTACAAATTCAATTTCACTACTAGTGATTGGTCTGTTCAAATTGTCTGTTTCTTCCTGATTCAGTCTTGGCAGGCTGGATGTTTCTAGAAATTTGTCCATTTCTTCTAGGTTGTCCAATTTGTTGGCATATAACTGTTTGTAGTATTCTCTTATGATTTTTTGTATCTCTGTGGTATCAGTTGTTATTTCTCCTCTTTCATTTATTTTACTTGGGTTCTCTCTCTTTTCTTCTTGGTGAGCTTGGCTAAAAGGTTTATATCAATTTTGTTTATCTTTTTAAAAAACCCAGCTCTTGGTTTCATTGATCTTTCCTATTATTTTTTTGGCCTCTGTTTTATTTATTTCCTCTCTGATCTTCATTATCTCCTTCCTTCTGCTAACTTTAGGCTTTGCTTGTTCATCTTTTTCTAATTCCTTTAGATGGTGGATTAGATTGTTTATTTGAGATTTTTCTTGTTTCTTGAGAAAGGCCTGTATTGCTATAAACTTCATTCTTAGAACTGCTTTTGCTGCGTCCCATAGATTTTGCAAAGTTTTGTTTCCATTTTCATTTGTCTTGAGGTATTTTCTGACTTCCTCTTAGATGTATCCATTGACGCATTGGTTTTCTAGTGGCATTTTGTTTAGTCTTCAAATGTTTTTGTTTTTTTCCAATTTTCTTCCTGTAATTAGTTTCTAGTTTCATACTGTTGCGGTTGGAAAAACTGCTTGATATAATTTCTGTCCTCTTAAATTTACTGAGACTTGTTTTGTGACCTAGCATATGATCTATCCTGGAGAAAGTTCCATGTGCACATGAAAAGAAGGTTTATTCTCCTGTTTTGGGATGGAATGTCCCATAGATATCTATTAAGTTTAACTGTTCTAATGTGTCATTTAAGACCACTGTTTCCTTACTGATTTTCTGTCTGGATGATCTGTCCATTGGTGTAAATGGGGTGTTAAAGTCCCCCATTATTATTGTATTACTGTCAATTTCTCCCTTTATGTCTGTTAGTATTTGCTTTACATATTTTGGTGCTCCTGTATTAGGTGCATTTATGCTAACAAGTGTAATATCCTCTTCTTGTATTGATCCCTTTATCATTATATAATGCCCTTCTTTGTCTTTCGTTATGGACTTTGCTTTAAAGCCTATTTTGTTTGATATGAGTATTGCTACCCTGGCTTTCTTGTCATTTCTGTGTGCATGAAATATCTTTTTCCATTCCTTCACTTTCAGTCTGTCTGTATTTAGCTCGTTTGTAGGCAGCATATAGGTAGGTCTTGTTTTTTAATCCAGTCAGCCACCTTATGTCTTTTGATTGAAGCATTTAGTCCACTGACATTTAAAGTAACTACTGATAGGTATGTAGTTATTACCATTTTATTACTTCTTTTCCAGTTGTTTTTCTGGTTCTTCTCAGTTCTTCTCTTTTTGTTTCTTGCCTTGTGGTTTGATGATTTCCTTTAATAATATGCTTATGTTCCTTTCTTTTTAGTTTTTGTCTATCTATTGTAGGTTTTTGACTTGTAGCAACCATGGAGTTCATATATATTGACCTATAACTATACTTCCTTGTTTTAAACTTGTAGTCACTTAAGTTCAAACACACTGTAAAAGATCTACATTTTTTACTCCCCTCCCCCACATTTTGTGTTTCTGATGTCATATTTTACATCTCATGTTTATCCTTCAACTGGTTTTTGCAGTTATAGTTGCTTTTACAATTTTTTGTCTTTTAATCTTCGCACTGGCTTAAGTGGTTGGTCCTCAATTCTTACTATATATTTGCCTTTCCTAGTGGGATTTTCCCTTTCCTCTAGATTCTTCTTTTCCACTTAGAAAAGACCCTTTAACATTTCCTCTAGGGTAGGCTTATTATTAATTGTTTTAGTTTTTGCTTGTCTTAGAAGTTCTTTATCTCTTCTTCAATTCTAAATAATAATCCTGCTGGGTAATATAACCTAAGTTGCTGGTTTTTCCCTTTCAGCACATTGAATGTATTATACCACACCCTTCTGGCCTGCAAAGTTTCTGCAGAGAAATCAGCTGATAGCCTTATGTGGGTTCCCTCGTATATGATTCTTTGTTTTTCTGTTGTTGCCTTTAGAATTCTCTCTTTAACATCTGGAATTTTAATTATGTCTTGGTGTGAGTTTGTTTGAGGTCAGTTTGCTTGGGACCCTCTGTGTTCCCTGTACCTGGATATTTGGTCCTTTTCTGGGTTTGGGAACTTTTTAGTCATAATTTCATCAAATACATTTTCCATCCCCTTCTCTTTTTCTCTTCTCCTTCTGGGACCCCTATAATGTGAACACTGATACACTTGATGTTATCCCAGATATCTCTCAAACTATTCTAATTTTTTTTAATTTGTTTTTCTTTTTGCTGTTCTGATTGGGTAATTTCCATTTTCTATCTTCTAGACCACTTCTGCATTTTTCTGTATCATTTAGTCTGCTTCATTCCTTCTAGTGTGAGTTTTATTTCAGTATTGAATTCTTCATTTCTAATTGGGTCTTTTTTTTTTTTTTTGGCCATGCCATGTGGCCTGTGGGATCTTAGTTCCCTGACCAGGGATTGAATCTGGGCCCCCAGCAGTGGGAGCATGGACTCTTAACCACTGGACCACCAGGAAATTCCCAAGATTGGGTTTTTCTTTATATTTTTTTAGTTCCTTGTTAAAATTCTCACCACGTTCATCTATTCTTTTCCCTAATTCAGTTAACATTCTTATTACCAATGTTATAAATTCTTTATCTGGTATTGTTTATTTCTGTTTCATTATTTATTTTTTCAGGGGGTTTCTCTTGCTCTTTCAACTGAGACCAGTTCCTTTGCCTTTTCATTTTGCTTAAATTTCTCTGCCTCTATGAGTTTAGGTGAAACAGTTACCTATTGCAGTCTTGCACGGGCATCCTTATGTGGATGTGTCCCTATACAGAGTGCATGTGCCCATTGCTTTTGCTGGATTTGGTGTTGATGCATGTCACGTCTTTCCTCAGGGTGTGCTGGCAGCTATCACCTTCGCAGAAGGTGGGACTGGAAATGGAGGGGCTAGAGCTAGAGCCTGTTGTGAAGTGTGACTTCCCTTCTGCTCAGTGGCCATCACCACCCTATTGGTGGTGGGATCTGATCCCAAGTTGCTGGAGCAGAAGCCCTGAGGGTTGGGCCCATGCTGGCTCTGTCCCCTTTAAATGTATGTTTTCCCCTCTCCCAGCACTGGGGAAGTACTGAAGCAAGGGAGGCCTGTGGGGGCTCTCGGCTTGGGTAGGCTGCAGAGAGAGGGCTGAGTGTACTGCCCTCTGATGTACTGCCTGTGCAGGCACCAGCAATTGTTGCCCTTCCTCTGCTCAGATGAAGCCTTGAGTCCAAGTCCCCTTGTCCTTCATAGCTGATCATTCCCCCAGCCTCTGCCACCCCCGCCCTGTCGGGGAGCCAAACAACAGGGCAAGCAGGACTTGTGTGGACTCTCTGTGTGTATGGGGTATGGTGGTGAGCTATGGTGGATCAGCCACTGTCAGAGCCCTGGGCTGCTCCTGAGGTGCTGCTTGAGTAAGAGTCAACAATGGCTGCCGCCACCCCACTCCAAGAAAACTTGGAGTTTTCTTCCAAGTCTATGTTGTCCCAGCCATGGTGGAGAATGGCAACTCCATGGGACTGCAAGGAGCATCACTATTTCTGTTTGTGTGGCAAAGCCCTTAAGACACTGCTGACTTCTATTAACTCTCATAATCAATTATTCCCTCCTCCCAGGAATAGAATGGAATTCACCAAACACCTACTAAATGCTCTACATAATTTATGCCAGTTAATCTTCCCATCAGTCTCAAGAGGTAGTATTAATGTCATCAACATTTTGCAGGCAAGGAAATTGAGTTCTAAAGGGATTAAGGTGACTAAAATTTCACAATAGTGAGAGGCAGAATGGGATTTGAACCCAGGTCAGCTAGCTTCAAGGTCTGAGCAATTAACATTTACCACACGGCCCTGCACACCTAGAATGGGCAATGGTTATTCTTCCCATTATACAAGCTGATGACCTAGGGACAGGTGCCTATAAACAGGATAATAGGACTGCCAAATCTTGCTTACCAGCCAATTTATGAGGCACTCAGTACTGGTCTCTCCTAAACCTAATTATTCAATACTAAGGCCTCTAAGTATATAAATATGCACTTATTTATTTTGCTGAGTCAAGTCTATCAATCTAACTGCCCTGTTTATGAACTAGGGGAAGGCAAAGGAAGTGGAAGAAGTCAACATCACTAACATCATCAACAGCTCCATCTCCAGCTTTAAACGGAAGATCAGCTTGGCCAGCATTGAAATTTCCAGCGATAACGTTGACTACAGTGACCTGACAATGAAAACTAGTGACAAGTTCAAGTTTATCTTCCGAGATAAGATGGGCAGGATTGTTGATTATTTCACAATTCAAAACCCCAGTAATGTTGATCGATATTCCAAACTCCTATTTCCTTTGATTTTTATGCTAGCCAATGTATTTTACTGGGCATACTACATGTATTTTTGAGAGTATGCTGAATTGTTTGCATGTCATACGTCTTCAACAGAACAAAGTAATGATGTAAACGATATTCTAAGCCAAGTATGCATCCTAATCCAATGGCGCCACAAGTGACTAAAATAACATTTGAGCATTTCTCCTCAAACAATGAACCCCCTCCAACCATTATTTAAGCTGTGTAGAAGTCCTAGCATTACAGAATCTTTTAATAGAAACATCAACCCATTCCTTTTTTATTTTTATGAAAGATATTCCCATGGAGCCCAAGATTACAAACCTACTCAGGACTGACTGCCCAGTGGCTCCCTGGTCTGCATTTAACTCATATAAAAAATGAAAAGGAAGCTATTACATGTATTGAGTCAAGTGTCAGAGGTTGTTTCTAAATTAATCACACATGCTATTTACTAAATCTCTACAGTGCTTATAAAATAAAATACATTGCTGCCTATTTAGGGAATAACATATTCTAGTATTTGGTTTTGATTACAATGAAATGTGGGCTTATAAAAATAAACAAAATTGAGTTATTTGTAGTGAGGTGGATGGACCTAGAGTCTGTCATACAGAGTGAAGTAAGTCAGAAAGAGAAAAACAAATACCACATGCTAACACATATATATGGAATCTAATAAAAGAAAAATAATGGTTCTGATGAACCTAGGGACAGGACAGGAATAAAGACGGAGATGTAAAGAATGGACTTGAGGACACGGGGAGGGGGAAGGGTAAGCTGGGACGAAGTGAGAGAGTGGCAATGGACATATATACACTACCAAATGTAAAACAGATAGCTAGTGGGAAGAAGCTACATAGCACAGGGAGATCACCTCCATGCTTTGTGACCACCTAGAGGGGTGGGATAGGGAGGGTGGGAGGGAGATGCAAGAGGGAGGGGATATGGGGATATATGTATAAGTATAGCTGATTCACTTTGTTATAAAGCAGAAACTAACACACCATTGTGAAGCAATTATACTCCAATAAAGATATTTAAAAAATAAAATAAAATAAAATGAAATGTGGGCTTAAGTAAATTCCCTGGAAGTCAGTGCACTAAATACCAATGTGAGTTTTTAATACAGTATTTAATGTCACAGCAGAACTGTCCCCATTTCCCAGTAAGTCCAACCTTTGAAAAATCAAATGTAAGTGAAGAAAAATTTAGTGGATGAGTAATCTCAAACATAAATCTCTTGTTTCTAAGATATAATGGATTCCCCAAACTGGGAGAGCTCTGGGGCTTTATTCCGCCATTTGACATGTCTTATCATTTTACTATTATATGCAAGCCAGTCCTAAACAGTGCTGAAGCCCTTTCCCCATAACATGGGAAGAAATGGAGGAACTTTTAAAAAAACTTATTCTAAGAGTCTTTATACTGACTATTGTCATGAAGTCTCGCAGAATCAAGTCCAATTCTATCTGCTACTCTGACACTGTGCAACACTTTGCCAGCAGCAGATCCCCCGGATCCTTCCAAGAGGAGCTTTTATCCCTATGTTTTAATGATCAGGAATGATGCTTATTAGATAATGAGCTGTATTACCCAGAAACAAGTGGCTTATCACGAGTCAACTTGGCCTTGCTCAGATACCTGATCTTTCTAGCTGGACTACTTTGAGTGGCTTATCCTGCATGAGTAGGAGAATGTTGAGTAACAGTGCTTTCTGAGTAACAGTAGGACTTCTTACAGAATCTACATTCAGGCTGCAGGCGAGCTATCTTTTCCAAGTCCAGCCACGCTCACCCTAACATAAGAAGTGCCTTATGTGCATCCCTGCCACTTGGCCAAGCTCAGCCAACAGTACCATAAATGGCAACTTGTGAGTGTGCCATGATAAAGGCTTTCAGTTCAGGCTCAATCTTTTAAAAGAATCTTGCCATCTTTAATTCTTTAGCTTCCTTTTCTAATAAATGTATCCCTTTACCCTTCCTTTCAGAAGTAAACTATGGCTTTCTATAATCCCCTATACCATAGGCTCTCATTCTTTTCCCCTTATGATACTTCTCACAATTCAGTTTCTATGGGTTTATCAAACCTGAGCTTTTAACAAAATGTTTCTGGTGGGAATGGGAGAATTAAAAGAGGTGGACTGTGACTCTATGGTTCAATCATATTTGTGATTCTTTTTAAAAAGGATTAAAAGGAAATATCTGCCCTGAAACTCCATTCAAGAATGGAGGCAACTATAAAGATGTGAAACGATGAAATACATATACCACATTAGCTACCCAAATCAAGTGGTCATCTATAGGATATGTGTTTTAAGATTCCATTTGGAAAAGGTATACATCATAAAACAAACTCAGTGGGCTCACACTCTTCCATCCTCATGTTCCACTCACCCCAGACAGTATACATATATACTCACAGACACACACACACACACACACACGTACCCCTACTATTTCCTACTGAGGAAGATAAACACTGGTGACACAGTTAATGTCATTCTTTGACACCACTGTACCACAATACTTGCCTTGCAATTCAACAGCTAGGCCTGGTGGTATTGAAAGGTCCACTTTTCAAAAAACGTCCCGGATTCCCTTCCAAGCCTTTTTCATTGTTTTGGAATTCTCTTTTGTTTTTGTTGAATGATATTTTTATAGTTTGAGAATATACTTTGGGGAAAAAAATTCTTGGATGTTTGTATCACTCTGAAATTTATGTAGGCTACAACACTAGACTTCTCAGTAGAAACTCCTAATACTCTAGATCTGTCCCATGTATCCTACCTACCCAGATCAGTCCCTGACTCGCTTTATTCGAAATATTTATTTCTTGGGTGAAAATATCAAGACCTACCTCATCAAATTTCTCAAAGTCATGAAACTAGGTAAAGTTGAGAATACCCTTAGTTATGGAAATACAATTTTAAATTATTTTGATTTTGAGAATATCAATATTTAATATCAATATCAATATTCTCAATATAGGAAGGAAGATGTATAGATATAGATATATTCAATAACAAGCTGATGACAGAGGGTTTTCAAATGAAAGACAGGGAGAAATGGAGAAATGAGCATAGCAAAAAAGAGCTAGAGATTACAGTGGACCACAAGCTGAAAATAAGTCGGCAACACAAAGGAGTACTATTAGAGAAAAAACACAGTATGGGCTTTCAGTGACAGGAAAGTATAGGGACAATCTGTAGTTAGGCAAAGTTTGACAACTGGGATTGAGGGGTGGTTTTTCCTCAGTGCTGTGCATTACTCTTACACATACAGAGCTGTTCTTCTCAGCTACTTGCTTATAGTTAATTTTGACCAGTTAGTAATGTATTTACTGCCAAAGACCCTTGCTTCTTAATAGACATTTTAAAAATTGAATCCTAACAGACAGGGGATTATGCCCCAATATATGGTCAATATAATTTATGTGTTTTACCAATGAATTTAAAGAAGGAAAGAACATATGAATACATGTTTCATTTTTTTAAAATAATTTTTAAAATATATAATATACATCTTTTTCAAGTTTTTGTAGAGAATTTATATATATCAGACTGTAGTATATTTGTGTTGAAAAACATTGAGTCCAATTTTGGTTACCACACTTTTAAGAAGGATGTACAGAAATGGAAAAAGAGAGAAAAGTGGTTAAAATCATGGAAGTGATTAAAATCATGGAAAACAGGTCCAATAAGAAGGAGCTTTTGCACCTTGAAAAGCAAGGCTGAATGATGACTGTCATTAGGTTCAAGAAGGTTTTGTACATGAGACATGCTGTGCCACTATTCACCTGAATAAGTGAACTGAATAAAAGTAAATAGAAACGAACTTAAAAGAAAGGCTAATTGTTTTGAAGAAAGAAAATGTGCAAACTGAATAATGAAATACCGTCGAATAATGAAATGCTCGGATAAACATCTAGTCTCCATCTGGAAATTTCCCATGAGAATAAATAACCTTGTCTCCCCTTTGATTTTGCCATCCACCTACCTGAAAGCAGAAGGTTCTGATAGGTAATCTTGGGAGGTTGTAGATACCGGGAGATGCCTCTGGCTGCACAAAACTAAAGTGTCATACCAAGTATTGCTAATGAAGAATGTATGCCTAAGAATATTCCTGGTGGCCCACAAGGTTGAGTTCCAAAATTATGGTTTCTTTGGGGGCATTTGAAGGGGAGTCATGTGACCCACAGCTTTCAGTGACTTGGATGTGAAATAGGCTTTGATCACCCAATCTCATTACTTAAAATTGTGCCTTTCCAGAAATTAGAGAAGAAGCAATCCCATTTGGAAAACTGGAAAGGGGAATAGAACATAAAAAGTGAGTGAATAGCTGCATGTTGATCCAAAGTCTCTGTGATCTTTGAGGACATCTGCACCTACAAGCCAGCTATCTCTTCTTTAATAAGCCCAGACTAGAGCCATGGCCTAACTGGTCTTGGAGAGTCAAGTGGTCCATACCCTGCATTCATGATGGCCTGCTTCCTATTCAAGTCAGGGCATGAATTTTACTAAAATCCTTAAGGAATGGGATATCACACTTCATCACCATGAAAATCTCCATTTTCATCTGGACGTTTTTCCTCCTACCCAATACAGAAACTTGGTTCACTTACTGTGTAGAAAATCATTAACATAACAGGCCCCGAGACTGCTTTCTTTAAGAATGGTCTCTTTGCAAGGTTGGCCCTTAGCCAGCATCTGGGAATTTGAATGTGAGGAGAGTTCCTATTATTCCCTAATTGGTAAGAGTGGCTCATGGGGCCTAACCTATTTGCACAAACAATGTGGTTTATGCTGAACACCTGCTTCTCTTCTGGGAGTCTGCAATTTTGGATCATGCTAAGCAGGGGGTGCCTATGTGACCAGCCCCCAGTAAAAATCTTGGACACTGAGTCTCTGGTGAGCTTCTTGGTAGACAGCATTCTGCACTTGTCTCAATTCCGTGCTAGGAAAAATTAAGCATGGCCTAGGGAGGACACAGGGAGAATACTCTTTGAAGTCCATGCCTGGTTTCCTCCAGGCTTCACGCCATGTGCTTTTCTTTTCCCTTAGCTGATTGTTCTTTATATCCTTTCACTATAATATATCATAGCCACGAGTACCACTGTATGCTGAGTCCTGTGAGTTCTTCTAGAGAATCACTGAACCTGTGAGTGGTTTTAGGGACTCCCAACACACATGTTTTGGAACAGTGGTTCCCAAGTCTGGCTGATCATAAGATTCACTGGTAGAGCTTTATAAACAAAAGATTCCAGAGTCTCACCCTAGACCTATGGACTCAAGATCTATATTTTTCAAAGCTCTCCAGATGTTTTCAATGTCAAGTCAGAAGGGAAGACAGATGGCAAATCTCTTGGTGGAAAAGACAACAGCTGCATTAAAGCTATATTTTCTAGGGAAAAAAATAATACAGTGTGTTTGCCACATGGAAAGGAAAAGTCCAACTCAATATGATTACTGAATATGAATAATGTATACAGCTGACGGAAAGCAAAATTTTTCTTTTGTCGCATTGAACCTGCTACGTTGGTGCCAAGGAGGAAAAGGACAGCTATTCTTTCTGATATGGCCGCAACATGACAAAAAGGCATCTAATAAAAAACATGTGGTTGAAGAGTTAGGAAGGTGTATGGGGATGCAGCAGTTCTTCATTGCAATTCCTGGTTTGTGAAACACTAAACCTTAACAGGCATTGAAATGAACTAAAAACCTTCACAGGAAAGCAAAAAGTTAGACCCTATGCAACCAAAGACTTTGGCTTCTGCAGTGGGTAGGAGGGGCAGTTGGCTTGAATGAGGCTTGAAGGTAGCTCTCAAGGAGGCTAGGGGTATGACCCCAAAGTTTCATTAAGAACTCTCAGAATGACAAAAGGAGAAGACTCAGTTGAGAAGTATGAGATTATCAAAGTTGTGACATAAAAGGGCATCTCCAAATTCAAATTTCTTTCTCATTCTTAGGGCCTCTTTCAGTCTGGCTCACCAACTTATTCTGCAACTGCACAAAAAGCAGGCCTTGCAAGTTTAGCCAGAATCCAAATCACAGCTGTACTCATTATCTTATGGAGTAAGACACTTGTTTAATTTCCAAATTTTTGAAGTAGTCTTGAAAGCTGGCTTTTTAGGTTGAAACTTTTATGGACATATTCAACAAAGAAAAAATGTGGGTATGTCCTCATAACATACAGAAATGTGGCATGACTGATGAATAACAGTTGATTTTGATGAGAGATTTCTCTTTAGGGGAAGTAGGCAAATATGTCCCTGATGGGTTTTGCTTTTCAATAACAAGTTATTGAACCAATTCGCCAAAATAAATCTTGAAGCATCTAAAGCTCTCATTCATATATCAGATCGTATCTATGGAACAAAACAAAGGAAATGGGAGAGGATGACAGTGGAAAGTGATAAACACAAATATCACCAATAAAAGTTAGACTCAGATGCCGTGGCATTTAAAGGCACGAACCTTAGAATGTAATAATAAAGTGAATTTTCAGAACGTAAAGAAGTCCCAGGAGAAACTATCCATTTAAAAGAATATGAGATGTACCTTTCCTGGGTTTGTATATTTCTTACATCCTAACAGAACATTCTAATCCATTTCACAGAGGGAATCAAAGGCAAATTCTCAACAAGGGAAATTGAACTTTGTTTAATCTACTCCTGTAGTAATTTAGCATAACTTATCCAGTTATTTTTTTCCACAAAGAATCCAATTGCGTACTCTTTTATACATATCATAAAAGATTAACCCAGTTTCATTTGGTGTAGGAGTCCAGGAATGAAAGTCAAGAGATCTGGGCTCTGCCATTACCTTAATCTCTATTTGCCTAAATTCACTAATATGTCAAGTGGAACAAAAATATTTGCCCTTCCTATTTCACAGGTTTGTGATAGGGTTAAAAATGAGATTATAAATATGAAAGTGTTCTGGAAATGTGTAATAGAAGTGGGTCCTAATTAGTTTGACATATGATTATGCATGCATTACATACCCCTAGAAAATCAGAACTGGGATGCAGCTGGGACATCGAGACATTCAACCAGCTTGTATGCCATTTTAGTAGATAAGGATCAAAGGCATCAGAGACTGTCTCCGAGATCAAACACAGTACACAGCCAGGACTAGAAGCCATGTCTTCTAAGCCCAGTGTTCTCTTTGCTGATCCTGTTACCTCCTCAAATGGTTCTGTGCACGCAGCTTCACGCTCTGCTTGTGCAGAAGCAGCACGGCAAGATTACAACATCTACAGTATTGTTATAAAAAGCCACAACCCTGGTCAGATTTAAAGTCATTATCTGTGGCCTATGTTTTGAAGGTCTCTCTCAAACTGCCAGGACTGTTCCACCCCCAGAAATTTTAGGCAGAGTATCTCTGGAATCTTTGCTGCCAAATAAGATCATTCTTCCCCAGAAAGGACTTTTTGAAGCCATTTTTTAGCACATAGGACCCGGCTTTTCACCAATTCCTTCTCAAAGCCCCTGCAGGGAAGATCACAAAAGCTGGCATCCTGCCCACACAACATATCTGACCCTGGCTAGCTGCTCCCCAAATGCAGTTAGCAAGAAAACCCTATTTCATTTCTGCAAAGGTGAAAGATCTCAGATCATGAATCCTCTCAGCACTACACAGGTGAATTGTTTTAAAAATGCATTTGTGTGTATAAGCCATACCTTTCACTGCAATGAATCTTTTGCATTGTTAATGGTAAGTTGTATGTTCTGACACAATAAATGGTAGAATTATTTCAAATTATCTCCCATTTGCTTCCTTTATTAACCAAGAGAGTACATACAGGGCAATAAAGTTATACCTTTATCAAAAAAGCACACAGTGCTTTGGTAAGCACTGTGCTATAACCACTGTTGTCTACTCAAAGTTTTATAATGTTTTCCAAATAGGACAGAGGCATAAAATAACTCTTATTCAATCTTCTTGGAAAAATTAAGAATAATTACCACAATGCACATCTCGTTTCTCATTTTTGTCATTTCTCTTCTTCACAGATATTTTAGATAGACTTGATGTTATGAGTCACATAAAAGGAAAGGAGCTCATGGTGTGTAAATGAGAGTCAATAGCTACAATTTATTAAGTGTCAGTCATATACTAAGCACCTGACCTACCCTGTCTCTCATCCTGATGATAGTCCTATGAGGTAAATGCTGTTAACCCATTTCGCAGATAAGAAAAACAATGATTCAATGAGCTTGTCTGCCTGGCTCAGTGTTACACAGTTGGTAAGTGGCAGAGCTGAGGTCTGAATCCAAGGTCTATTTGGTCGCAGGACCATGGTTTATCCATTACACCATACTGCCTCCCTCTTACAATGAGCTATTAGAGGTATAGAGAATCTGGATCTAAGTTAGATGATACTGTGGAATGAAACAAATGCAAACAGTGAGAACATGTCTCCTTCATCCACTGAATATCCACTGAAATTTCCATCTCCAAAGCCAGTAACTCACAAGGGTGAGAAAAAGCAAACTGACCCTGTGAGAAATCCAAGCAATGCAGTGGAGAGGTTAGGAACTACAGCTTTGTACTGAGTTAACTTGGGTTTGAGCCCTAGCTCTGCCTGTTTCTAGCTACTTGTGTGACCCCACCCACTTAACCTCTCTGAACCTATTTCCTTCTCTGTAAAACAGGAAAACATCCTTGTAGGCTTGAATGACACAGAGTGTACAGTATACTTAACACCATAACTGGCATATATTGTTGCATGCTCAGTAAACGCCATCTATATTTTATTAGAACTTTTAGCTGTTAGGTTGCTGTATAAAAATAAAAGACACATTATTGGTTTAAAAAATTACAGTTTCTGGTTTAACTGGTTTTTGTTGGCACCTAATGGTTCTACACTTATTGATTTAAGAGAGACTTAAAAACAAAGAGTGGGTATCAAGCACTGGGTTTCTACTTTCAAGAACAGATGCTCTTGTTTAGGCTCAGCTAACACTGAAGTTTAGTTGGACAGCTCAAAATAGAACCCACTTGATTTCTCCTGCCAGTTTAAGTAGGAAACTGGTGCTCCTAAGAGTGTGAAGATAGAGTCTCTAGAATTTCTGATTAATATGTCAGACCCTAAAATGCACATCCCATCCTTTCTTATTTCTACATAATAAAGTTTTAGCTCTTATTTGCACCATTCCCACACTTTAAAAAAAAATTTGCCTAAATAGGATTATGGACTGAAAACGAAGTAGCAGCCTGGCTATATGCCAAGCTGAAATAGAGACCACCTCTCAATAGGGCTCCTGCCCAAGGAAGCTCTCTCTACTAGACCCGCAGTCTTTTCACTTATGACTTAATCCAAGAGAAAATGTACCTGGTCCCCTTGGAAAGATAACTCTTAAAACATTTAACTCAGGATGAATGAAGAATGGGAGACACATAAACAGGGAAGTGGGAAGGAGCGTGAGGATGCTGGGAACCTTGGGATTTGGAAGTGACAATTTGACCAAGGGCTGGCACCACATAAAGTTTCATTTTAAGGTTAAAACCCATAGTTTCAGATAAGCCAAAGTAGAACAAGTCTTTATGGGAGTTTTCACCAAATATCACCCACAGGGCTGGGTCCTTATAGAATTAATTTTAGGCTTAATTTTCACCTCCCTCTCTCTCTGAACAGCTCAAGTCTCCATATTTTGTAGCAGTATACGCCTTTCATTAAAAAGCCCCCTAACTTGATCACAACTGTAATTTTACACCTATTTGAAACATTCGTTGGTTACTGTCATTCCATGAGATATAAACTTCCTACAGGCAAGAACTCTGTCTGCTTTTATTCACTGAGCATCCACAGTGCCTAGCAGAGTGACTCCCACATAAAAAGTGTCCTGTGAACACTTGTTGAGTGAATGAATACATTCATTGAATCCAACCATCCAGTGTCCCTTTGAGAAGAGCTGCAGTGATATGATGTTTCCCTGATGATTCCCAGCACACATCCTTAAAGAGTTTTTGTACCACCCTACCCACTCATCTTTTCCAGACCCAACTGCCGACGATCTCCCATCACACTGCAGGGATTTAAAACCCTTAGACTCTGGAAGATATGCCCAGGTGGTGTTAAAATGGGGGAGTATTCTTTTACAACTGAGGAAACAGAGGACACTCATGATTCGATGACAGTTTCTAGGTCTGAGAACAGCACTATGTCAGCGGAAGCCTCAGTTCCTAACACAGCAAAGACCATTGTCTTGAAAGGGTGCAGAATGGACTTCACCAGCTCACCTCAGAGCTGGGACCTGGATGGAGGGCATGGCAAGGTGTTTGGTTTCTGTAATGGAAAGCAGAAAACTTTTTTTTCTTTTTAATTACCTTATTATGTGATACAGGTCATAAGGTAAAAGAAAAGTATGAAAAGTTGCTTTTTTTATACCTGACTTTCTGATAGCCTATATGTTTTAGGGACAGATAACTTCCTAATGAGACTTTTTATAATAAAGCTTTCATTGCTTTGAAAAATATTAACTTTTCCAGTCCTTCTGGGTAGATCAAACAGACCCTGCAGTTATAGTTACAATATCCTAAAGATTTAGCTTCTCAGTAATAATGGGTAACAGCCTTCGCATTGCCACGGGCCAAAACTGTATTATTTGAAATGAAACCTCTCATAAATATCCAACTATGAAGTCACTATCTATCAACTGCTGTTATATAAACAGGGCAGAGCCAAATCCCCCATCTGCCAATATCAGAGCTGCCACAGACAATGATTTTGTGTCCAGAACCCACATATGAAACAGGCTCTTGCTCTGTCAGCCAATTCGAGGAAGCCAGTTTTGGTTTGGGTAGCCACAGTGCAGGACGGCCTGAAAGTGTCTGAATTCTTCATGCATTTCCTTTTTTCCAAGAGCTTGGACCACCCTCAGCCCCAGTTGCTCTCTTTTGGGTGGTTAAAGGATGTGACCAATTCTTTAGAAAGAATACTGCAGTTCCCAGCGTCCCACTTACTATCGCTCTTTTCTCTACCTCTCTCCATACCCTTGTGATATCGTGAAGCCCTAGACTTCTGCCCTCACTCTATTCTGAACACTTACATACCTGGTTCACTGTAGTTTTGTTCAGCACCAGAAATGCTAATGGGAAGTCTGTGGACCAAGCTAGAAACAATGTGAAGCCATCAATATAAGGCGCTGCTGCATTTACCTTTTCACAACTTCTGTTCCAGAGCCTGGAACATGACAGTCACATGATATACGTATGATAATCTGAACTCAAGCCAAGAATTTTTTTGAAGCCTAAGATTTTTTTTTTTTTTTGCGGTATGCGGGCCTCTCACTGCTGTGGCCTCTCCTGCTACGGAGCACAGGCTCCGGACGCGCAGGCTCAGCGGCCATGGCTCACGGGCCCAGCCGCTCCGCGGCATGTGGGATCTTCCAGGACCGGGGCACGAACCTGTGTCCCCTGCATAGGCAGGCGGACTCTCAACCACTGCGCCACCAGGGAAGCCGGAAGCCTAAAATTTTTAAGCAGGGAAGTAATATAATTTAGGTTTTAGAAACTGAATAAGAGTAGCTTAGAAGCTGAAGAAAAAGGAGTAGAGATCAGAATTAAGGGGACTAATTGTGCTTCCTCTAATTAAAATTTTAAAACATTATAATAATAATAGCCAAGATTGACATAACACTTATGATGTACCAGACCCTATTATAAAAGTTTTCCTTATATTAACTCATTTAATCCTCACTACAACCTAAAAGGTAGGAACTATCATTATCCTCATTTTAAGATGAGGAAATGGAGATCCAGAGAGGGTAAGCCACTTTCCCAAGGTCACACGGACAGTGACTGGCAGAGGTGTGATTCCAACTGGCCATCTAGCTTCCCAGTCCAGTGTGCAAATTACTTCCATGTGCATTATCTCAATTAGTCCTCATCTCCCACCCACCCAGCCTGCCAGTGACAGACCTAAGTAGGGTAGTGGCCAGTGCGCTGGCTCCTCCCACTGGCCTGTCCTACCTAACTTCACCTAGGTCTGGCTTATACTTCTCTGCTTACAGCCACCAAAACTTATCTGATCTCTGTCTTATTTCAGGGGCTCTGGGTCAATTTACTGGCTTTAATAGCTTAATGTGTTATTCATGCCAGGATGACTCATTCACTCTCTCAGCAAATATGTATTGAGCAACCACCATATGCCAGGCTCTGTGCTAGATGCAGAGGAAATACAGTGAACAGACCATCAAAGAAATAACTACATGTACAAAATTCAATAATTATAGCTCCTGATTAATGCCATCAAGAAAATAAATAGGATTGCATCTATAGGACAATGACCCACAGGAGTGCTTCTTTGGTATTGAGAACTTCAGGTACTGTGGCAAATCACATAGGGAAGACATTTTGGGACATTGGTGACCTTTCTATTGGGCCCCTAAATATACCACCTTGTTTGTAAAAAATAAAATGAATCTTACCATTCCCCAGCCTAGAATCCTTCAGTGGTTCGTTTGAGCCTTTAGGATAAAGTCCAAATCCCTTAGCATGACTCACATGGCCCTCCAACATTGGCCTCCTGCTCACCTTCCAGATTCAACATTGTGTCAATCCATTCCCCGACCCATTACGCACTCAGCTCTGGCCATACTCAAGACTAATCATCACATGTTGCCCTATCCATCTAGATTACCTATCCTCCTTCCCCATACGTCATCTGAGTGACCCCTATTTATCTTTCAACACTCAGACTTCAAGAAGCCTTCCCCACTCTAGGCTGGGCTTGGTAATGGTGATCTCTTAGTGTTACTGACTGAATTGTGCCCCTCCCCCAAATTCATATGTTGAAGTCTTAACTCGCAGTACATCAGATTGAGATGATATTTGGGGACAGGAGTCTTTAAAGAGGCAATTAAGTTAAAATGAAGTCATTCTGGTGGGCCCTATCCAGTATGACTGGAGTTCTTATAAGAAGAGATTAGGACACAGACACACACAGAGGAAAGACTATGTGAAGAAACAGCGAGAAGGTGGCCATTAGCAAGCCACCTTGCTGACCACCTGAGTAAGGTCTCAGAAGAAATCAACCCTGCGGTCACCTTGATTTTGGACTTCCAGCCTCAGAATTCCAGAAAATAAATTTCTATTGATTAAGTAACCCAGTCTGTGGCACCTTATGATAGCCCTAACAAACTAATACACTGTGTAAGCCTTAGTGATACGTTTGATTCACAGGCCTAAGTCAAGAAATCTCATCTTTTTAAATCGTTATGCCCCGAGTGTTAAGCTCAGGGCTGGGAATGTGGTAAACTCTCAATAAGGGTTTGCTGAATGAATGAACTTCTCATTCGTCTTGTGTGGAGGGCATCTTCAACGCAATGTTACTTCTAAAAACTGGAAAGCCGGCTGGAACAGGGAAACCATCTGAGAAAGGTTGGTTCCCTCTGAGGGAGAATAAAGGAAAGCAGCACTACAGTTCCCACTGCAACAATCAGCATTTGGAAAAACAGAAGGTTACAGAGGCACCCCCCGAGGCACAGATCTGTGGTATTTCCCAGGTCTTTCAAACACATTTAATTGTGCACATGGAAAAGAATGGCATCATTATTTAATCTAAAATATAATAACAATAGATTGCTCAAGTAGGCGCATAAGTCCCCTGCAGAGAATTTAATGTGCGTGTTGCCTTACCCACGCATACAGCCAAGGCAGTGAGAATGGAAGCCAGCCCATTCTGGGAAGAGAGAACATAGATGCCTGTGGTTGTTATAACAGCAAAAGGGGGGAAAACAAAAGAAAGCCCAAGGGTATAGCTGCAACTCCACTTAAGGCTAATGCACATCTTCATTTTCGTCCTCAGCAATAATCCAAAGAAATATCTGATGCTTCTGAAAGACTACTGTCATCCCTGGTAGATACTCATCAATTATTATTAAGCATTGCACGGTTCAGGTCTAGATACAATATGTCTGAGAAAAACCGTGGCACCTCCTTTTAATCTTGCGTAGAAAACAATTAAAGTATATAAAGCGCATTATTAAAATATGTAAAATTTATAATTTAATTATAAGATTGCAAAGCTTTATGATCTAATAGTTCTGCTGTATTTTGCATATTAGTGAACAATTGCTTTCTTAAAGCACACAGTAGAATCATTTACTTGATGCTGGAGAATAAGTTAATTATGGATTCCCTGTATATGACTAATGGATTTAATAATCACTTTACTGTAGAATTAACTTATACTTCCCTGTGCTTATAGCAGTAATGATGATATTCATAAAAGTTATATTTTTTAAAAACTGTAAGATTGGCACAAAAAGAGAAACCAATGTACAACTTGGTTTTAGAACCAGCAGTTCTAATAGATGGTTCAGAGCCATCAAGGCCCTCTCCTTGCTCCATAATAAATCATACACACCCTCTCCGCCCCCCACCCCTGCCACCAACCCTGCCTCCATTGGCTTTATTAAGGGAATTTATTTTATTTAAGGGAAGACGAAATGCTTGCCAGATGCATTTAGTGGAGCTCCTGATTTTTTTAACCTCGGTCGTGGGTTACAATAAGGATTATTCACTTACAGCCACTTCACAGAGCTCTGGGAAGCCCCATATATGCTGAGATCACATTGGGATGCCCAAGTCCCTCTTTTCGTCCTCAGTTTTAGTCCCTTGAAGCCACTCATTTTTCTCCTTCAGCCAGAACAAACAACATTGGTGGAAAAAGTAACAGGAATGCCTTTTGTTTCATAAGGAGAGTCTTTAGCAATGCTTTTCTCAACTTTTATATCCTTCCTTACCACTAAGAACAGAACTAACACCATATTGAAACTGCCTCCCTAGTTCTTTAGCTTATGTATTCTATTATTTTAGCCCTGCATGTCAAGAGTTAAACATTAGAGAAATGTTGCTTGTGCCCAAATAGCTCACTAGGTTCCCTGAAGAAAGTTCTCATCCCACTTCCCGGGGTGGTAGATAAGTTCACTTTCAGCCTAAAACCTTGCAAATAAGCAGAGATAAGAATGGTAAAGTAAAAATAACTGCTAATGACTTGAGGTTTTGCAGGAGCCTTGTGATCCAGCCTACGTGAGCAAGCAGAAAAACACAGAAATGTTATGGTTTCCTTGAAGGCCAGGTGGCTCCAAGAAGTCTACAATCCACCTTTACTCTTTAACCTTGAACGCTCCTGCTTCCCCTTTTCCCTTAGCCTGAAAGCCGCCTGAATTCTATGTTGAGATAAAACGGTTCTTTAAGACATTAGTGTGCCATCTTCCCGGTTTGCTGGCTTTCCGAATAAAGTCACTATTCCTTGTCGCAACACCTTGTCTCTCGACCTACTGGCTTGTAGAGCCGCAAGCAGTATGAGCTTGGACTCGGTGACACCACCATCACCATCATCACCATCACCATCATCACCATCATCCTCCGGGTTATTCTTCCTCATGGAATTAGCAATGGAAGATCTGGATTTTATTTCCAGCTCTGTCAGCTTGGAGATGACCTTGGATGGGTCACTAAACCTCTTCAAACGTGTTTGCATAGCTCTAAAATGTGAAAACTGGTTACTACTGACTCTGAATGCGCTTTGTCTACTGTCAAGTCCTAAATACAGGCCAAAATACGGTGCTCCCTCCTAACCAAATGCACATCACCCACCCCTCCATGAATTACTTTGCCAATTCTGTCATGGAAATTTGAATATTCTGGAAGAAAAGAACTATGGCTTACACTTTGATATACTGCGCAGAGCTGTTCACAAAGTATGTACTTACTAAATACCTGTTAGTGAATTGATTGAAGGAGTGTAAATTCTTAATTTGCTCCCTGAGGACTTGAGGGATTGTAATTTCCTTTAGGTCAGATACCTGAAGCTATAACGGTGAATCCTTGAATCTCTGTCCCCCTGCCTCACGTCTCCACCAATCTCTTCCAGGAACTCTGAGAGTGCAGAGTCATACATGGTGATGACAGGCTTCCAGGAAATGTGACCTATCCCCTAGTGGGGACTCAGGAGATCTAAGGGTACCACTTCCTGCTCCATCCCTGGGTTCTTCACCAAGTGCCAGATACCTGTTCCCTCCTCCTTAGCACACCATGGGAGTAAACTAAACTTCTTTATGAAATACTGAATTGCTTTGACAAGCAAGAAATCCAGGAAGTTTCGCTTTTATTTTATTCATAACATATGTAACATTATTAGAGGGAAATTTTTAAGCTAAATTTTCAAGATTTCATTTAAGTTCTTCTCAGCTCATTAAAACGTAGCCAGCAAATGGTAGGCTGAATTAAATGTTCCAATTCCTTTTTATACCCAAACATTTTGTTTGTTTGTTTAATGAACTTTATTTACACTTAACTTCCCTCCATACTGCCACTCCCCAGCCACAGTCATTTTTGTGGCAATTGGAGTGATTTGTTTATACTGGTTAGTCATAAAAAATAATCAAGATACTCCCTGAAATTCATTTTTCTCATAAAAAAATATGTAACCCTACAAACTCCTTGCCCAAATTTATACCCTTTTCTCGTCATCCACAATCTTTGGCTTTTGACCTAAAGCACTGCTTCTGAGACTGAAATGTGCATACATATCACCTGGGGTTCTCGGTGATCAGGTGGGCCCAGATTCTGCATTTCTAACAAACTCCCAGGTGAGGTAGGTGAGCTGCCAGTCCCGAGATACACTTTAAGTAGCAAGGACCTAACATTTTTGTGGATCAGCCTTGAAAAAACAACCTTTTTAATTTTATACTCAGAAAATTCATACTATATAATTTTTATGCAAGAAACAAATGTTTAAACTGAGCAATTTCTACTACTCAGAAATAATTGTATTATTCTTTTTCTCTTGAAATACTAAAATGTACCACCTTTCATCTCTGTCTCCACTTCATCTCCATTTTGGCCTCATATTCCCATCTCTTTTTTCAACCTGCTCCACAAACTAAAATACACCAAGTGCTACACAAGTATAAACTGCTTCTCTGATTTTCAGGTGTCTTTTGCCTTTCATATGTTAAATAATATTTAAAATATATTGGATTTATATAATACTTTATGCCTTACAAAAGGCTCACATGCACTTATTTCATAAAAATAAGTTCATATCTAGAGAGAGAGAGAATGACAGAATGAAAAAAGTAGATGGACTTTGAAGTGAGATTCACCTGGGTACAGATCCTGGCTCTGCTAAATATTCAGTGTTGGGCAAATTATTTAACCTCTTTGCTTAAGTTTTCTCATTTGTCAAAGTGGGGGAGGGGAGTATAAATAACCACATATCATGAGCTAGTTATTTGGGTTAAGGTTGGGGTTATGAGATTTCAAAGGAAGCTGACTAGCCAAGATTGGGAACACAAAGGACACTTCATATGTGTCCCCTCCAGACTCACATCCAGCTGCCCCTCTAATCCTACTTCGTTGTTTAGGGATCTCTCAATGCCCCCTGTCCTGTGATAGTTGTCCTTCTCTAGGATGGCAACTGGCATCAGACACTATCTCCTCCTTTCCTCTTTACTTCCCAAATCTTTCAGATTCTTCTATAAAACCTGCTGCTTTTGTAAAGCATGCAGCTGGTATTTGACACCTAGATTTCAAGTGATCAAACAAGACATGATGACAAATCTAAGAAAAATGACACCAGCCCTTCGAACAAAACCAAAATCAATTCCCTTCCCACCCCCATTCCTTGAGATTCCCCCTTTTCCAGCTGCTATCTTGCCTCATCTATCATACTTAGACAGAAATCCATATGTCTAGTTTAAATGACTGTTTCTCAGGCAACAGCCAGGTCACTTAGCAAGAGTCTAAAGCAAGCCAATACAATATTCTCCCAGAGTGATATTCGGCCAGAGGTTACTGTGCCAGAGTAGGTTAATTATTCTAAGACTTACTTTTACTATAATTATTGATTGCCATGAACTAATGAAAAAAGAAAAGCCGCTATTTATTAAGTGCCTCTGTATCCCCTAGAAGCTTTTACATATGTATCTTATTTTCTCTTCAACACAACTCTGCAAAATGTTTTCCAATTTTAAGAAAATTTTAGGACCAAGTTGGTGAAATTACTTGCCCAAGGTCATGAGCTGGTGATGGGCAGAGCCAAGATTCAAAGCCATAAGCGGTTATCTGACTGTGTTCCGTTACTATTACCTTTAATTTAAAATTCACGTTTAGCCAAGAATATTGAAGAGTTCCACATGACTTCAAACAAACAGCAACAGTCCCTTGTACCATCCCTCCCCACCTCTAATTCTCATTCCCCAGAGCAAACCTCTTTCGACTGCTTTTTCTGCTATTTACCTCCTACCATCTTTTCTTTTAAAATATGCTTAATTGCTCTTTCTTGATTTTAAAATTTTCGAATTATAATTGACTACTATGAAAGATGAGGATTAACTCTCAATCACCATGTCCTCCCCACAACTCCCCTCTTCTTCCTTCTAATATAAAAATATAAGAATTTTTGGCTAAACCAATAGTCAATATTTACATTGATTTAGACATAGAAATATTATCCACAGACGAGCAACAGTAATAGCATATCTTGATAATGTTTCTTTTCTCGTATAACAGTTTTCCCCGGAATTAATAATTGCATTACCTTTCCATTTCTTTAGTATTTTATGTTTCTATTACTAATCCATCCTTAGCTCTCTGCCAGAACCATAAAACTCTCAGTATGGTCAGTCAAATGCATCAAGCGATTTAACATTTTTCTGTGAGTGCATGCTTTGTTTTGTTTTTCCCCAACATTCATCCTGGAACCACAAACTGCCCCAACCCACACTGATCACTCTTGAAGCTGGCCTCATTTGTTGTGCTGGGATCTTAGTAGGCCATTTGACCTAGAGATGCATGGCATTCAGTTCTGAAAAGTTCTCCTGTATGGTTTCTTACATAATTTCCTTCCCTGTGATAATTCTCTGCTCTCTATTTCTGTAACTCTTACTAGTTGGATATTGGAACTCAAGAATTAAGATCCTTGGGGAAGCTGGGACAAAGTGAGAGAGTAGCATTGACATATACACACTACGAAATGTAAAATAGCTAGTGGGAAGCGGCTGCATAGCACAGGGAGATCAGCTCCGTGCTTTGTGACCACCTAGAGGGGTAGGATACGGAGGGTCGGAGGCAGGCTCAAGAGGCAGGGGATATGGGGATATGTGTATACATATGGCCGATTCACTTTGTTATACAGCAGAAACTAACACACCATTGTAAAGCAATTATACTCCAATAAAGAAGTAAAAAACAAAAAGAATTAAGGTCCTCTATCTCATCTCTTCTTGCCTATTTTTTTTTTACCTTTTTAATTTTTATTTTGGATGATTTCTTCAACTTTTCCTTCAAACTAGTGGGTTTTTTATTTTTGGCATTTTATTTTTCATTTCTGAGGTCTATTTTTCTTCTCTGAATGTTTGTTCTTTTAAAATATGCTTAATTGCTCTTTCTTGATTTTAAAATTTTCGAATTATAATTGACTACTATGAAAGATGAGGATTAACTCTCAATCACCATGTCCTCCCCACAACTCCCCTCTTCTTCCTTCTAATATAAAAATATAAGAATTTTTGGCTAAACCAATAGTCAATATTTACATTGATTTAGACATAGAAATATTATCCACAGACGAGCAACAGTAATAGCATATCTTGATAATGTTTCTTTTCTCGTATAACAGTTTTCCCCGGAATTAATAATTGCATTACCTTTCCATTTCTTTAGTATTTTATGTTTCTATTACTAATCCATCCTTAGCTCTCTGCCAGAACCATAAAACTCTCAGTATGGTCAGTCAAATGCATCAAGCGATTTAACATTTTTCTGTGAGTGCATGCTTTGTTTTGTTTTTCCCCAACATTCATCCTGGAACCACAAACTGCCCCAACCCACACTGATCACTCTTGAAGCTGGCCTCATTTGTTGTGCTGGGATCTTAGTAGGCCATTTGACCTAGAGATGCATGGCATTCAGTTCTGAAAAGTTCTCCTGTATGGTTTCTTACATAATTTCCTTCCCTGTGATAATTCTCTGCTCTCTATTTCTGTAACTCTTACTAGTTGGATATTGGAACTCAAGAATTAAGATCCTTGGGGAAGCTGGGACAAAGTGAGAGAGTAGCATTGACATATACACACTACGAAATGTAAAATAGCTAGTGGGAAGCGGCTGCATAGCACAGGGAGATCAGCTCCGTGCTTTGTGACCACCTAGAGGGGTAGGATACGGAGGGTCGGAGGCAGGCTCAAGAGGCAGGGGATATGGGGATATGTGTATACATATGGCCGATTCACTTTGTTATACAGCAGAAACTAACACACCATTGTAAAGCAATTATACTCCAATAAAGAAGTAAAAAACAAAAAGAATTAAGGTCCTCTATCTCATCTCTTCTTGCCTATTTTTTTTTTACCTTTTTAATTTTTATTTTGGATGATTTCTTCAACTTTTCCTTCAAACTAGTGGGTTTTTTATTTTTGGCATTTTATTTTTCATTTCTGAGGTCTATTTTTCTTCTCTGAATGTTTGTTTATTATGGCATCTTGTGCTTGTTCCAGGGATGCAAAATTTCCTTTTCTCCCTCTAAAGATACAGTTAAAAAAAAAAAGTTTTCTTCTACTCCCTAAGTTGTCTATTTCCTACAAGTAGTATTTTTCTATTTGCTTATTTGATTCTCATCTTTCTTATCAGAGGCTTTTTCCTCTTGCCTGCATCACTCTGAAGCACTCTTAAATATGACACAGGAAGTTCTGTATGTGGACAGAACATCCAACTGGTAAGCTTTTAAAGAGAGTGATAAAAGGGTGATGAGATGGTGGGTCAGCTTTTTCATTGGTTAATACCCAAAGACATCATCCAAAAGTTATATTTCCCATAGATCAGCTTCCCCATAGGACCCTCCCATTTCTTCCTCGGAAGGAAGAACCTGGCTGCCAGCATCCTGGGAGCCCAGAGGGAAAATGGGCATGAGGTGTTGCTGTTCAGTAAACTGACTTTCAGTAAATCTCCTGGCCACAGCTGAGCAAGGCTTACAAGATTTAACTCCTGGATTTTTTTTAGCCAGCTACCCTGGAAGGGATCTTACTGTCCTACAGACCAGCAGTCCCCCATCTTTTTGGCACTAGGGACCAGTTCCATGGAAGAAAATTTTTCCACAGACTGGGGGGGGAGGGGAAAGGTCCAGGCGGTAATGCGAGCTATGGGGAGCGGCAGGTGAAGCTTCACTCGCCTGCCACTCACCTCCTGCTGTGTGGCCCGGTTCACAACAGGCCTGGGGGTTGGGGACCCCTGCTATAGACTAATTTTCAAAACATCCCCTGTTTTCAGCCCCACTCTACAACTTGGTCTCCAGAGGTTCCTACTGCTTTCAAGTCTTGACATTCTGGAGTTCTGCAGTACAACATGGCTGGCTTCTTGTCACCTTCTCCCACTACAGATATCTAGGGTTCTATTCCCTCTGATGTGCTAAATCAGTTACCACCTGTTCATTTGCTTCCCAGCTTCCAACACTGTGTTGATTTTCTCATTTGCTATGGAGCCCTCTCCTGTTTTTCTTGGTCCTTGTTACTGTGTGTTTTCCAAATTTCTTCACTGTCATTTTAGTGGGATTGGAGGAGGGAACATGTGAGAACTAATTTACCATGTTTAACTAGAATGCACATGCTTTATTCTTGTTTAGCAGTTATTTTAGAATCAGAGTGTGTTAAATAATGGCCTAAAACCTCACTTGACCCTCAAATAAACAGAGACCAATTAGGTTGGGCCACGGATATTCTCTAGTATTTTATAAAATAGTAGCCTAGGTGTATTGAATGTTAGTCTAACTCTTATGACTAGAACAGAAGGAAGAAAAGAAAGGAGGAAGGCAGGGAGGGAGGGAGGGAGGGGAGAAGGGAGGGAGGGAGAGAGAAAAGAAGGAGGAAAGTAAGGAGAGAAAAAAGAAAGAAATTCTCTAAATTTTTTTTTTAATCACACATGATAATAAACTTTATACTTTACATAATTTTTCTTCATTAATACTTCTTGAGCTTTACCATTAAGTGGTATAAAACGATTCTATTCTCATACAATAACTGTCTCAGGATTTGGCTTCCAGAACCAACAGGAAGCAAAACTACACTTCTATTGCCAAGAGTGTAGTTTGTTTTAAACCCAAA
Source organism: Neophocaena asiaeorientalis asiaeorientalis (assembly GCF_003031525.2). Classification (NCBI taxonomy): domain Eukaryota; kingdom Metazoa; phylum Chordata; class Mammalia; order Artiodactyla; family Phocoenidae; genus Neophocaena; species Neophocaena asiaeorientalis. The sequence goes on along the minus strand of NW_020173979.1, from coordinate 4,299,520 downwards.
AACTGCTCTTATAAAAACTGCATCCCAGAAGAGCATTTGTGGATGTTTAAATACCCTATTTATCTTCTCTAGACTTGGAATCTGATGTCAATATTGGCTTGAAACCATCTGTGGCAGATTTGTGATTTTTTGTTTTTTTGGAGGGGAAAGAGGAAAAAGAAAAAGAAGAAATGGGTACTTTTTTCCCCCTCTTGGCTTAAAACTAAACATTCAAGGCTCATGTTCATTGCCTGGAATGAAGCCTCTGGTAAGCATAGTGATGTTTGCAGCCCGACTACATGTTTTGCAAAGTCCCCCCACTTTGCATCATGAGAGCTGACTGAGATTATTCACGGGAGGTGGTGACTGAGGAAAATATGATTTAGAACTCTGCTCCCAGCCTGCAAACTGCTTGTCTGGGACTGTGTGGGATCAATGTGGCTGCTGCTTAGAAAGTGGGAATGTAGAAGGTCAGCTCTGTGACTTGGACAGAAATAGTCATCTCTATGGTCAGTGTAGGCACTACCTGGCATGTGTCCTGGATGAAGAGGTGCTGATGGATGGAGAAATCTCCAAGCCATGATGCATCTGTGTGACCTAGGGAAGCATTGGTGGGCTGAAAGGAAAGACCTATGAGAATGTTTGCTAGTTCAGGAAGCTAAACTCTCAGCAGAGCACCAATATTAGCATGAAACACAAAGGACCTTGTGAATCAGGTAACACAGAATCCCCATACCATTCAGTAGAATTTTTAAAGAATAAAGGATGTAGGACTCTGCATATGTTTTTCTATTTCTAACATTGACAAATGATATAAGAGCCTGGTATCTATTTGTGGTTATAATCTGACTTAATTTCTGGGTAATGTGACCTCTAGGCATGTGGAGTTAGTTGTCCAGGACTTGATTTAGTGGTGCTCCGTAGATAAAATTATACAAGAATCAAAAAATTAACTATAATAGAATTCCACTATGTGACTTCACCAAGTAATAGCAAATGTTTCTGTTTATATATTTCATTAACAATAATAGCAGTATTTTCTTTGTCTCTTCTATAGTTATCATGCAAAATTAACTAAATTTTAATTTAGTGATATCTACATGGAGTTAAAATAAGATAAATGCAAAAAGGTAAATGCCTTGATAATTATGAATTATATCTGTGCTGGATTCAATACATTTTAAAAGTAAGGACATGGCACATAATCAGTTGGATGAAATTTCATTTTAGTGTGAGAGTCAAAACTTACATCATTTGAAAGAACTACATGTAAATAGACTATAAATCTACATTACTTCATAAGTAAGTAGAAAAGACTTCCTATGTCAATGGGAAATCATTTGCTTTATTTCAGTGCTCTTAAGAGCCATAATAAGACAAAGTTCTTATAAGGCTGCATTTTCCTTGCGAGGAGAAAGAAACCAATGTAAACATAAAACTACTATACTCATTGGGAAAGATGAAGAAAAATAAAGCAATTACAACAGTAACTTTCACAGAGATAGTTTTGCAGCCCCATATTAATATAATTCATTCTTCAGAAATGAGTCATTGCAATTTCTTATAGATTTTCAAATGTCCTAATGCATGCTCTCCAGAGCTCTAAACTGCTCACTAAACACTTCAAAATATAGGTCTGGAAATAGCTATTAATGAAATAGGGCAAGTTCAACAGTTATCTCAGTACCTAGAATCCACAGTGTTATCACATGCTCACACTATAAACACTTGCATTTCAGAATATGATCATCCCACTTAGTTTTCAAAAGTCCATAGGTACAGTTTTCCTTACTACATTTGTTTCTGACAGGTAAAACCTTGAGATCTCAAGAAGCAGATTCCTAGAAAGAAATAAAGCTTAAGCAGCAATGCCCCTACTGTAATAATGTCAACCCATTCTAACACAGTATTAGAATTGCAGATACAGATGCAGTTTGCAGAGTGCTGCAGTACTGGATGTGCTAAAACTCAAAACTCCTGAGAGTTACATAGCTCAGCAAAGAGAATATTTTTGCCTCAGATCCACGTGTTCAAAATAATATCTCCAATCAGCTCTAACCTATTATTGTGAAAGTATTCTGTTGTAAATGAGAAACAATAGTTGTTTTCTCCAGAGTACTAGAACCACAGCGACACGTGAAGTGTAGTGATCCTGATATCATTATCATATTTATTATTAATGGGTATTCATAAGACTGAGCTTTCCAGAGTCCACTTAAATTTTTTTTTTTTTACTTAGGGTATCTCTTTTAGTATCATTTTCCAGGTCATCAAAGCTAGTTTTCAGGAATTTTCTACATCATTTCTAATCACTGATTCACATCTTTTCAGGGTAATTCGTGAGTTCCTGAAGCTGAGAATATGAGTCTAAAAGGACTGGTAATGTCAATGATTTGGGCATACAAAATCTTCCATTCTTGATTTGGTTACTCCCTCCACATTCTAATTTCTACAAGAATAATAGCACTATTTGAAGGTAAAGTATAAGAAAATTAATTCAGCAAGTAGGATTCTTTCAGAATCTTGTGACAAGCCTTTAAAAATTCACCACATTTACAAAAACAGAGTTAACCATTACTCTGTTAATTTATGTTAATACCTTCCTGTAATGGTCTGAATTCACATGCTTTGCAAAATGACCAATTTGCCAACATAATTACGATTTTCCTACATCAATAAGAAACAATTTGCACTTATTTTAACATACTGATATATATATCTACCAGAAACAACAAGCCAATCCTTTAAAATATTTTCAAAGCTGTATTTTACTCAACTCTGACTCAATGTTCCTGAACTAAATAATACAAACATAATGTGGTTTAACAGTCCATTGGGTACCATTTTCTTTGGGGTTCTGGCAGATAATATGATAGATTGACTTTGAACTTTGATCGTGCTTGGGCTATGGAAAGTCTGTGCGACCTTTTGGGGACAAAACAGGTAGATTTACCGTGAGTGATATTAGCACAGGTTATTGTGAGTAGATTAAGTTTGTAATACACAGGAAAATTAAAGGGCCAACTTCACTGATTAATATGTGGCATTCGCTGGAACAGTGAAGTCATATTAGAGTTTCTTTTAGCCAAGAATGGAGTAATTGATTGGTGGACAATTCAAGGATTAAAACTAAATATGTTTGATTCATTTAAGTCCAAGAAAAGGTTACTATTGTTAGCAATCATAAAGTACTCCCAAAAGAGAAAAAACAAAAATGAAAAGTATTACCAAATATTGGAAGCTTTCAGCACAAGCTAGGACAGAAAATTTGGTGGTTAGGAGAGCTAAACTAAATCATCTATTCTTTATGAGTTTCTTGATATAAAATGTACTCCCTAATGTTGAGAAGCAACAATTTAACACTAGTTCACTTTTTGTTTTATTTCTTATCCTATTTATTTTTGATTGGATGTTCACAAACTAATACTTCCAAGGGCCACATAGAGTAGTTTTGCCTGTGTAAAGGGGGATTTATGTGATTTCTGGTTTTTTATTTGGTGCTCTTGGCATTGACATTCCTGCTTTCTCAGAACAAAAAAGAGAAACTAATGTTAAATTGACTGATAGCCCATTCTGATTCCCTGAGATTACTCTGATGAAAAACTACTTCAAATTAAGAAATAGAAGCTATAGAATATCAAATTTATAAAAGCTATCTGCCTTTATAGGACCATATCAGCCATTAAATAACCATACAATGTTGGCTTGTATCAACTGCTATAGATACTACAACAAATAGTTAAATAAGGGGGCAAGAAAATTCACACAGCTGGACTAAAGATGACTCAATTTTTGTACCCTGGGCCATAAAAGTCAATTTCCAAGATGCTGTATCATGTATGCAACGATGATATTTCATTATGTTTCAGGAAGAATTTTTAGGATACATAATTTAGTAATACAAATATTAATACATATATTTTAAATTTTATCCTCTAAATGGATAAAAATGTCCTCTGAGGCAACTTGTACAAGTTTAGGATATTTTTATGTGATTTTTAAAAAAGAAAAATAACACCACAATAGAATTTACCATATTCTTAATTGTTTTACTTCTTTTCTGAATAAAGAGTCTGTTTTAGATTTAGTTCCATTGTTGAAATAAAATTATAAAGCTAGTTATGGTATAATGGGGCAAATGGTGTAATGGGAAAAACAGTTACTTTGCAGATAGACAAACCTTATTTAATTCTGGGCTCTGCCACTTAACTATGTGACTGACCTTGGGCAAGGTGCTTAAAATCTTTGAAGTCGCCTATAAACTAAGAAAATACCTACGTTGCCAACTGGTAGTGTTAAATAAGAATTGTACAAAGCTTGGTACGTAAGCGTTCAAATATTTTTTTTTTCCTTTTCCCAACCACAAAGTGAAAATGAAATACTAGAGTAATGACTATTTTTAATCCCTTATATTATAAAAAATGGCGTTTGTATTTTTTGACATGGTACTTTTTTTTAAACAGTTTTAATTGAGATACAATTCCCATACCCTACAATTCACCCATCTAAAGTATACAACGTAATGGCTTTTAGTATATTCACAGAGCTGTGCATTCATCACAATCAATTTTATTCACCACAATCAATTTTATATTTTCATTGCCCCAAAAAAGAAGCCCCCCTCCTCTTAGTCATCACCCTCCAATCATCTCATCCTGTCCAGAACTAGACAATCGCTAATGTCCTTTCAGTCCCTATAGGCTTTCTTATTCTAGACATTTTATGTAAATGGAATCATGCAATATGTGGTCCTTTGTGACTGACTTCTTTCCTTAACATGATGTTTTCAAGGTTCATCCATGTTGGAGCATGTGTGAGTACTTCATTCCTTTCTATTGCTAACTATTATTCCACTGTATGTATATACTACATTTTAAAAATCATTCTTCAGTTGATGGGCGTTTGGGCTGTTTCCACTTTTTGGTTATTAGGAATAATGCTACTATGAACATTAGTGTACAAGTTTTTGTAGGGATGTGCTTTCATTCCTCTTGGGTATGTGCCTACAGGTAGAAATCCTGCATCATATGGCAACTCTTTGTTTAACGACTTGAGGAATTTCTAGAGTGTTCTCCAAAGGACCTGCAACATTTTACATTCCTACCAGAAGGTTATAAGGGTCCCAGTTTCTCAACGTCCTCACCAACACTTGTTATTATCTTTTAATTGTTTAAATTATAGCCCTCCTAGTGTATTTGAAAATGGTATCTCATATTAGTTTTTTTTTTTTTTTGCGGTACGCGGGCCTCTCACTGTTGTGGCCTCTCCCATTGCGGCGCACAGGCTCCTGACGCGCAGGCTCAGTGGCCATGGCTCACAGGCCCAGCCGCTCCGCGGCATGTGGGATCCTCCCGGGCCGGGGCACAAACCCATGTCCCCTGCATCGGCAGGCGGACTCTCAACCACTGCGCCACCAGGGAAGCCCAAGTTGTTTGTTTTTTGATACTGAGCTGTATGAGCTGTTTGTATGTTTTGGAAATTAAGCCCATGTCAGTCGCATCGTTTGCAAATATTTTCTCCCATTCTATAGGTTGTCTTTTCATCTTGTTTATGGTTTCCTTTGCTGTGCAAACCCTTTTAAGTTTCATTAGGTCCCATTTCTTTATTTTTGTTTCTATTTCCATTACTCTAGGACACAGAGCCAAAAAAAATATTGCTGCAATTTATGTCAAAGAGTGTTCTGCGTATGATTTCCTCTAGGACTTTTAGAGTATCTGGTCTTACATTTAGGTCTTTAATGCATTTTGAATTTATTTTTGTATATGGTGTTAGAGAATGTTCTAATTTCATTCTTCTACATGTAGCTATCCAGCTTTCCCAGCACCACTTATTGAAGAGACTGTCTTTTCTCCATCGTATATTCTTGCCTCCTTTGTCATAGATTAATTGACCATAAGTGCACCACATGTATTTTTGTAGCAATTTTGGCTGAACGTCTACTGACTATTTATATGATTTTTAAAAGCCCTCAATTATTTTGTGCCAATTGAATTTATACATGCACAATTTATTTCCAAAAACATTTCTTTAGAAAGTAGAACCATTTTTTAACACAAATTTCTCACTTAATTATTTTTTTCTTGTAGGTCCTATTATTTCTTTGCCTCCTAAAAATACAGAGAACTTCACTCAAAATGATGTCACTTTTGCTTGTGAAGTTTCAGCCTATCCAATACCACATCTGGAGTGGAGGAAAAAGGCAGACAAAATGATCCTTCATGGTGATAATTTCAATGCAAGTATGTGAATTATTTGCACAGTTCACACATTCAGTATATTTGTTGATAATGTTAATGAATTCTCTCCTTCAGATTATATTTTAAAATGAAGGTTTGAAATATTAAAACGTTTTCATTGTAATCATGTCAAGCAAAACAATAATACCTTACATATTTAATGTGTTAGAAGATTTACAAAACCGTTTCATGTGTATGATCTCATCAATATGACTTAGAGGTCTGTACATAGTGATAGAGAAAAAGGATGGTGGTGCAGTGTTTCTCAAAGTGTGACTCAAAGACCACAAGTTATAGAATCATCTTGACACCCTGGTGAAACAACCAACTGCAGGACCCAAGTGTAGCCAAAAATGATCAGGATACAGGGGGTGTGCCTCATGAATCTGCGCTTTTTAAAAATAATTGTTCCAGATGACCTCAATTCATTCTAAAGTTTGACAATCACTGGTATAGTTAAATAAATAGATAACTAGCATAATACGCTTCAGAATGAAAAAGACTATGAGCAAATTACTTCACTTCTTTGGTCCTGTTGCCTTACCTTCTCAGGAATATCACAGCATAGTTTAATAATGAATATATGTCAATCACTCAGCACACTGCCTTGCTCAGAGTAGGCACCCAGTAAATACAAGCATACCTCGTTCTGTTGAGCTTTGCTTCAGTGCACTTCACACATATTGTGTTGTTTACAAATTGAAGGTTTGTGGCAAGCCTGTGTCCAACATCTTATCAGCACCATTTTCCCGACAGCATTTGCTCACTTTGTGTCTCTGTGTCACATTTTGGTAATTCTTTGGTATTTCAAACATTTTCATTATTATTATATTTGTTATGATGATCTGTGATCAGAAAAATTAATACCAATCCTTCTCAAATTCTTATAAAGAATAGAAGAGGAGGGAACACTTCCAAACTCATATTATGAGGTCAGCATTACCCTGATACCAAAGTCAGATAAGGATGCTATAAGAAAAGAAAGTTACAGGCCAATATCCCTGATAAACATAGATGCAAAAGTCCTCAACCAAATGTTTGGAAACTGAATTCAACAGTACATTAAAAGGATCATATACCATGATCAAGTGACAGTTATTCCAGGGATGCAAGGATAGTTTGACATATGTAAAACAATAAATGTGATACACCAAATTAACAAAATGAAGGATAAAAATCATATGATCACCTTAATAGATGCAGGAAAAGCCTTTGACAAAATTCAACATCCTTTCATGATAAAAGATCTAAACATACTAGATACAGAAGGAACGTACCTCCACATAATAAAGGTCATATATGACAAACCCACAGTTAACATCGTACTGAATGGTGAAAAGCTGAAAGCTTTTCCTCTAAGATTAGGAACAAAACAAAGATGCTCACTCTCATCACTTTTATTCAACATAGTACTGGAAGTCCTAAGTCAGAACGATTAGGCAAGAAAAAGAAATAAAAGGCATCCAAATTGGAAAGGAAGAAGTAAAACTGTCACTATTTGCAGATAACATGATACTATATATAGAAAACCTTAAAGACTCTACCAAAAAACAGGTAGAACTAATCAACATATTCAGTAAAATTGCAGGATTCAAAATCTGTATACAAAAATCAGTTGTATTTCTAAATATTAACAAGAAACTATAAGAAAAAGAAGTTGCAAAAACAATCCCACTTACAGTAGCATCAAAAAGAATAAAATACTTAGGAGTAAATTTAACCAAGGAGGTGAAAGATCTGTACACTGACAACTACAAAACACTGATGAAAGAAACTGAAGAAGACACAAATAAGTGTGAAAATATTCCAATATTCCATGTTCATGGGTTGGAAGAATTAATATTGTTTAAATGTCCAAACTACCCAAAGCAATCTACAGATTCAATGCAATTCCTATCAAAATTCCAATGGGATTTTTCACAGAAATAGAAAAAAAAAAATCCTAAAATTTGTGTGGAGCCACAAAAGGTCCCAAATTAACCAAAGCATTATTGAAAAAGAAAAACAAAGCTGGAAGCATCACACATCCTGATTCAATCTATATTACAAAACTATAGTAATCAAAATGGTATGGTATTGGCACAAAAAGAGACACATAGATCAATGGACCAGAATAGAACGCCCAGAAATAAAGCCACGCATGTATGGTCAATTAATTTTTGACAAACCAAGAATATTCAGTGGGGAAAGGATAGTTTCTTCAGTAAATGATTCTGGGAAAATGGATATCCACAAACAAAAGAATGAAACTGGACCCCTATCATCCACCATACACAAAAATCAATTCAAAATGGATTAAAGACTCAAATTTAAGACCTGAAATGGTAAAATTCCTAGAAGAAAAATAGGTGGTAAGTTCATTGACTTCAGTCTTGGTGATGATGTTTTGGATCTGACACCAAAAGCAAAGGCAACAAAAGCAAAAATAAACAAGTGCGACTACATCAAGCTAAAAAGCTTCTACACAGCAAAGAAAACCATCAACAAAATAAAAAAAACAACCTACAGAATCAGAGAAAATATTTGCAAATCACATATCTGATAAGGGGGTTAATATCCAAAATACATAAGGAACTCATACAACTCAACAGCAAAAAACCCCAAACAATCCAACTAATAAATGGGGAGAAGATCTGAATAGATATTTTTCCAAAAAAGACATACAGATGGACAACAGGTACATTAAAGGTGCTCAATACCACTAATTATCAGGTAAATGCAAACCAAAACCATGATGAGATATTACCTTACACCTGGTATAATGGCTGTCATCAAAAAGACAAGAGGTAAGTGTTGGGAGGATGTGGGAAAAAAGGCACTGTTGGTGGGAATGTAAATTGGTGCAGCCACTTTGGAAAACAGTATAGAGGTTCCTTAAAAAAATAAAAACAGAGCTATTATGTGATCCAGCAATCTCACTTCTGGATATATACCCAAAGGAAAGAAAATCACTATCTTGAAGATATATCTGCACTCCCATGTTCACTGCAGCATTATTTACAATAGCCAAGATATGGAAACAACCTAAGTATCCATCAATGGATGAATGGATAAATAAGATACATATATGCATATAATACATATGAATATTATTCAACCATGAGAAAGAAGAAAATCCTGTCATTTGTGACAGCATGGATGGACCTTGAGGGCATTATGCTAAGTGACATAAGCCAGACAGAGACAAATACTACCTGGTATTACTTATCTGTGGAATCTCTTTAAAAAAGCCAAACTCACAGAAATAGAGAGTGGAAAAGTGGTTGCCAGGGGCTTGTGGGGTGGAGGAAGTAGGAAGTAGTTGGTAAAAGGATACAAACCTTCAGCTATAAGGTGCATAATGCCCTTAACAGATTCTAAAACTGAAAAGGCAGAGTAGAACTTGGCCACTTAGGAACACAGTACTTTGTACATCAAATAAAAATAAATAATATTATTATGTGTGGCACATATTTAATTCAAATACTTTGAGAGATCTAGTGATAATATAAAGTAATCCAAGCTTGCATGTAGTTGAATTCTGGGCTTGATGAGTACCAGTATACATGGAGAAGAGTGTGCATTGGGAGGAAGGGCAGAACAGGGGTGTCTAAGTCTGCTTAGGCTGTCATAATAAAATACCACGGACAGTGTGGTTTAAATAACAGAAATTTGTTTTCTCATAGATCTGGAGGCTTTAAAGTCCAAGATCAAGGTCTGGCAGGGTTCAGTTTCTGGATTAGGGCTCTCTTTGCAGTTGGCAGATGGCTCCCCTCTGTGTCCTCACATGGCTGAAAGGAGAGAGAGCTCTGGTGTCTCTTCCTTTTCTCATAACGGCACCTGCCCTACCAGATTAGAGCACTACTCTTATGACTTCACTTAACCTTTATCGCCTCCTCACAGGTCCTGTTCCAAATACAGTTATGTTGGGGAGAGGGTTTCAACATATGAATTTTCACAGAACACAAAGAGTCTATAACAAGGGGTAAAGAGACGGCGGGGGCGGGGGTGTGGGTAAGTATAGCACTGAAAGGTCTACTCGCACTGAAAGGTCTACTTGCAGGCCAACAGTTATTAAATACATTGCATTTTTCACTTATGTAAACTCTAACTTGTTGCCTCTATAGGTTCTTCATTTACATATCAAATTCCTGCAAGGAACCAAATCACAAAAAATAATACGAATTATGGAGACTACACTGAAGAAGATGAAGAATATGAATCCAGTGACTATGAGAAAGGAAACATATTTATACAGGAATGTAGACGTTTCACATAAAATGTCACCTATATTTACCTGTATAATTACAAAGTATTTTGAAAGTCAAATTTTCTGTCAAAATTTCAGGTATAATGAATCACTCTTTCCAGACAAACTAGGATCTAGTTTGGTTTTTTTAACAGTATTCTCCTACCTTAAGAGCTTGCCTTATTCATATAATGACCAAATATCATGCCAGTTGACAAGAATAATCAAATGATACTGTAAGCATTTCTCTGTACTAAACTTTCTGATAGGCATCATGGAGGAAGTGAAAGAGGCTGAATGCATGATTCATGAACTGAAGATTAAAATTTTAAATGAATTTAACCTTCTATTTCACAAAGAGATAACTTAGCATAACATTCCTTACATATTCTAAGAATCAATAAAATCATTTGCAATTGGATACTATTTGCAAAAAAAATTGCCTACAGGTAACCATCAGCCAAAGATCAGGAGTTGGTGAACCAGTTTGAGAAATGACCAAGGCTTTTCCATCTATGACTGCATTGCAGCAGGGAGCTGTAAAATGGCATACACCATCCCAGTTTTAAACAGATTGTCTAAGTATGTGTTTGAGGACGAATGTAGAGCAGTAGAAAGATGGAGGAAGAAAGCTTGATTAGGATAGCTCATTTAAGATATGCCTTGGCTTGGCGCATTTTCAAAATTCTGGTGTCTCTTGAAAATGGTCATCACCAGGCTGTTTGTAGGTGAGGTAGTCCAAGAGGGCCTGTGTATGAAATGTCCAATGCTACGAACACACAAAGGGCTTGTTTACAAAATGGCCAATTCTGGGCCATTGCTGAAGGTGCCAAGCCTGTGGCGGTCCCTTTGTGAAGTGTCTCTGGTATAGTCCATGTTCAAATTATCTGGTTTCAAGGTGGGCCTTTGGAAATGCCATATGTTCTTTTCCAGTTTCAAATATGCTAGTTCTATCTTGAAATAGAAACCACCAGCCAAATATATACTCTGATCATTTTGTAAGTGGGCTTCTCCCGAGGTTTTTAGTATCACTCTATAGAGTGGTGGCCCACTATACTTTGGTCCAGAAAGTGGTTCAATGTTGTTTTTAGCACTATGATTACGTGACCTCTCTTCTTAGGTAGGGTGACTGATGATTTACCCAGCCATTGTCTCCTTTCAACACTCTAAAATTTGGTTGTACATCCATCATTCAGACAGATTCCCCTGGACTCCTGAGGCCAACATATTGACTTCTCAGATTACCACCCAATGAGATCTTATTAGTGAATTCATGGCAAGTGTTACTGGCATGTGCCTAGAATGTATCTTCATTTTTTCCACAGTAAAACAGGAATCCAAGTATGTTCCTAGTGATGTAGACATGGTGGGCTCTGCTTTAGGCCTTCTAGGTAAAGACAGTCTCTCAGAGGATTTATTTTCTCAGAATGATTTCTGCCATTACAAGGAACCAGTCCTAGGGGCCTTGGAATATTTTACAGATTATTGTCTGTATGGATAGAACATGCAACTATTTAAGTGATGTTGTCTCAAGGATAATAAAAATTGTCATTGACTGAACTTCTTCAAACCTAAGACACATATCAATTGTAAGAAGCACAATTATCTTATCTCCTGATACATCGTGTTGATTTTCTATAACCAAGGGCATTCTTTTGCATAACTGCAATACAACCATGAAATTGGGAAATTAACATTGATACATTATTACCTTCTAATTCTTAGATCTCATTCAAGTTTTGCCAAGTATCCCCAAAATGTCCTTTACTTTAAAATTATCCAGTTCAAATCATGCATTGCATTTAAATCATTGTTTCTCTTTTAGTTTTCTTAGTGGATCAGCCTCTCCTTGACTTTCACTACCCTGGTATTTGTAGAATGTCTCTCAATTTGAGTTTGCATGATGTTAATCATAATGTTTCAAGGTTAGATTCAGCATATGCATCTTCTGTGAGACTATCACAGAGTAGATGCTGTGTTATTACTGCATTCTGTCAAGTGGCACATGATTTAGATTTGTCCCATTACTAATATTATCTACATTAATCACACAGTCAAGGTGGTGAATGACAGATTTCTGCACTGAAAAGTTACTCTTTTTTGCTTTCTTTAAGTACTATTTTATGAGGAACTACAATGAGACTATGTAAATATTCCATTCTTCACCAAATTTTCAATTTATTCATTTATTTACTTATATTAGCATGGACTAATATTAGTATATTATTAAAGTTTCTTATTTTATTCAATGAGTTATCATCTATTACTATCATTATTTATTTTGATGCCCGACTCTTCCTAGATTTGGCAAGTGGGAGTTCCTTCAAGCTGGCTCTTATGTCCTTTTGACTGGCCCCCTTCATTCTTTGAAGATTTCCTTACTTTCTGGCACCCAAAATGTTCCAAACATATTCTGTACTTACATACCCCAACTTGGAATCAGCTGTTTCTCCAAGTGGCTGGTTCCTATAAGTGGAAAATAATATTTAGAGGCCAAGTTCTGGATGCTAGGTGTTCTCATTATTATTGGGGTGTTGCTGACCTCAGGAACTCTCAGTAGGGCATATATGTAGGTATACACACACACCTAAACTTATTTCTATATTTATCTCAACATTCTGAAAACCATGAATTTTCACTGATACTTCTAATTCCAATCCAACACCACAGAGTTCATTCTAGTTTTCCCCCTTTCCATATTTGTAACTTCCTTTTCCCACAGTGAAAAATCTGGCTTCCAGTATTATTAATGTATTTATTTCCTCAATTTCCCAGTATGCAATCAGTTTCCCAACTCCACTGCCAACTCCTCCCCTGTACTGATATCCTCTTTCCCTACTTGTGCTCTGACACCCCTTATAGAACACCACTCCATATGAACACTCTCCTCACCCTACTCAGGTTCTGACTCCCCATGCCTAGCTAGCCCCTAACCCACCCCTGTACAGATTCCTTTCTCGGGCCTGTTGAACTTCAAAATCCTGCACTGTGCCCCCAACCCATGCCCCCAGTGCACAGATACCCTTGGTATCTGGGCTCCAAACCCCCACAAGAGGCCAAAACTCTGTATGGATACTCTCCTCCCCTGCTGGTCTCTGACACTCCAAGAAGGACCACTCTCATGACGGGATGCTCTCCTCACCCCATTCAGGCTCTGACAGGCTTGCCAACCAGCCCTCTACACAGAAGTCCTCTTCACCCTGCTTGGCCCACAGTGGTTCCCCCAACCTTCTTTTGCCACAGCTGGTATAAACCTTGCTCTACCTACTGGATGGCTTCAGGACTAGCACAGAGTATGCATTAATAGTTCCCCCTTTTACTCTCAGAAGTGTTCTTGGTGAACAATGAACTGTATGTATAAGTCAACATACAACATAAGACTCTAAGTATAATCAACTTATGTACAAGTCAACCTGGGAAAGCTTTTTTGGAGCAGTGTTTTTAGATGTCCTGAGGGCAAAATTTTGTCTTTTCTGCCTCTCCTAGTTATAAAGAATATTGACAGTTCACTTAACATTGCTACTATATGCTTTAGTTATGATAGTAAAAAGAATCATACAAACCTAAATTTCTCCCAGTAGAGGACTGATTAAATAAATCATAGTATATACATATGGAGGAATATGGTGTTGTTACAAAAGAAATGAGGTTGATCTATAATACTGACATTGAAAAATACCTAAAATGCATATATTGTTAAGCAGAAAAATCAAGGTACAAACCAGTTTTATAGCATGATCTCAGAAATTTTTTTTGCCCACGTATGTATGTGCAGAGACAGAGGCATGGAAGGACATATGCTGCTATATTAAGATAGGTTATTTCTGAGAGGCTGCTATTCTTGGTAATTTTTACTTTTGATTTTATACAATTCTGTACCATAAAATTTTATACAAAAATCATGGATTTCTTCTATAGTCAGGAGAAAATGATAGAAATATTCTTTTAAAATAAATCTCAATAATTTGAAAGGATTTAATATGGGTATCATCTCTCCTAAGCTTCTCAGTATGACATATGCTACTCGTGGGGAAGGTGTTAATGTGTGTTGGGGCAGAGGAGATGGGAGGCAGAAAAAGAAAGGAGAAAGAAGAAAGTTCACAACTTGGTTTTCCTTGAGATATTCTTAGGTGATTTTGTTTTTCCTTACAGTAAGAGACTTGCCTGCTCAGCTTGGTATCCTCACAGTAAATTTAAAACATAACTCTTAGCAAAAGGAAAATGTTGACCCTTAAGGAAGGGGCTTGGGTTGTAAGAAATGGTATAGCTTTTGCCTGCTCAAAGTAATATTAGTATGTGAAGGACATAATTTTATATTTTAGTCCAAATTAATTTTACTCTAAAAACAATTAAACAGTATTGTTCTCATTGATACAGCCTTAAACATATTTTATGGATATCTTTTAGAAAAAATCACTTGAAATGGGGACATGCCTATTTCTGGGAAGTAGCTATGTGCATAAAATGGGCTATGACTGGTGATAGCTCTTTTTTCCTGCCCTATTCCCCTAGGATTTACACATTTTATATTTTCCATTTCAATTTAAGATTGCATTATTTTTAAAAAAAGTTACATGCACACACATACCACATCCACACTTTGCCTTACTCCAGAAAAGATTTATGGCAGTAGTGCCTGCCTGGTCAAGTTCAGATTTTCTGATTGGTCTTTCTTCCAAATATATACACCTGCCATCAACACTTCTTTGGTAAGTACTTCCTTAATGAGATTAACAGTAATCTATTTTGGTGTCACTTTTTGTTATACCATAAGTTTTCCTCTCAATATAAAAATGAATAATGTACCTTTTAGAAAATCTTGAAAACACAGAAACATGATGAAGAAGAAAAAAATCACCTGTTAATTCCACCATTTATAAGACAGCACTGTTAATATTTGTTTGTATTCTGTTCCATTCATTTTTTTCTATGCCTTTTTTCATTTGATTGAAATGATAAATTGTTCCATTTTTCCTTTTACACTTAACCTTGTAAGACAGCATTTTCCATATTTTTTTTACAAAACTCTCCATAAATATAATTCTTCATGACTGTATAGGATTCTGCCATACGATGTACCATAGTTTACTTAAGCTTTTCTGCTTTTTCCTATTGTCAATCATGCTATAATAAATATCTTTGCATATAAAACTTTAAAAAAATTTAGGCTTCTTTGTTAGAATCACTTTCTAGAAGTTGGGTGAAGATGAACATGTTCAAGGTTCTTGATACATATTGCAAAATTGCTTTTCAGAAAGGTTATACTGCTTTATTTATCCAGTAGCACTGCATATCAGGTTACATTTTATCATGATCCTGCTTAGCAGTAACTTTCAGATGCATATTAAGTAATGCTACTATCTTGTGTACATAATCAATGCCTTAAACTCTTTACTATTATGTAGAGGAATTAATATGCAAGTAATATAAGGCAATGTACAGAATGAGAAACATTAATTTTTATTTGTCAAAATAATGGCATTATTAATACATAGCAGTATACCCTTATTGGCAGTGCATTAAAAGTAAAAATCATTTAAAGAAAAAGTATGTATATTTTTTAATATATATGTAATAGTCAAGATTGTGAAATAACTCATATCCATATCATTCGTGAAGAAAAAAATTTTTTTTCTTACTCTGGTTTCATACTGGCTATTTAAATAAATGGAGTTTAAAGTTAATCACTTAACAAAACAAAAATATAGTTGAAATCAACCAACATGAAAGAAATATACACAGGTAAATATTTTATATAACTGCTGCGTTTGAAGGGGTTTTACGGAAATTTGAATTTATTGGATTCATTCTCCTCCTATTTCTCTTACCTGCCTGCCCTCTGCTGGATTCCCCAAACTTATTGACGTATTAAGCAATCTTACTCAGTGTATTTAATAAAATTACATTTGTAGAATAAGTTAAGGGAAATGTGTACTAATGCTTCCTATATTTTGTTTATAATGTTACTAAAGTAAATGATTGATCATAGGTTTTACATTTTAAGTATTCATAAAGTGAGAATTTTAGTTGGATATTTGGAATTTTCAGTCCCACCATTTATGAAAACATGAGATAGAAATGCTGTTAATGCAGGAAATGTCAGAGCCTTTCAAAATTTTTCAGGATTGAGAAGCTGGGTGGGGCAGGAGGGACAATGAGGAAATATTCAATTTGATAGTAAATTCACAAAGTAAAAAAGTATAGAATAATTTACTGTTTGATTAAAATTATAATGCTACTCCATTAAAAATATTGATTTAAATATGATATTCAGGGGCTTCCCTGGTGGCGCAGTGGTTGAGAGTCTTCCTGCCGATTCAGGGGACGCGGGTTTGTGCCCCGGTCCGGGAAGATGCCACATGCAGCGGAGTGGCTGGGCCCGTGAGCCATGGCCGCTGAGCCTGCGCGTCTGGAGCCTGCGCTCCGCAACGGGAGAGGCCACAACAGTGAGAGGCCCGCGTACCGCAAAGAAAAAATAAATAAATAAATAAATAAAATATGATATTCAGAGAATATGAATTTACTTGATAATAAAATTAGTATTTATGTAGCACTTATTATTTACCACATGCTAAGTACTTTATATATATTAACTCATATAGTCATCACAGCAACCTATGAGATATATACTATTAGTCTCCATTTTATAGTTGAGGAAATGAAGGCATGGCGAGGTTAAGTAACTTCACCAAGTTTACCAGCTAGTAAGTGAGGTAACTGGTATCTTAACCCAGGTTGTTTGGCTCCATGTTCTTTTCCTAACGGCCGTGCTTGGCTGCCTCATCTCAATATTACTTCTTGTAAAATTTTTGAATTATAGACTTACTGTTATCCTGACCTTAGAAATGACAAATCAAAGCTCAGAGTTGTTAGGTGAATTTCCTAAAGCACCAGAATTACAAATGCTAATTGAATCCCCTAAAAAGATACAAAGATTAAAGACCCATCTGTCTTTTTTAGAAGGCTAGTTGCCATAAAGGAAGATAATTTTGTAATTCCTAAGGGCTCTAAATGTCCCTCCATTAATTGAGTTTTGTGACAGAAATGAATTATTTGACATCCTGGAGCATCTTCTGTGCTAATTTTAATAGCTGTAGTGACACAATTCTATCTTAAATTTTGTTAATTGACAAAAAAAGATATGGAGTTGTGTGCATATTTTGCTGACAGAAAATCATGGAAGGGAGTGTTAATTAAACAGAAATCTCATGTGGTCACTCAAATTTAAAAGGAAAAAATAATTGGCTTCTCATTTCCAGAATTACCTGGTGACTCCACAGAACAGTCAGCCGCTGTTCCTGTCACAATCTCATATTTGCCCCAAGGATATTCTGGAGTGGGAAAAAAATGCCAAATGGTCAAAGTTCAAGTAAGTGTTCCTCTCTTAATGACCTAAAAATTGAGGTGACAGAAGTGCTACTTTAAAACTATAGCTTTAAAATGTGGTTGGGATCTAGAAGTTAGGCAAAGGCAATAATAGTCAATTAAAATAATGGGGTACTTATTGTGTGGCAGGTGCAATAGGGAGGTCAGAAATGAACACTGGTGCTTTGGATGTGAGAGTCGGAAATGTTGGAATGTGAGAATCACAAACAAGATTGGATATCAAAAGTCTTGGGACATGGAAATGAAAGTTAAAATATAGGAATCAAAATCTTTAGGAATTAGGAGCACAAAATGGCAGGATGACGGTATCAAAGATTTTAAAGTTTAGGAGTTGAGCTGTGGGGATGAGGATTCATGGGCTGTGGATGAGCTATGAAAATCAAGGGTGAAGAATGGAAGATGCAAATAGCCTGGCCATAATGAATTAGCTTATGCTGGATTAGACCTCCCACTGAAAACAATTATAAAAACGGGACAAATAAATATAAATATACATACATATTTAACAACTATATTACATATATAACAACTATAAAGAAATAAGTATGTATTTAACAATAATTTAACATATTAACAACCATAAAACACTATATATATATAT
>NW_020173979.1:4234546-4281031 GCF_003031525.2 Neophocaena asiaeorientalis asiaeorientalis | reverse complement strand
ATATTTAACAACTGCTTGAAGGTACTAGAGAACAACCAACAAAGGCAGGACTTAATTGGCTTCAATCCTTGAGAGCATGTGAGAGCATGAAAGCACTAAGGGCAAGATCCACATTTACTTCAGCTTTTCCCATCTCTTCCCCTCCCACCCCAAAAGCATTTTCCAGTTGGCACAAGGAGTACCAGAGCCAAATAGCAGCGATCTCAATAGGCCAGGAACAGACAAGGGAGTCTGGGAACAAAAGCAGCTGAGATTCTAGGGACAAAATTCTAGAGAGGAGCAAACCGCAGAGATGTGAGCCCCAAAATCTGTGTACAGATTTCCCTCAAATCATCAGTCAATTCTTAAGATGTATCCCTGTAGGGAGAGACTTTAAGAAACTCAGCAGAAGAGCAGCATCTAAAGAGTCAAACAGAGATTTTAGCAGCTGCACAGTGATGGGGAGACAGGGATTAAGAGTTCAAGCCAACAGGGTGAAGGTGTCTTAGTAAACATCCCAGGCTTTTAGTTGTAAGATCTATTGAGGACCATGACCTAGGAATAAGGGTAAAATGGAAATAAACCTGAATTTAAAAGCCTAAAGCCAAGTCTTATAGGATTGGAGTGATCCTCTGGTATTCTATCTGCCTACTACAATAAAAATTTTTTTAAAAACCTTCTTTGGAGAAAGCTGATATCGTCCAGAACCTCTACAGTTTTTCTTCCACACTGTCTGACATTCAATAAGAAATTATTGAGGCACACTTGAAAAAAATAGGACCAAATACTAAAAGCCAGGAGGACCCACAGCTGATTCAGATATAGGAGTTATGTGTCACAGTCTTTACA
Source organism: Neophocaena asiaeorientalis asiaeorientalis (assembly GCF_003031525.2). Taxonomy (NCBI): domain Eukaryota; kingdom Metazoa; phylum Chordata; class Mammalia; order Artiodactyla; family Phocoenidae; genus Neophocaena; species Neophocaena asiaeorientalis. Next base: position 4,280,203 of record NW_020173979.1, on the reverse strand, counting down.
TAATATAATTAAAATGTTCAAGAAAATAGAGGAATGATAAAGAATTTCACCAGAGCCTTGGAATCTATTCAAAGAATGGAAAGGGAGGAGTCAAATGAAAATTCTGCAACTGAAAATATTATAACTAAAATTAAGAATTCAACAGAGGGGTTGTATACCAGCTCAGACACAGCAGAATAGAGTTTCTACTGACTTGGGTGAAAGGTCAATAAAAAATATGTGGATTAAAGCATGACAAGGAAAAAAGACAAAATATACAGAAAAGAGTGTAAGAGACATATGGAAAACTCTAAAAGGTTTAACACACACGTACTTGGGGTTTCAGAAGGAGAAGAGAGAGAGAAAGGGACAGAAACAGTATTTAAAGAAATACTGACTGGGAATTTTCAGACATTGATAAAAAAAACCCACCAGATCTCATATTTAAGAAGCTTTATGAACCCCAAGCAGGAGCACACACACACACACAGAGTTATATCACACTCAAACTGCTAAAGACCAAAAGAAAGAGAAAAATTTTAAAGCAGCCAGGGGTGGGAGAAGGAGACATACTACCTTCAGAGGAGCAGTAATCAGACTGATGGCTAATTTCTGAACAGAAACAATGGTAACCAGAAATCAAGAGAAAGGCATTTTTTAAATGCTCAAAAAAAAATTAAAAAGCCAAAATAGAATTCTATACCCAACAAAACTATCCTTTAAAAATGTAAGTGAAATAAAGACGTTTTCACGTTAACAAAAGCTGAGAGAATCTGCCACTAGTAAACATGAACTATAAGAGGTATTAAAGGAATTTTTCACACTAAAGTACAATGACCCCAACTGGAAATGTCAAACTTCAAGAGGAACTCCTTTCAGAAAGGAGTGACTTTGGCCTACTTCTCAAATAAATTCTCATTCCAATGGAATCATTCAGTGTAAAATATAAGTTCATGTTAAATGAAATCTAGACAAGAAGTGAACTAGAATTTTATAACTTAACAATATGTAGAAGATACTGTCAGTTTAATTTTCACCAAAATAAAGTTTTTTAAAAAAATGAAAGCTGGATTCTGGGAGTCAGGGATCAAGGACAGCAGCTGGCATGTAGCAGCCAAAGGTTATGGCTGATCTGTCATTGGCAAGTGGGTGTTAGGGGACAAGAAAAGATGTGGAGATGGGGGAGTTAGAAGGCGTGGGCAATAACTATGCTAGAGGTCAAGAGAGTCTGTGGGAGATGTAAGGTCAGGGGTCATGGCTGACAGTTGGGTGGTGGTAGTTGCCTCAAGGGCCGGAGGCCTGAAGTCACGACTCACCTGAGGAAGTTGAAGCATGAGGACGGGGAGGGGTGATGGGGGCGGTGGCGGTTGAGATTCCTGGCCCCCGGCCCCGCCCCTCTCGGGCTGGCCCCGAGCGCGCCGCCTCCGTCACCCCGTCCTTCCCCGTCAGCCCCGCCCAGTCCGGAGCTTCGAACGCGAAGGCAGCTCGGCCGAGGCGACGAGCGAGCTAGCGAGTGGCGCAGGGACCCAGCGGGCTGCTGGGGCTTCTGCGGCGCCCGCCTACGCTCCCTCCCCTCGGGTGCTCGGGGCGCCGACTGGCGCCGCCCCCCGGGAAGATGGCGCTGCACTTTCAGGTCAGTGCGCTTTGCGCCGCGGGTTCTCGCTCCGCCGGTCAGCCGCCCCGGGAACCCGGCGGGACGCTGGGGTCTGGAGACTGAGGGCCGAGGCCGGTGGCGGAGGCCGCGGGGTCGCGGGCCGGTGCCTCGGAGCCCCAGCTCCCGTCCCCGGCCAGGGACCCACGCACTGGCTTGGGCTGCACACCCCGGGCCCGGGCCCGAAGAAGGGGCGGCCAGAGCTTGGGGTTGACGGTGGAGGGGCAGGGGCCAGCCTGGAGCTCGCCCCTCGGGGGAGGTACGGATGCTGAGGACCGGCCGCGTGGGAGCCCGCTCTCCCTGGTGCCGCCGCACGGCGCGCACGGAGGCTTCGGAGGCGCCCTAGCAGGTGGGAGCCCGGCCGGACCAGCCTTCCCGCCGCGTCGTGGGCCGCGGTTCCATCGTCTGCCTCCACACAGTTCGTACGGAGCTCGAGAAGGGGGCCTGGGTCCGCCGATGGAGGGCGCAGCAGTTGGACTTTAATTGGCCAGAGCGGACAGGGGCTGTGTATATGGGGAGTTGCGAAGGAGGGCTCTGCAGCAGCTTCATTGGAGGAGGAAACGGGGGCAGGACGCGCGCTAGGAGCGCAGAGATGGTCTGGATGGGACGCGGGCTGGAGGAAGGCTCACGTATTCTCGGGCACTCTGGCATATGCATCCAGTTATTCATACAACAAGCATTTATAGAGCCTTCCCCCGCCCCCCCCCGTGTCTCAAGCACGGTGCAAAGTTCTGGGATAAAGGATTACATCATCTTACCATACTTGCTCTCACGGAATTCACGGATAATTATATAGTACATGTGAAAAATGGTATGATAGAATTAATCACAGGATATCATGGGACATTGAAAAGGGGCAGTCAGCCGTGTGTGTGTGTGTGTGTGTGTGTGTGTGTGTGTGTGTGTGTGTTGGGAAGGAGTGAGGCAGAGCTGCTGTGCTTCTCAGGCAAGCTTTTCTGAGCTTCTGTTCATCTACTAATGTATTGTAGTTCCTACTTTGCTAGGCCCTTAAGATATAGTTCTAGCAAAACTTTATGATTTGTACACTCAGGAAACTTGCAGTCTAGTGGATACTGAAAGAATTGTAGGAGTTGGCCAGGCGAAGAGGAAGGGAAGGGTATAGAGGCAAAAGGACAGTGTGAGCCAAGTCAAAGAATTGTGGAAGAACATGGCACACTGCAGGAAGTTCGGTTTGGCTGGAACTTAAGGTTCATAGAAAAGGGAAGGGAGCAGGGAAGCCTGTGGAGGCAGGAGATGACCTTGGAGAGGTAGGCAGTCTCATAATATGCTGACAGTGTATCTAAGTGTCCCAACCCTTTGTAGATTTCTTTGGATCCCCTGTGACTACAGTGACTCATTACTTAATTATTGATTCTTCCAAAGGGTCTTTTCAATCAGCCACTCTCCTATCAGGTAATTGACAGCTCAGGAGGTAGTAAGCCTGACACATTACCTTTTGACTCCTTGCCATTTCTAAGCGTCTCCAGGTCAAAATAATGTTACTTATTACCACTTTAGTAAATATGCCCTTTGGAAATCTTCACAGGAGGAATTTCACAGGAAGGACTTTGGGATTGTAAATAGGTAAACAGATGTTCATAATTCAGGTGTAAATCTTGAGGGCAATTAAAAACTGTGGTGGAAGTTTTGGGGACTTCCCTGGCGGTCCAGTGGTTAAGAATCTGGCTACCAATGTAGGGGATGTGGGTTTGATCCCTGGTTAGGGAACGAAGATCCCACATGCAACTAAGCCCATGCACCGCATCAAAGACCCAGCGCAGCCAAAAAAAAAAAACTATGGTGGAAGTTTGGAACAGTTTCAGACTTGGAAAGATGAAGCATAATAGTAAATTACCCAGTCTGGAAGATTTCTTCATACTTAGTGGTGGAAAAATTAGCTGCTAATGCCAAAATTACCCAAATTGGTTTCCTAGGAATGTATTTCACAGCAGTTCTGGGAAGCTTAAAAGTGGAGTTGAACAAACAAAAGACCTGATGATTTGGGGGGCCAGAATTAAGCTCTGAACCTTCTCAGTTTGAATTGTTTTCAGCATATGGATCATATTGTTACCCAGTTAACTCAAGGAGCCTTTATTGCTAATGATAACTGGTACCTAGCATTTTGAATTTTCACATGCTTGTTATAGATGTTCAGCCCCACAGCTAGCTTGAGAGGTGCGCATATACAGTCGGCTTTCTGTATCCCTGAGTTTTGCATCTGTGGATTCAACCAATTGTAGATTGAAAATACTCTCAAAATTCCAGAAAGCTCCAAAAAACTTCCATTTACTGCACACGTGACAACTATTTGCATAGCATTTACATTGAATTTACAATTATTTACATAGCATTTACATTGTATTAGGTATTATAAGTAATCTAGAAATGATTTAAAGTATTTGAGAAGATGTATAGAGGTTATAGGCAAATACTATGCCATTTTATATAAGGTAAATGAACATCTTTGGGTTTTGGTATCTGCAGGGTGTCCTGGAGCCAATCCCCCTACTTATGTGCATATATACATTTTATCCCTGAAGACACTGAGTCTTAGAACAATTGTGACTTGCCCAAGGCTACAGAATTAGAGTAGTCTTAATAACTCATGTTTCCACATTCTTTCCTACCAATATCTTACTGTCATCTACCCAGCAGGGAAGTTAGTGAAAAATTATGCCATTTTGATAAGTAAATAAGTGAATTTATGTAAGGGGAAGTTAGGTCACTGCTTCACAGTCTTTTTCACATCATGGCATACATAAAAAATGGTAATTGTGTGGTTCATTGACATAAACTGCTCATAACCAAAAGCCTGACTGGAGGACAAGGGGATCAATGTCCCTGACATACTATAACCATTCAAGGCACATGTATTCTGGTTAGGAAGCTGTGGGTTAGGGTACTCTGTCCCAAATGAAGAAATGGATCTGGATTATCTGAGAGGAGACAGTCCAGATTAGAGGATAGGGGACAGAGTGAGGAAAGGTATTTCTGGGACCAAGTAGGAGGTAGGCACTTAAGATTTAACAGAAGGACCTTGATGAGAATCAAGAGATAACATTAGGAAAAATTTAGGAGATGCAGTTGGTCGATCTTTTTAGCTTTCAGGATTATTCCAGAACCTGGGACTATAGTCATGCTTAATAGCCAGCCAGGCATTCTGATATGATCAGGCATACCTGATATGATCTAGATGTGATTGTGAACTATTATAGTTGAATACGATGGTAACATGATGAGAAAGGGGTTTGGAAAAGATCATCCTGTATGGAGTTGAATGGGAGAAACTATAGACAAAAGACCAATGTGGTGTTTTATAATTAACTGAAGAGATTATTTACAATTTGTGTAGATCTGCTGTGTGCCAGGAGGTGGATTAAGCTTTCTCTCGTCTTTTCTGTCTTAATCTTTACAATTATTTTAGATGGAATCTTCACAATTATTTTACGTGGTGGATATTACTACCTGCAGTTTCAAAAGTGAGGTTTAGAAAATTTAAATAATTTGCTGGAGGTCACTTAATAAGTAATTGGACAGATTCCAAAGCTTCCACTCTGATTCCCAAAGAAGCCCCTAAAGAAATCCTGGGCACTGTAGGCCACAGTTGGAAAATACTCTTTTATTGATCTACTGTCTATGAATATCATGTAGAGGTGTTGAGTCTGAGTCTTTATTTTAAAAGAATTGGTAGGATTTTGTGATAAATTAGGTAGGTACCTGGAATTAGCCAAACTGCGAGGTTTGAGGGCACAGTTTGCAAGACTGTTCTCACTTCTGACACCACCTGCATATTTGGGGGTTTCCCAGTACCACTCTCAGGTTTGATAGTTTAACAGAAGAACTCACAGAATTCACTGAAAGCTGTCCTACTCAGTTTATTATCAGGAAAGTATGCAGATTAAAATTGATTAAAGAAGAGATACATAAGGCAGAATCTGGGAAGGTTCTCAAACAAAGCTTTTGTTGTCCTCAGGACATGTTACTCTCCCAGCATATATGTGTGGCAGTAAGCACCAAGTATTGCAAACCAGGGAGGTGCACCTGAGCTTTGAGTTTTGGAGTTTTTATTGGAGCTTCTTTATGTAGTCATTGATTGACTGGTTGGTTGCCACATGATTGAGCTCAGTCTTTAGGTCAGATGATACTGAGCAATCTAAAGTCCCCACCCTAAAACACAGGGTTGGCCTTTGGGATGGTCAGCCACCAATTTACGACTATGGGGTGTGGTCTGCTACACACACACACACACACACACACACACACACCCACACCCCCCCCCCCCGCCCTGCACAAAAACATTCCTATCTTAGACGTAGATTACCTCCGCTACACACACACACACACCCACCCCCCCCGCCCCCGCCCTGAACAAAAACATTCCTATCTTAGACGTAGATTACCTCCCAGAATCTGAGGGCGAAGACCAGACTTTTTCTTTGGGCAAGGCCAAACTCTTAACTATATAGGAGGGACTAAGGAGAAGGAAAAGTAAAAGATAACATCAAGATTGTAAGTCTAGATTCTGGTCTACACCTCCAAAACCACTGAAAACAAAGGAACAGTTGATGTGAAAATCTGTGGGAAATATGTTCAATTCAGTTCCTGACATTTTGGGGCTGTTTTCAACATCTTTCTTGATTTCCAAGAAGAAGTTTGTAGATAAATATAAAGGTGGTGAATAGAGAGTTGAAAGTGTGGACTAGGACATCACCTGCAGGTACATGATGACTAAAGTCAAGGGTGGTAAGATGGCAAGGTGCTGAGGAGACAACATGTGCTTGGGGCCCACAGATTTGTATGTGGCTCAGAATTGACCATTTACTTATATCTTGAGCAACGTGTGTGTGTGTGTGTGTGTGTGTGTGCGTGTGTGTGTGTGTAGATATATATATGTGTGTATATGTATGTATTTGATCTCTCAGCCTCAGTTCTTTTTTTTGTCTGTAAAATGGGTGTGCTAAAAACATGTACTTTACAGGAGTCTACTTTTTAGAATTGGTTTAAAAAATAGAAGATGGAAATACTTTTGTAAACCTTTAAAGCACTAAAACAAATATGATCCAATTCATTGTAGAAGAAGGAGTTCTAAGAGGCCCAGAAATAAGCCCTCAGGTATGCTCGGGAAAAGGTAGTAAAGGGAGGAAAAAACAAAGAGTTTATGGAAAATGAGTAACTTTAAGATAAAGGCACTTTCTATTAATGGTAGTCAAGAAGCTTAATTCCAGAAGGCAGGAAAGATACAGAGAAGAGTAATTGAAAGGAGTTTAAATTTAATTGAGCAGGGATTTTTTTGTGGTTCATCGATTTATTGTTTTATTATTAGGGGACATTTTTCCCTAGGACAAAAAACCTTCGTTTTTTTCCAGCTTTCTTGAGGTATAATTGACAAATAGTAAACTGCACATACTTAAAATGTCCTTTTGGATGAATTTTGACGTAAGTATGTTAACTGTGAAACCATCTCGGAAATCAAGATAATGACCATATCTATCACCCCCCCAAAGTTTCCTTATGCTCCTTTGTAATCCCCCCTTGCTGCTTCCCTGTCCTTTTCTCCCACTCTCTCCTCCCTCCCCAGCCTGAAACCGCTGATCTGCTTTCTTCCACTATAGAACCATACAATATAAACTCTTTTTGTCTTGCTTCTTTTACTAGGCATTTACCTGTCGTTAGATACATGGTGGGAATTACTGTGTAGAAAGAAGTCACATCACTTACTGGTTAATTGTATGTCAAGTGCAAAGTGCAGAAATGAGTCCAGAATAACTTGGAAGATATTAAGACTGTAGGCAGGATTATGTCATTGTCTCCTAGGCTATGGAAGTTGGGTGCTGTCTGTTTATGTTTGATAGTTTATCGATGGGAGTTAGGTGATATCCAATTCTACCTGTGTTACCTGTTATTTATTTATATGGGCTTCTTACGGTGATATGAAGCCATGTAGAAGCTTTAATAACTCAAACCCGGTTTGTCAACAAGTTGAGAAGGGATCATTTCTCTGAGGCATTCTTATGTTAACCATATTCTCAGACATCAGTTTATAAAACTAAGATGCAGTTTATCAGTTCACTATGAAAAATAGTCTCTCTTTATAGACAGATTTTCTGGAAAATCAAATGCTAATCAGAAGATTGGTCACTCAGCAGTCATCACAAGTTTAACTACTTGAAATGTTTAGATAATGCTTTTCCACAGGGTAAGGATCTTTATGTATGTTTCCTTTTCTCTAAAAAGATTTATCAATAGTATGCTAGGCATTTATTTAACTGTTATCCTTACAGTGAAAGAATAGCTTAATTTTTTCCACTTTGTTTCAGTCTTTCTTAAGAGAAAGTTCAAACCTTTACCTTTTTATCTTTCACTGCCTTTCGGTGGTTAATAATTTGAAAGGCATTTGGGACATTGTTGTAAACAAATACTTTTTAAATACACTTCAGACTTGTTCTCTGTTGGAGTTCACTAAATCAGTATAGCAAAAAAGACAAAATTCCAGAACTTTTTCAGAATATTTCCAAATAGATTTACTTAGGTGCCACTGAATTGATTAATATTAATGTTTGTGTTAGTTTCTTGGGGCTCTTGTGACAAATTACCACAAACTGGGTGGGTTAAAACAACGAAAATTTATTCTTTTTTTTTTTAGAAGCTATTTTAGCTTTATATTTTTATTTTATTTTATTTATTATTTATTTTCTTTATTTTTGGGGGCTGCGTCGGGCCTTAGTTGCAGCATACGGGATCTCATTGCAACGTGCAGGCTTCTCTCTAGTTGTGGCGTGCAGGTTTTCTCTCTCTAGTTGTGGTGTGCAGGCTCCAGGGTGCGTGGGCTGTGTAGTTGTGGTTCTTGGGCTTAGTTGACCCGCAGCCTGTGGGATCTTAGTTCCCCGGCAAGGGATCAAACCCGCGTCCCCTCCATTGGAAGGTGGATTCTTTACTACTGGACCACCAGGGAGGTCCCAGAAAATTTATTCTTTTATACTTACAGAGGCCAGAGTCTGAAATTAATGTGCTGACAGGGTTGGTCTCTTCTTAGAGGGCTTGAGGGAGAAACTGTTCTGTGCTTTGTCCCTAGTTTCTGATAGCTGTTTGCAGTCCATGGTCCATTGGCTTGTAGATGCATCACCCCAATCTTTGCCTCCATTTTATGACTTTTTCTCTTGTTTCTGCATCTCAAATGTCCCTCTCTCTTGTGAATCATTGGATTTAGGGCCTGCCCTAAATCCAGGATGATCTCATCCCTAGATCAGGATTTGCAAAGACCCTATTTCAAAATAATTCGAAGGGACTGGTGGTTAGGACTTGGATATATCTTTTAGAAGGATACAATTCCACCTATTACAATATTCTTATTAGGTGATACTAATAATAAACAGCTAACGTTTGTAGTGTGTATAGTGTGCCAGAAGTTATGTGGCCCTAACTCATTTAATCCTCGCAGCCGACCTTTTGTTTTTCAGCAGTTAGGTTTTCTCAGTATTTCTGGCTTCGTTCTTTTTTATACTCAAAAAGTCTACTTCTTCAGAGACTCGTAGACCTAGATGAATGCGTGACAGCAGGATCAGTTTATCTTTAAATTATTCTGGGTATTATCAGCTGTAAAATTTAGCCCTTCAGATTTATTAGATGAAGGAAAAGGTTTCTGAGGTTGATCATGAGTCATGAGAGGGAAAAAGGTAGCTCTTTTCATTTTTGTGTTTCTTACCCTTGGAGGAAATATGGGAATTCATATGTATTCATGAACCATAAATTTTCTATGCATTTTAATATGATGAACAGTATGTAGTAGCACTCTGAGGGCTTCTTGGGCCAGTCTACGTAGAGGAAATGTTTAAAATGTGGTTCATTTTTGCCGTCCTTTATCCTAATTTATCCTTTTGAAACCTTTCTTTTGTACTTTTATTTTCACTCTAGCAAAAAATTCCCTAGTCTGAGATGTTGGGCTCTGAGCTGGATAGAGAAGTGGAAAATGCCATTAAGAAACTAAGGAGAGAGAAGTAAAAAGAATAATGGGATCTAGAGGAGGTTTCATTTCAGTGTTTCTTATGTATTCCTGTTAGACAAAGGTACATGCATTTGACGGAATGTTTAGATTAGTGTAGCTGTAAGGCTGCCACATAAAAATTCAGGTCAGAAAGGATAAAAAATAGTATTTCTTTATGAATATCCCATTACCTTCGTATGCCCACCTGACGTTGAAATCTGTGCCAGTTTTTTTTTTTGTCCTCCAAAGAATAATTCTCTAAGTTCAAACTGAAGTAGTTTTAGTAAGCCACCTTTAACAAAAATTCTCTAAAGCTGAGAGGAATACTGAACTCATTTAGAATTTTTTCTTTCAGATTTTATCCACGTGTCCTATATCTTCAGATTAGATTATATTTATAAACAGAATGATTTATTTATTTTTATTTTTTAAATTGGCTTGTTTGTCCTCCCTATATATTTTTAATACAATTTTAAAGATTACCCTTTACTTATAGTTATTATAAAATATTGACTATATTCCCTGTGTTGTACAACTTATCATTGTAGCCTATCTTACACCCAGTAATTTGTACCTCCCACTCCCCCACCCCTATATTACCTCTCACAGGTAACCACTGCTTTGTTCTCTGTTTCTGTGAGTCTGTTTCTTTTTTGTTATATTCACTAGTATGTTGTAATTTTTAGATTCCACATATAAGTGATATCATACAGTATTTGTCTTTCTCTGTATGACTTATTTCACTTAGCGTAATGCCCTCCAAGTCCATCCATATTACTGCAAGTGGCAAAATTTCATTCTTTTTTATGGTTGAGGGATATTCCATTGTGTATATATATATATATATATATATATATATATATATATATATACACCACCTTCTTGATCCATTCATCTGTTGATGGACACTTAGGTTTCTTCCATATCTTGGCAGTTGTAAATAATGCTGCTGTGAACATTGGGGCACATGTATCTTTTTGAATTAGTGTTTTTGGTGTGTTTTTTTGTTTTTTTGTTTTTTTTTGGATATATACCCAGGAGTGGAATTGCTGGGTCATATGGTAGTTCTTTCAGTTTTTTGAGGAACCTCCATATTGTTTTCCACAGCGGCTGCACCACTTTACATTCCCACCAACAGTGTATGAGAGTTCCCTTTTCTCCACATCCTTGCCAACATTTGTTATTTGTGTTCTTTCTGATGATAGCCAGAATGAATTATTCTTTATGTCTGTAAAATAGGAACCTACAAGATGATAGCTAGTTATTACACTGCTATAAGTAACATGGGGTCAAGTCGTAGTTCCTGAGAATCATGCCGTGGTTTACCTGCAGCACTATGAGTCATTAGTTCTGAAGACCCACATCAGCGTATATTTGTACCTTTTCTTTTATATAGATGGAACCATTGAAGTTCTTATAATCTGAAAAAGAATGTAAATTGGCGTAATGTCTGCAACTTGCACATGATAATTCCCCTTACCCATCTCTTTAGCTTCTTTTGGCATCTCCTCCTGGCTGTCTGTCTACCAGTCATACTGACCTTTTAATGCCTTGAAACGATTAAGCTCTATTCTGGCCTCTGGTAAATGCTGTGTCTTTGCCTGAACTGCTGTCTACTCTTTTTCATATGGCTTACCCTTTCAGGTCAGCATAAATGTTACTATATACTTTAGGCCAGCCTTTTTAATCCCCTTGGATTAGACAAGTCCTCCTCTTTCTGTACTCTTACTTTTCCATCACAGAACTATCAATTTAAATAATTTAGAGGTAGGAGGTTTGCCTTTCTTTTGTTCACCACTGTGACCCCTAGTAAGTAGTTGTAGCTCAATAAGCATTTATTGATTTGACAAATACACGCATGGTATTTGCATTCCTTGTTTCCTATGATTAATATATTTACCTTATTTTTTTTCACTCAAGTAAAATGTTAAATTTTTTTTTTTTTTCTTCTTAAGAGTTTGGCTGAATTGGAAGTATTATGTACTCATCTCTACATAGGGACTGATCTTACACAAAGAATAGAGGCTGAGAAAGCACTCCTGGAACTTATTGACAGCCCAGAATGTCTCAGCAAGTGTCAACTTTTATTAGAACAAGGAACAGTAAGTATTTGATAACAGCAATTAACAATGAAAGATCGGTAGGTATATGTCATTGTTAATGAATGCATGTAGGTTAGCAATGTAGGTTAACTGATAGGTATTACCATATGTCTTTTTACTGTAGTTTATTTCACTGTTGAAGAATTGGAAAGCCTGGAAAGAAAACTTAGGGAAGAGCCCAGGAGGTGGAAATAGGCATGAATCAAAATACATTCTTGATTCCTCTTGGCCCCTTTTTATGTCTTCTACCAGTGGCAAAAGTTACATTTTTAGAAAGTTGGAATTAAAAATCTAGGTGGGAGAGGCAGATTGTAATTAACTTTGAAATGTGAAGGAATGATTCAGAGGAATGCTGATTACTTCTTGCCTGCCTCTCTCCTAGAGATTCATAGCCATTCATTCAACATCATTTAGCAAGTATTTAAATGTAAAACCAGGCACTGTACTACCTACCTGCTTTATTTACAAGCATTAAAGTAACTCATAGTTTAGTTGGGAAGGCATAGATGTATCACTATAAATAAAGAGCTATGGAATGATATGGTAAGCACTACAGTAGGAGACTGTAGGATCTACAGAGCAGAGGTTAGCAAACTTTTTCTGTAAAGGGCCAGATTGTAAATATTTTAGACTTTGTGGGCCAAGAGGCAAAATCAAGGGTGTTTTATAAATATGCCTATTAGAAGAGAGAAAACAAATTTCCACAAAGTTTTATTTATGAATTTTAAAATACAATAATTGAGTACAGTGTTTTTGTAGTATAAGTCTACTGATGAAAAGAATGGAATTATTCTTTTGGGGATGACATTTTGCTTAACTGGGGTTCAGAGTTAGTATTTCCTATCATTAGCATTGATTACAAATGTTCATATGTTAATACTGACCTGTAATGAGATTTTACAAATTTCATCTTTGGAAATGTCTCTTCACACAGATAGGTACTACCAAATATTGATATCAGCTGATAAGCATATGATTTTAATTAAGCATATTCATCACTTAGAAGGCATGTATAGTGTTTTATTAAAACTTCTCTTGATATTTGTCTTCTAGGATGTCATTACATTCTAGATTAATCACTTCCAATTGAAGGTTAGGTGGAGGTTCCTCAATTGCTCAGTTAAATGGATTTTGAAATATGGAAATTTCCTTTGCATTTGCAACAAGGTCTGGAAAAAAGTGCTGCTGGAACATAGTTTGAGCTCAGAAAATATACTCAGCAATAGAGATCTTGCTACTTGTTTTAATATTTGATTGTGTGGAAAATATATAAAGCAGCTTGATATTACTTGTGATTCAATCAATGTTAGTTGTGACTAGAGTAACTTTATTGCATTATAAGTTTCACATTAGTACTAAGCACTGTTTGCCTTTTAGACAATTTTGTAACTTTAGGTTGAATTCATTAAGAGACATTATCAAGTTTGAAGCAAAAACTAACTTCAAAAGCTATTTAATGTTCAACAATAGTGGATAAAATTGGTTCTTCTCATTCAGAAAAATTTCAGTCTCAGTCCTGAGCAAGAAAAAATTGCAGTAAAACTTTACCACTGCCAAGCTATAGAACTACTGTGCAGTAGGGCAAGTCAGAATTTTCAGCTTCTATTTCTGACAGAAATTTCCAGAACTGAAGATGAATTCATGAAAGTGAATTGAAGTCCACTGTTTTTTTGTTTTGTTTTGTTTTTAGATTTTTTTTTTTTTTTGATGTGGACCATTTTTAAAGTCTTTATTGAATTTGTTACAATATTGTTTCTGTTTTATGTTCTGGTTTTTTGGCCACAAGGCATGTGGGATCTTAGCTCCCCCACCAGGGATCAAACCCGCACCCCCTGCATTGGAGGGCGAAGTCTTTTTTTTTTTTTTTAATTAATTAATTAATTTAGTTTTGGCTGCATTGGGTCTTCGTTGCTGCGCACAGGCTTTCTCTAGTTGCGGCGAGTGGGGGCTATTCTTCATTGCAGTGTGCGGACTTCTCATTGCGGTGGCTTCTCTTCTCGCAGAGCATGGGCTCTAGGTGCGCGGGCTTCAGTAGTCGTGGCACGTGGGCTCAGTAGTTGTGGATTGCAGGCTCTAGAGCACAGGTTCAATAGTTGTGGTGCATGGGCTTAGTTGCTCCGTGGCATGTGGTATTTTCCCGGACCAGGGCTTGAACCCTGTCCCCTGCGTTGGCAGGTGGATTCATAACCACTGCACCACCAGGGAAGTCCCTGGAAGGCGAAATCTTAAGCACTGGACTGCCAGGGAAGTCCCTGAAGTCCACTGTTAACACTACTGATTCATTAACACATGATAGATTCAAATATTTACTACAAAGTACCTACTGATGAATAATAAAATGAATACCACAGGCCTTTAGTCTCTTACATTTTTACAAGCTTTGTAAATTTGTCCACTTAAGTTTTTTCTTTTTACCACCACTTGTGGCACATTTTAGCAGCTACTTCAGGTTGTACAGAATTAGCATTTTCTCAGCTTTTTTCAAGATATTCTGACCAGTAATTGCATGCAGACTCTTCATAGAGATTAATTCTTTAGTCACTTCAAACTAGCATTGACTTCTGGAATAAACAGATAATGTCGGTAACAGTATGAGCAGTGCATGTTGGTAACATTGGTAACTCATCAAGAACTAGGGAGAACCTCCAAATCATTCGCCTGGTTTGAAATTGAATTTTGATGTTGCTCTAATAATATCTTCAACTATCTGGGCCTTCTTCTCACTGAAAGTCTAGTCGTCTGAAGTTTATGTTCTCTGCATGTGTAACTTTGGCTACTGCAATAAAATAATGGTGATTTAATTAACTCTTTTGGTAAGTGGCTTTCCTTACTTGGCTAACAAATGAGCCATTTCAAAACCTAACTTTGGTTGTAGCCTCACTTTATTTTTTTGTGGAGAAATTTCACTGTTATAGATATTCTGTCTTAAATTTTCTCCTTTTTTCTGACTATTGATTACCCGTGAGTTAGGAATACTGACATGAGTGCTTGGTATGATATGGTCAACATATGTTGTATTCTTTTAGGACAGCTATAGTACAATTGCATAAAAAGCACATTGCTTTGCTATATGATTCAGTAACAAAATGATCCACATCCCACTGTGCCTTAAGAGTTAGATATTTGAAGTGCCTTTCTATCTTTTCTTGTTTTGACATAACAGACATGCACTGGTAATAATAAAAGGTGCGTGTCATGTCATGGTGATACTCATGGCACTCTGTGCTGTGAAGTTAATCAGTACATCACTGCGGTTTATAGTGCACTGAGCAGCAGTAGGAGGCAGTGAGTGCCATATACTGTTTTAACTATTTGATTCTGCTGTCATAGTCTGAAAGCAGACTATATGCATGTGGCTGTGTTCTAATAAACTTTATTTATGGACACTGAAATTTGGATTTCATGTACTTTTCACATGTCACAAAATATTATTATTTTTATTTTTTTCCCAACTGTTTAAAATAGTAAAATCCATACATAGCTCATGGGCCTTGCAAAAACAGGCGGGATTTGGTCCACAGGCCTTAGTTTGCTGACCTCTGGTCTAGAGAAAAAAAAATAGGGCTATCTTTACAAGAGATTGCTAGGGGTAGAGTGAATAACTGAATCAGATTTTGAAGGGTTGAGTATGCTATTAAGTTAAGACAGTTGGTGGCCAGAGTGAATACAACCAGCATGGATCTGAAGGAGGGGGGAGGTTAGGGTGGGAAAGACATTGAAAGGAACTGAAAGAGGGCTGTTTTGGTCAGAGGATAGCAAAGAGTGGAACCAGATGAATTTGAAGAGATAATCAGAGGGCAGAACATGCAGGACTATGTAGACATGGTAAGTGTATTTTATTTGAACTTGCTCATAATCATTTTTTTCCTCTTGCGGAGGATGGGCTCTAGGTGCACGGGCTTCAGTAGCCCAACAACTGCTTGCCATTTGAAAAGACTACCTATACCTTCCTCAGCTACCCCACCCTTATGAGGGATTGTGTGTGTGTGTGTGTGTGTGTGTGTGTGTGTGTATTTTATCCCTTGTAAATCTGCCAGTTTGGAAAACCAGAAAAATTCCCAATATTGCTTAGGAAAAGTTCCTATCATAGTATTTTTTTTTGGCTGCATTGGGTCTTCGTTGTTGCGCGCGGGCTTTCTCTAGTTGCAGCAAGCTGGGTGGCTTCTCGTGTTGCGGAGCTTGGGCTCTAGGTGTGCAGGCTTCAGTAGTTGTGGCGCATGGACTTAGTTGCGCTGCAGCATGTGGGATCTTCCCATACCAGGGATCGAACCCATGTCCCCTGCATTAGCAGGCGGATTCTTAACCACTCTTCCACCAGGGAAGTTCCCTTATCATAGTATTTTGATTAATCTATTAAAATTTATATTTCTTTACAGACATCCTATGCTCAACTCCTTGCAGCAACATGTCTTTCAAAACTTATTAGCCGAGTCAGTCCTTTGCCGATTGAACAAAGAATAGATATCAGTAAGTGGTTTATTATGCTTTTTATCATATTGCACTTTAAAAATAATTTTTGCTTTTAAATATGCTAAACTGTTAACAGGCTTGCAAGTTATTTTATTGTCATTTTTAAAGATGAGTAGTCAAGTCTCCTTTACACATGTAGTGATAAACAACAATGTGTTATACAAAAATGTGTTGTCAGAAAAGCATTTGTTTAATTTGATAATAAATAATAACTAGCATTTTATTGTCTATACTATTTACTAAGATTTGCACTATCTCATTTTATCTACCAAACTTCTGAGATAGGCACTATTGTTAGCCTCATTTTATAAATGAGGAAATTAGATTTGATAGGATCTGTAATGTGCCCAAGATCATCACACATCTAGCAAGAAGTAGAGCTGTGATTCAAACTTACACAATTTTTGTGGAGTCCATGCTCTTAGCGATTATCTTAACATCATATACAACTAAATGATGGGAAAGAAGTGTACTCTCCAGCATTTCTCAGGATCCTATATCAAAATCATATGGGATGCATATAAAATCAAAAGCAGATTCCTACTTATTAGGAAAATAATGTGCATATGGATGAACAGTGCTTGGAACTTAGTGTAGTTGGAAAATTGATTCTGTAAAGTACCAATATGCTTTCAGAAGTAATGTATTTTCATATTTTAAGTGTGTGAATTTGTTTTTCATATGGACAAAACTCTGATAGTTGAGGTATGGGAATTTTTTTATTATCTTTGTTCATAATAGACTGTTGACTCATTTCTGCTCTCCAGCCTCAAGGTTTACATGATTCATATTTGTGTAACAGAAAAGTTAAAGTGTAGTATTATATATGATGGTTCTTTAAGCTCAGTTTTTGAATGGTCACATCCCACAATGATTTGTCATTTGCCTCATATGTTTGACTGATATTTCTCTTAAGTACCTAATAACCGAGGGGAACTCCTTCAACTTGATAAAGAACATCTACCAAAAAAAAAAAAACCTACCAGGCTGAAGAAAACCTAGAGGAGAATTTATCCATGTGCTCATGGACTTGTGTGCTTAAGAAAGCAAAAGAGAAATTTACAGTTTAAAAAATAAGGGTTCAAACATTAAAAACCTGTCATAAAACATTGTGATTTTGTTTGTTTGACTTTTATACACATAAACACACATCTTTTAGGTAGACTTATTTTTTTAGAGCACTTTTAGGTTCACGGCAAAATTGAGCAACAAGTACAGAGAATTCCCATATACCCCCTGGCCCCGCACATGCATAGCCTTCCCCAGTATTAGCATACTGCACCAGAGTGGGCACATTTGTAACAGTTGATTAACCTACATTGACACATCATCATCACCCAAAGTCCGTAGTTTATATTAGAGTTCACTCTTGGTGTTGTGCATTCCGTGGGTTTGGATAAATGTATAAATGACACATATCCCCCGTTATAGTATTATACAGAATAGTTTCACTGCCCTAAAAAGCCACTGTGTTCCAACTATGCATCCCTCCCTCCCCTCTAACTCCTGGCGACCACTGATCTTTTTTACTGTTTCCATAGTTTTGCCTTTTCCAGAATGCATGTAGTTGAAATTATACAGTGTGTAGCCTTTTCAGATTGGCTTCTTTTACTTAGTAATATGCATTTAAGGTTCTCCATGTTTTATCATGGCTTGGTAGATCATTTCTTTTCTTTCTTTTTTTAAAAAAATTTATTTATTTTATTTATTTTATTTTTGGCTGCACTGGGTCTTTGTTGCTGCACCCGGGCTTTTCTCTACTTTGCGGTGAGCGGCGGCTACTCTTTGCTGCAGTGCACAGGCTTCTCATCGCGGTGGCTCCTCTTATGGCGGAGCACAGGCTCAGTAGTTGTGGCCCACAGACTTAGTTGTTCGCGGCATGTGGGATCTTCCCGGGCTAGGGCTCGAACCAGTGTCCCCTGCATTGGCAGGCAGATTCTTAACCACTGCGCCACCAGGGAAGCCCGATCATTTCTTTTTAATCTTGACTGACGTGCCGTTGTCTGGATGTACCACAGTTTATCTGTTCACCTTTTGAAGTACACACCTTCATTGCTTCCAAGTTTTGGCAATTACGAATAAAGCTGCTATAAAGCAGGTTTTTTGTGTGGACATAAGTTCTCACTTCATTTGGGTAAATACCAAGGAGAGTGATTGCTGGATTGTATGGTAAGAGTATGTTTAGATTTGTAAGAAATCACCAAACTGCCTTCCAAAGGGGCTGTACCAGTTTTGCATTCCCATCAGCAATGAATGAGAATTCCTATTCTTCCACATCCTTGCTAGCACTTGGTGTTTTCAGTGTTTTGGATTTTGACCATTCTTATAGGTGTGTAGTAGAATCCATCCTACTGTTTTTTAATTTACAGTTTCCTAATGACATATGATGTCGAACATCTTTTCATATGCTTATTTGTTGTCTGTATATTTTCTCTAATGGGGTGACTGTTTAGGTCTTTTGCTTATTTTTAAATCAGGTTGTTGTTTTCTTATTCTCTGTATATTTTAGTAAATGGTCCTTTATCAGATAGGTCTTTTGCAAAGATTTTCTCCCAGTTTGTGGCTTGTCTTCTCATTCTCTTGGGCAGAAGCTTTTAATTGTAAATAAGTCCACCTTATCAAGTATTTCTTTCATGGATTGTGCCTTTGTTGTTGTTTGTAAAAAATCATCACCAAACCCAAGGTCATCTAGATTTTATTCCTGTTATCTTTTAGGAGTTTTTATAGTTTTGCATTTTAAATTTACAGCTGTGATCATTTTGAATTAATTTTTGTGAAGTGTGTAAGTTCTGTGTTTAGATTCATTTTTTTGCATGTGGAGGTCCAGTTCTGCCACCATTTGTTGAAAAGACTGTCTTTACTCCGTTTTATTAGCTTTGCTCCTTTTTCAAAGATCAGTTGACTGTATTTATGGGAGTCTCTTTCTGGGTTCTCTATTCTGTTCCATTGATCTATTTGTCCTTCACCAGTACCACACTGTCTTGATTATTATAGTTTTATAAAAATTAAAGTTAGGTAGTGTCAGACCTCCAACTTTGTCCTTCTCCTTTAGTATTGTGTGGGCTATTCTGGGTCTTTTGCCTCTCTATATAAACTTTAGAATCAATTTGTCAATATCCAAAAAAAAAAATAACTTTCTGGGATTTTGATTGGGATTGCATCGAATCTATAGATCAGTTCTGGAAGAACTGACATCTCGACAACATTGAGTCTTCCTGTCCACGAACATGGAATATCTCTACATTTATTAATTTCTTTGATTTTATTCATCAGCTGTGGTTTTTTGTAGATGTTCTTTATGAAGTTGAGGAAGTTCCCCTCTGTTCCTGGTTTGTTGAGAGTTTTTATCATGAATGGCAGTTGGAATTTTTGAAATCCTTTTTTTGTATCTATTATGATCATGTGATTTTTCTTCTTTAGCCTATTGATGTGATGGGCTGCATTAATTGATTTTAAAATGTTGAACAATGCTTGCATACCTGGGATAAATGCCACTTGGTTGTGGTATATAACTCTTTTTATACATTGTTGGATTTGCTTTGCTAATAATTTGTTGAGGATTTTTGTTTCTATATTGATGAGAGATATTGGCTCAACTACAAGTTTTCTTGTAATGTTTTTGTCTGGTTTTGGTGTTAAGGTAATGCCAACCTCATAGATTGAGTTAGGAGGAATTCCCTCTCCTTCTTTTTCCTGGAAGAGATTGTAGAGAATTGGTAGAATTTCTTTCTTAAATGTTTGGTAGAATTCATCAGTGAACCCATCTGGGCCTGGTGCTTGCTGTTTTGGAAGGTTATTAATTATTGACTCAGTTAATTTAATAGATATGGGCCTATTCAGATTGTCTCTTGCACTTATCTTTTTTAAATGGATACTTAAAAAAAAAAAGGTACACTCATTAAAGGAAATTCGGAAAAAAGAGAAAAGTAGAAACCTACCACACAATTTCAAGCAACAAATGATGTGTTTCCTTTATGAGTTTCTTGGGTTTGAGTTACTACTCTTGCTTCTGCAAGTAGATTAGAATGTTATGAAATGTCTGACATGTGTCAATAGAATAATTGGTATGTCAGTTAAAATGGAAAATGTGAAGATTGCCTCAAAGTCACATTGCCTTTATTACATCAACTCTAAAATTCTCATTCTTTCATGATACGGTCCCAGACTACATATTTCATTATTTCCCAACATTAACTCTGTTGCCTGTTCTCTGTGTCCAGCACACTGTTTTCTACCTATATTAGTATAATTAACGATGGCTTACCATCGCTCATCAATTAAATACCATTTCCTCAGCCTGGTGTTCAAGTCCTTTCATGAGCTTGTAATTGATGGATCGTCCCATCCTTGTAGCCTTATATCTCATTGGTACTAGCCTATTTGTACCAGAAGGTATTTTCCTCATGCCATGTTATTTCTGCCTTGGTGCCTTTTCTTATGTTGTTTCTCTAGCCTGGAATGCTGTCCTTTTAATCTTCTATTCAAATAAAAGTGTAGCTTAAGTTTAATTACCTATATAAATCAGTCAATTCTCCTTCCCTTTCTCTGTCCTTCACTCCATCCCTCCCTCCCTCTTTCCTTCCTTGCTGACTCCCCTCTTCAAACAGCTTTATTGAGGTATAATTTATATACCATAAAGTTAACTTGTTTTAAGTGTACAATTTTTGATTTTTAGTAAATTTACAGAGTTGTGTGAACATTCCCATCATCCCTTCCAAACTCCCCATGCTCATTTACAGTTAGTCCTGCTCCCATACCACCAACCTCTAAGATGTTTTCTGCCTGTATAGATCGACCTTCTGAGGATATTTCATATAAATAAAATCATATCATGTGTAGTTTTTTTACATCTAACTTCTTTCACTTCAAAAAATGTTGTTGAGGTTCATCCATGTTGTAGCATGTGTATTTCATTTTTTTTATTATAGAATAATATTCGCTTGTATAGATGTGTGACATTTTGTTATCCATTCACTACCTGATGAACATATGGGTTGTTTTTGCTTTTGGGCCACTGTGAATAATGCTACCATGAACATTGACATACAAGTCTTTGTGTGGATATACGTTTTCATTTCTCTTGAGTAGATACCTAGGAGTGAAATTGCTGGGTCATAGGTAAGTTTATGCTTAACTTTAAAAAAAACTGTCCAACTATGTTTCAAAGTGCCTATACCATTTTGCGTTCTCAGCAGCAATGTGTGAACATTGCAGTTTCTCCACATCTTC
This sequence comes from Neophocaena asiaeorientalis asiaeorientalis, assembly GCF_003031525.2. Taxonomy (NCBI): domain Eukaryota; kingdom Metazoa; phylum Chordata; class Mammalia; order Artiodactyla; family Phocoenidae; genus Neophocaena; species Neophocaena asiaeorientalis. Next base: position 4,258,791 of record NW_020173979.1, on the reverse strand, counting down.
ACCTCATAAGTCTTACATTGATCTTCTTGTGGTAGTTTCTTTTTGTCTGTCTCTCCAAATATTTTATAAGCTAGCTCTCAAGGCATAGATTATAGCTCAAATTTTTGTGTTCACAGCATTTGGAATTGTTTCCATCAAAGCATTTGTAGTTAAATGTTGAGGTATTTACCTTCTCTTCATTTTTTTCCTGAATAACATGCTAGCCTTTGGGACCAAAGTAGAGATTGAGTCTTTCCCCTTTCTTTTATATTCTTTTTGTATGTTTTCTGATAGACTTTGTGGCATATTTTTTTACTTGACTTCAATTAATCAGTCAAAAATATTTCATATTAAATTTCTATAATGTGTAATACCTAAAGTTTCAGTCTAATGGTAGTAAGCTCCAAAAGACTATCTACCAGTTTTGACTTAGAGTTTTTGAATTACTAATTATTACTAAAATATATGGTTTGACCAGTATTTGAAAGCAGGAAACAAACAAACTCAAACCAAAACAACCTGACTCAGAGTCCCAATTTGGCCACTGTGACAAGTTGTTTCACCTCTTTGACCTTCATATTTTTTTACCTAGGAAACAGAATTATAGTAATATAATAGCAATATCTTCACATTGCTGTGAGAGCTACATAAAGCTTTTTTTCTGGGAAGCACTTGTAATTTCTAACTTGTTTCATAAATGCTAAATATTGTTGTTATCATATATGCATTTGACACTCAAAGAGCCTCTAGTGCATAGCGTTCCAAGTTTCTGTTAACTTTTGTTGGGGAATTTTTCTAGCTGTTTATTTCATTCTCCCATGTGTCTTTCTGAACATTTCATTTTCTTCTTGGTATGGCTTTTCCCTATTATCTTGGGCTGGTGATGATTAGATTGCAGTTGTTTTACTTGATTGTTATCATTGGCTCTTGCTTATTAAACTGGAACACTATTATAGGTCATGTAATAAGCATAACGTGAGAATATTTTATGTAAAACGTTCAACTAAAGTAACAGAAATACAGTCTATTAAAAATTTTTGCCTTAGATAATAAACTTATTAGCTAGTATCTTTGCTCAAGGAGTTTGGGAAGGTGTACTTCAGGTACCTAGCTTAAATGTGAAACTTGGTTTGTCTCCTGTTTTGTTGTTTTATTATTTTTGAGATTACCCTCCCAGTGGTTACCACTACCTACATATAGATTTCTCACATTCCCTCCAGTTTAAAATATTTCAAGGTACTAAAAATAAAAATAATAGAAGTAAATAAACCAGATTTTCTTTTATGTTTAGGAGGCAGTGTCATTTTCATAAGTTTTGTTATTGAAATAAAAGATTACATGTAATGAAGCTTAAGAGAACCATATTACTTTAATCCATAGCAGAAACCTCTTTCAGATTTATCTTAATGCTAGGAAAATCTCTTTTAATAGTGTTTTTATTTGTATAACTGTGTATTTTTAATGTTAATAAAAATTAAGGTTGAAATGTGCTAGTCGTGAGAACTTTTCTTTTTTATATCAAGGTTCTCATTACAGTTGTCAAGAACAGCTGTTGAAAGTGTTCTTGGATTTTGGGGTTGTTTCCATTAAAGCTATTTTTAGTTAAATAGTGAAGTATTAATATTGACTTTTTCTTCACTCTTTTCCCAAATGGTATGCTGGCCCTTGGGGCCAAAGTAGAAATGGAATCTTCTCCCTTTAAAAATTTTTTTTCTTCTGTTTTTCTGATAGACTTTTGTGGCCCATTTGTAACCTCAATCACTCCTCCATTAGGAAGCTCATAGCTGAATTTGCTACCCACTTTTAATGATTTGGGTATATTAACTTTATTCCAGGCTTTACTCTTCTGTTCGTACTTTCTTTAACTTATGTACTTATTTTATCACATTATATTATTTGTATTCTTTTCTGCCACTTAAACAGCCAGATATCGCTTCTCGGCCTTTTGGCTAAGATCATGTGTAAACAGCCAGATAGTGTGTAGTCAGTTTTGCTATAACATGACATATGTATTCCTAAAAGTGACTATGCTGTGCAGTGATATGTAGTAAAACCACAGGGCTTATTGGAGAAATGGGATTATGGAAATAAAATTGAAACATTTTGTCAATGACACATTAAAAAAAGGATAGAAATCTAATAAAAGACATAGTAGAGTTTTACACATGTTAAATGGTTAAGAAATACTAAATAGAATAAATACAGCATTTTATCTTGAAGAAGACCTGAAGTTTGTGGAAGGGGGCCCACTTCAACAAATAACTCATTGAAGTGTTGAAATTTGTGAGTTACTATGAAGGTAGAAGGAAGGTGATCTGAAATAGAATGGAAATTGTAACACCAAAAGAGATGAGTCTGATAACACATGAGATGAACTGAGATAGCTAGTAGATACGTGCATTTTGAGTATGGCTTGGTTCGTTTGGCTTGGTTGCCGTTTTCGTTATTCACCTAGTGTTTCTTTCTGAATGAAATTATGCAAAAATGAAAGTGACATTCGCATTATACTCATATTATCCCCTAATATATCAATTGAATTGGAACACATTTGCTTTTTCCAAATAACCCTTATAGGAGAACTGACTATATAAATAAGTACATATCTTGGAGAAAGGGATTAACTTTTTGTCAAAGAATGTGTTGTCATCACTACCTGTTTTTACATTATTCGCATTAAGTTACTGAATAGTCCAAATGATCACAATATTTTTTTACAGGAAACTACATTCTTAATTATGTGGCATCACAACCCAAGCTGGCTCCCTTTGTCATCCAAGCTCTAATTCAAGTCATTGCTAAAATTACTAAATTGGGGTGGTTTGAGGTTCAGAAAGACCAGTTTGTCTTCAGAGAAATTATTGCTGATGTGAAGAAGTTTCTTCAGGTAAGAAGGCATTATTACATTATAAGAACATCAGTAGTTGTTTTTTTGGTTTAGAAAACTGCTTTTCTTAAAGTTAAATTGTTTGTTTTGTGGCTACCAGAACCATATTAATTATGGTTTATTATTTATCCTCTGGAGCCTGTATTTTTTATTGCCAGGAAAAGAGGATCATGTCATATAACTTCCAAACCAGAAGAATGCAAATTATAATGTTTTATAATTTCAAAAATATATGTTGTCATTTGTAACCACGTGTGTCTTTGTATTGCATATATGCAAAACATGTATATAATGTTTTTCATGTATTATCTAATTTAATGCTAATTACATCTCTGTGAAGGGAATTACATTTTGTAAATGAGAAGACTGAGGCTTAGAAAAGTTAGGTAATTTGTATAGGATTGCATAGTGATCTAGTAAAGCATAGCGCTTGTACTTCAACAGGTTTTCTAACTTAAGATATATATATTTAAAAATTTTTTACATTATACCACATTGAGTCATACTAAATTCTCAAGAATGTTTTTAACCTAAATGATTAAAGTTATAACATACTCACATTTAACTTACACAAATTCAGGTATTTGGACTGAAAAGGAAAAAAAAGAAAGAAAGAAAAGAAAAAAGAAAAGCAAGAGGACACTAATTTAAACTGTGCCAGTGATTCCACTTGCCATTCCACATAGTATTTTATGTTGTGGGGTGTGATATGGGAAACTTAAATCTGCTCTTTTCTGTTCCTGTATGCCTCTTAGGATGACCATCATGCCCTGCTCAGTATGATTCAGATATTTAAAGATACATACTTTTTCATGCAAATGTTATCCCTAATCGCAAGAAAAGTACCTTAGTTGGTGCTCTGCCGAAGAGGCAGTGATCTGTTACAGTTCTCAAGGAAAAACTGGCAGTTTGGATTAATAGATGTTCAGTGTTGGTTTATTGGCAATTAGGGGGCCTTTTGGACTTTCTGAGATGTTATTGCTTATACAGTAACTGTCAGATTTAATCCCTATGTAAGATGTAACTCCATCATACATTGTAATGCTAGAAACCTCAGAATATGAAACACTAGACTATTCTGCTTCTCTTTTATTCATATTGTTAAAATCCTGGTTAACAAATATTTGATTATCTAAAATATCACAAGAATAAGTGTATTTTTAGCCCTGAGGAGATCTGCTGTGGGACAGAGGGATAATTTATTCAGTGACACATGAGTTTCTCACTTTATAGTTGTGCATATAATTTTGACTAACACAATAGCACCCCTCTCTTGTCCTTTACTAAGATTGTACACAGCTCATCAAGAATCCACACACACACTCACTGTAAACAAGAATAGACTTCAGAGTTCTTTTAAAATAAAATCAAGGTTGAAAACTGAATGAAATGAAATCATTCTTGTTGGCTAACATTTCTCAAGCTCCCTTTTCAATGACTGATAAGTTGAGCTTAAGTTGGGCTTTAGTGTGCTTTTGTCAGTTTTGGAAGACCAGAAGAAACAGAAAATGTTTTCTCTTCAAAGTTTATTACAGTATCACAAAAAAAGCACTTGCTTTCTGGGTATATGACTTAACCTAACCTTCAGTCATGAGAAAGACAACTGACTTAGTGTTTTAGTACTCTAAAATAGTACCGCATGGTTCCTTTGGTTAATAACAGCTTCTGTGAATTTTGTACTAAAAATTATTTTAAATTTGTTAAATTTTTAATGGCCTGAAATTTTGTATATCTTCTTTTCTCTGTTATTGTAACCTTATTGCTGTCATACTTCTAACATTTACACGCCTCCTTTCTACATACCTACCCAGGAGATACTACTGTCATCTAGGACAGTGCTATTCAGATTGCTGGTTCACAGCAAGATAAGGGGTTTATGTCAGAATGTAAATCAACGTGGTGCTTCCGTCATCGAGAGAGACTTGCTATGAAAAATATGCCAGCTGAACTGAACAGTGTACTTAGTGACTTATCTGTTTTATATTTTGGTGCAAACTCTTTTGTCATGGACCAGTATCAAACCATTCTCAGATTAGAATCGAATTTGCAGACTACCAGCAGATTCATGGACTAACAGTTGGTCAGGGAACGACATGTTAAGGAGCATTGGCCTGGTTTACACAGAAGATGGATGCTTCAGTAATGTGAAATCTGTAGTTTATCATAGAGTTCCGATTGTCCTAAAGGGCCATAAAGAATTAAAATGCAAAAATTGGACTTCCCTGGTGGGGCAGTGATTAAGAATCCGCCTGCCAATGCAGGGGATACGGGTTCGATCCCTGGTCCGGGAAGATCCCACATGCCACGGAGCAACTAAGCCCGTGCACCACAACTACTGAGCCTGTGCTCTAGAGTCCACGTGCTGCAACTACCGAGCCCACGTGCCGCAACTACTGAAGCCCGCGCGCCTAGGGCCCATGCTCCACAACCAGAGAAGCCACCGCAATGAAAAGCCCGCGCACCACAACGAAGAGTAGCCCCCGCCCGGCACAGCTAGAGAAAGCCCGTGCACAGCAACAAAGACCCAGTGCAATCAAAAAAAAAAAAGCAAAAATTATGGATGTTTCTTTTATTTTTTTATTCTGAGATAATTTGAATTTAATTATACCTAGTGACCCAGTGTTAGTGAAATTCTGTGATAGTTAGAAGGAATGACCAGCTATAAAATTAAGGCTTGAAAAGTGTATCATCTGTACTGCTTTTTTAAAATTATTATACTATAATTGGATGTTATATTTTTTTATTTTCATACTTCCAATGTGATTTTGCAGTTGAGTAATTTGTTAGTGATGTGTGTATAAAATCTGAATTTTGATTTGAAGGAAGTTATTGAGATTAAATTGGAAGCTGATTACATTAAAACATCGTACTGTATTGATAGTCATGTATTTACTCAGTGCATTGGGCAGTTCACAAGCCTTCATTATAGATCCTTAGTAAATGCATATACGTGCACTATTAAATAATATTAAAAGGGCATAAGTGATCTTATCTGGTATTAGGTTGAGGGATTTAAATTAGTTCCTAAGTTATTAATTATTTACTGAATGCATCTATCTTCAAGCAAATTTACAGAGCTAAAAATTGTTTTTTGTTCTTTCTTATTCATGGCCTTATGAAAAGGATTAAACTACACTCCTGTATTTTGAGGTTTAGTTTATTGTAAGTCCTACATGCTGAAAACATTTTATAGAGAGTATCATGTAGTTCTAAGGTAGGTGAGCTTTTTTCCCATTCAACTCTATACCTAAATTTATCCTTCAAAAAAATGAGCTTGACATTATTTGTGGACCTCATAGTGATTTTTCTATATATTTTAATAGATCTATTTTAAGAAAATGTGATGTTTCAGTAGTTAATTACTTGTAAATGTTACCTGGTTTACACATTAAGAACCAATCATTTGTCTCCATTTAGGCTAAACTTGTTTTTTTCTCCAAAGGGTACTGTGGAACACTGCATAATAGGAGTAATAATCCTCTCAGAATTGACTCAGGAAATGAACCTGGTAAGCCTTTCCATCTAATGGTGACATGAAGTTTGCTAGGTAATGTCATTTCTTTGATGTAAAATCTTTGTGTGGCTTAGAACTCTGAATAAGCAAGTCTTTTTTTTTGGGGGGGGGGGGTGTCTATTTTATTAGTGGGATAATCAAGTATTGGAACACTTTTACTGTTACTGAAAATGACAGTAACAATATAAAGTACTACAAAGAACAGGAAATTAGACATGGTCCTCTCTCCATGGCAATTGGAGGATCGTCCTTTTATCCTCTGTATATATAGTAATATACTAATCATAAAAATAAATTATACGCAAAAGTGGAACAAGCCTTTATTTGCTTACACAAAAAAGACAAGCAGTTTAGCAGTTTGGTAAATTGATTCTCAATAATGGATACACAGCCTGACTCAACAAAGAACAGGATACTTGGCACTTTGCTACTTGTTAGCATGGGTTTCACCCATACAAGGAGAGTTTGCAGAAGCTATGCTTACCCCCCACCAACACCTTTATGAACTCAGCAGCTGAGCACATCGTCACCCGCTCCTGTTCATTTTTGTATTTAACATGGTTCTAAACAGGACAAAAGCAGAAGTTGGGTTTTACATGGAATAATGTTATAATAAAGGGGAATTTATTGTTTATATTTAAGAACTTTTATCATCTTTTTTTAAAATTGAAGTACAGTTGGCGTACAATATTAGTTTCAGGTGTATAACATAATGATTTGACATTTATACATATATATATATATGTATATATATATGAATTGATCACCACATAAGTCTAGTAACCACCTGTCACCAAAGTTATTAAAATATTATTGACTATATTCCTCATGCTGTACATTATATCCCCGAGACTTATTTATTTTATAACTGGAAGTTTGTACCTATTAATCTTCTTCACCTATTTCATCCAGCCCCCATCCCCCTCCTCTCTGGCAACCACCAGTTTGTTCTCTGTATCCGTGAGTCTTTCTGTTTTGTTTTCTAGATTCCACGTATAAGTGAAATCAGATGGTATTTGTCTTTCTCTATCTGACTTACTTCACTTAGCATAATACCTTCTAGGTCCACCCATGTTATTGCAGACAGCATGATTTCATTCTTTTTTAATGACTGAGTAATTCCATTGTGTGTATTTATACTACATACTCTATTCATTGATCTATTGATAGACACTTAGGTAGCTTCCATATCTTGGCTATTGTAATTGATGTTGCAGTGAACATAGGGGTGCATATATCTTTTTGAATTAGTGTTTTTGTTTTCTTTGGGTAAATACCCAGAAGTGGAATTGCTGGATCATATGGTAGTGCTATTGGGTTCTCCAAAAAGTTCGTTTGGGTTTTTCCACGGAAAAAACCCAAACGAACTTTTTGCCCAAAAAAAAAAAAAATCTTATGGAAAAACCCAAACAAACTTTTTGCCCAACCCAATATTTTTAATTTTTTGAGGACCTTCCATACTATTTTCCATAGCAGCCATACTAATTTACATTCCCACCAACAGTGCACAAGGGTTCCCTTTTTGCCAGGTCCTTGCCAATACTTATTTGTTGTCTATTTAATAATAGCCATTCTGAAAGACATGAGGTGATATCTCACTGTGGTTTTGATTTGAATTTCCTTGAGGATTAGTGATATTGAACATTTTTTCATATGTCTGTTGGCCTTCCGTGTGTTTTCCTTAGAAAAATGTCTATTCAGGTCCTCTGCCTGTTTTTTATTCAGATTTTTTTTTGATACTGAGGGTAGGGAAGTTTTCAGCAATTATGGCTTCAAATACATTCTGTGCTCTTTTCTTTCTCTCTTCTCCTTCTGGGACCCCTATAATAATGCAACTGTTAGTATGCTTGTTGTTGTCTTAGAGGTCCCTTAAGCTATCCTCATTTTTTAAAAACTTTTTTCTTTTTGCAGTTCCAATTGGGTTATTTCAACTACCCTGTCTTCCAGATTGCTGATCCATTCCTTTGCTTCCTCTAGTCTGCTGTTGATTCCCTCTAGTATATTTTTCATTTCAGTTATTGTATTCTTCAGTTCTTATTGGTTCTTTTTTATATTTTCTATTTCTTTGTTGAAGTTCTCACTGAGTTCATCCATTTGTCTCCCGATTTTGGTGAGCATCTTTATCACTTACTTTGAACGCTTTATCTGGTAAGTTGCTTATCTCCATTTTGTTTAGTTCCTTTCCTGGGGTTTTGTCTGATTCTTTCAATTGGAAGGTATTCCTTTGCCTCCTCATTGTGTCTGAGTCTCTGTGTTTGTTTCTATGTAGTAGGAGTATCAGCTACATCTCCTGGTCTTCAAACAGTGGTCTTAACGTAAAAGGGGTTCTGTGGGGCCCGGTGGTACCCTCTCCCTGGTCACCAGAGCCGGGTGCTCCAGGTGCTCCTCCTCCTTTGTGTGGGCTGTGTGTGCCCTCCTGTTGTGGTTGGGCCAAGATTGCTGCAGGCGTACTGGTTGTTGGGGCTGGTCCCGGCCCAGCTGGCTGAGAGGTCTGGCTCTGAGTGCTGCAGGTGGGCTGATGTGCTGATCTGTGGTTTTCTCGTTGTCTCATCTCAGGAAGCACATGATTTGATTTGTTACATCACTAATGATGTTCACTTTGGTCACTTGACTAAGATGGTCTCTACCAGGCTTCTCCAATTGTACATTTATTCTTTTCCCCTTTGTAAATAATGAGTATTTTGTGGGCAGGTAGTTTAAGACTCTGAAAATACCTTATTCCTCATTAAACTTTTAATTTATTCATTTATTATTTCTATCAGTTTGGATTCCTGGTTTCTAACTTTGTTTAATAGGTTATAGTTTGTTACTTACATTATATTTTGGTGCCCAAATTTTCCCAAATTTGGCCATTAGGAACCCTTTCAGGCTAGCATCTCTGTTCATTTGACATTTATTCACCATCCTTTGAACATTTTCTTACTTTCTGTCACAAGATGTTCCACGCTTATCTTGTGTAGAACTAGGTACCTTTTGAAGAAAGCTTCAAGCTCTGAAGTGTGATTTTGACTTTGTATGGTAAAAAATACATGGCTTCTGTGGAGACATTTTAGTTAGCCTAATTTTAGAGCATTAACAACTTCAACTAGCATTTCTTAAGTACTTCTGAAACAGGCAATAGGGAGATCTACAATGCATAATGAAAATCAAATACAGTTGTCAAATGTGAGCCAGGTAAATTCATGTAGGGTCAATAACAGGATGTATCTTCTAAGAAAAAGATCTAAACTTGAGGTTTCTTAAAAATTTAGAATTATATGTTACCATGCTTTTGTAGAAGCTAAGTCTAGTATTCCTGCAGTATATTCAAAATATAATCATCAAGAAGTAAAATATTCTTTGCCTACATGGTAGAGACATAGTTATGCAGTAGAAAATGGATGCATAATCCCTCTTATCAAAAAATTTGGATATCTAAATAAATAACCCAAGTAGAATGAGCATGTATGCCTTGAAGATAACTCTGAAATAAGACCTGGATTTGTGTTTTAGCTCTATTGCCTGCTGCTTTGTCCAAACTTCTTAATGTCTTTAAACTTACATATCACTATCTGTAAAGCAATCATGACACTTTCCTTGGGTCTTATTAAGATTAGATAAGTTACTAGCACAGGTCCTAGTACATACAAGTACTCAGTAAACCCAAGGTTCTTCCCTCAGTGTTATAGATATGGTGTGCCTGTGAGCTTTAATTTTCTTGTATGTGAAAAGAGAATAATATATATCTCACAGGTTTGTTTTGAGGATTTAGTGAAATAATATGTGAAGAGTACATAAGTTGAGATTATAATGCTGTATGCTATTATTAATTTGTATTAAGGAGAAATTTTTATATATTGAGGGAAACTGAAGAGACAGACCAATTGAAGGAGAGAGAGATGGACGTTTGATTTAAAAGAAGGGGGAAATGCTGGAAATGCTAACTTGAATCTTACAGAGTGGGTAGAGATTCCAGTAACTGCTTTCTGTAATCACTTTGGACTTCTGTTATGTTTCATGTTTCTATAAGTAAATGTGGTATTTAAGTATAATATGATGGAGCTTAGGAAGTGTCAGATAATCAATTTTGATCTCACTACTTTTTTCAAATCTATAAATATCAGGAAGGAAAATGGTTTATTTTCATCTTTCAGATACCAAAATGAATGCTATAGCCACTGTAGCCTGTGGTATTAATAATTGTTTGGGTATCAGATTTCAGCTTTGTTTGCTGTTTCCTAGTGATAAATGGAAATATTAATGGTACTAATAGTATAGTTTTTGCCATATTATATTTTAGATTAGAGGCTCAAGAACTAGTCTTAGTAAACTTATTCTTAAAAATTATTTTTTATTAACTAATAAAATATTCAGGGGGAATATACTGTTATGTAGTAAATCAAATTTCTGATTATTTATAATTTATGCCTTGGTTTTTTTTTTTAGAATATCAAAATACATGAATCAGTGACATATCTGATATATATAGAAATGTCACTTTCATATAGAAGAATCTTTCTGTAACTGGTTCAGTTTGCTGATTCACAGAATGTTAGAATTTGAGGATTATGTCAGAGATTTCCCATTTCATAGGTGGAGCCTGAGGAACAGGGAAGCTGTTACTTGCCTAATGTGAAATATGATACATGACTCAGGAGTTGATAGTATCTATTATTTTCTAATCTGTGTTTATATTGCCTCTGAAAGTATGATCAATTCTGCTTTTCAATTTTGGCATCAGTATAGTTTGTAGAGAGAGCACTGAATTAAAACAATACAGAAACTTGGGTTCTAGTCGTGGCTCTGCCATTATTAGCTCTTTGAGTAACCTTAAACAAATCACTTATACTAGTAGATTTTTAAAAGCTCTTTTAGCTCTATACTTTATGATTCTTTAATCATTATTTTCATTCCTTTTCTTACATAGTAAATTTTTGCTTTGCTGTTTGGCAAGTCTGGTTAAATAAATTCATCTTGAACTTTTTAGGTTGATTATTCTAGACCTTCAGCAAAACACAGGAAAATAGCTACCTCATTTCGTGACACTTCTCTTAAAGACATTTTAGTGCTAGCATGCTCTCTTCTAAAAGAGGTAAGTTACTTAATAATTCAGCATCCTGTTTCAGAAGAATTTCAGATGAATTCCCCTGTGCCCGTTTAATTTAAGTACAAATTAATTTGCACAAATCTATAAGCGGTTCCAAAAAATTCACTTTTATTTAGTCGGGATATAATAAAGTAAGATCCAAAGGGAATTTAGTAACTTGTCTTTAGACAGTAGTTTCATTATCTTCCTACCGTAGATTACTTATTACAGAAGCTATTTGAGACTTAGTTTCTGTATTGCCCTGCCCATATTTTAATGGGGTGCAGATGAACAATGAAATGACGGCAAGTTTTCCTAATTCATCATTTCTCAATATTTTTTCAGAGTTGAGCCAAGATAGTTGACTTTAATAATTTCTTTAGGAAATAATATTTTCCCATTTGCTACTTAGTGCCCTATTGAACATTAGTATGTTCATAGTATGATTCATAATTATATTGTGTTCTCTTGTAATATAGGGACTCCCTCATTCTACTCAAGCTTGTTAATTGGTGTAGTAGAGCATTTCCCAAAGTATGTTCCACTAATCACTAGTTTCTACTTATTTAAATTCTGTGATATAGTAACATGGTAACTGCCACACTAGGCCAGACTGAAAGTTCCTCTATTGAAAAATTTTTCTTTTAGTATGAAAAATTTTAACATATATACAAGAAGATCGAATAGTATAATAAACTCCCTTAGACCCAGCAACCAGATAAGCATTAACAACTCGTGACCAATCTTGTTTCATCTCTATCCTTAACTAACCACTTTATTTCTTTCTGTGTTTTTCTTGAAGCAGAATCCCAAGCTTCTTATCATTTCCTCCACAAATATTTCACATTGTATCTCTAGGAGATATAATCTGTTCTGGTTGTGTCAGAATGAACATTTTGAGGGGGTCGGGATTGTTCTCCAGGAGCTTGTGAGCGTCCTCCCACATTCAGACAGCTCTGAGAACCTTTGTTAGCTGAATGTGTATCATTTATGCATGAAGCTCCCCTACTTTTTCTTGAAGAATATTATATTTTCAGCTTGTTCCAATTGCTCCTTTGAGCTAACGAATCCTGTACATTTATACATTTGTGCTGTGTAAAGTATTTGTCCTAAAGTTACTTCCTACAACTTTAGAAGGTGATCTCCAGTATGCAGTTAAATATGAAAGGTTTTAACCCCATTTTACAAGATTAAATTTGAAAATTTAATCTATTATTGTAGATTTTTGTTGATAGTGCTATTACAGTTTTTTCCTGATATATACAACATAACTATGCAAATTCTTTTTTTTTTAACTAATTTTAATTTGGAACTGAAGAATTATTTAAATTAGTTGACTAAAATTCTTTTAATTGACATATGTCATAATGTTTCATTTGACTCTGAACCTCTTTCAGGTGTTGGCCAAGCCTTTAAACCTTCAGGATCAAGGTCAACAAAACCTAGTAATGCAAGTCTTGAAACTGGTCCTCAACTGCCTTAACTTTGACTTCATTGGCAGTTCAGCAGATGAATCTGCAGATGATCTTTGCACAGTACAGATTCCAACAACTTGGAGAACAAGTAAGAAAAAAGTTTAGTGTAAGGAATGGTCAACATAAAATACACAGGATTAGCAGTATAGTTGCTTTATGTGCAATTATCTCTGTTTTTTACCTGGCAATCAAAAAGTTCAAAAAAATTTGTAACCTAAGGTAGCTGCTGATACCCAATGTTGAAATCTGTTTTCCTCAGTTCATATCATAGTAACCTCTGTATTTTGATTTTGGAAAAAAGAAAAGACAACTCTAGAGTTGGAGGATGACAAGTTTAGGTGGGGAAATGAAGAGCTCTGTTTTGAAATTTTCAGATAAACAGTAGGAGAGGATATAACACTTGGCAGGAGATATCAACATATTTTTCAAAGTTATAAAGAGAATGAATTAGAGTAGCTAATTTAGCAGAGCAGAATTGCAATTTACTTTGTTACAGAGAAGGACACCAAAAAAGAGCAAACTCAACTTGCTCTCACACATCCCAGAAAGATGATGGCAATAGGGCTTTCCTATTGAAGTCAGAGGTAGGGAATTGGGCTGAAAGGACTTGGTAAAAAGTCTATGTTCTGCACAGACACCCCCGGGATCTTCTGTGCCACCTCTGTGCAGCTCTGTGACTGCCCTTTTCCCTTCCTTCCCTATGTGTACTTCCCTCTAGATTCCCAAGACCAGAGCTTTTTTCTCTTGAGAAATTAAACTGGAGAGGTTTCTCATTCAGGGGTATCAGATATAGTAGAGAAACACCATACATTTGGTGAAAACTTCTAATATGGAAGTCAGAGACTAAAAGAATTAAAAGGGACTTTGTATCTTGATAGTAGTGATGAATGCATGAACCAACACATGTAGTAAAAATTGCACAGACTAAATACACATACACACACACACACACACGAGTACATGTAAAACTGGGAAAGCCAAATAAGATTGGTGGATTGGATTTTATCAGTGTGCCTTCTTGATTGTGATATTGTGCTTTAGTTTTGCAAGAACTTACCATTTGGGGAAATGGGGTAAACAATACATGGGATTTCTCTGTATTATTTCTTGCAACTGCATATAAATCTAATTATCTCAAGAAATCTTTTTTTAAAAAGGGAGAGTTAGTAGAAACAGAGACAAAGTGAAGAGTCGAAGTAAATTTCAAAAAGGTTTAATTGCTATCCTCAGTTAAGAAAAGGTAATGCATTCCTGAAACATGAATAGGATATTGTTTCAAAAACGGAAGTTAAGACAGTGTTCCAGATATACAAGTTGCCCAAATAAAACATTCAGTAAAGGAATTGGAAGATAAAGCTAAGGAAATATCCCAGAAAGTAGAACAAAAAAAGCAAGAAGAGATTTGATAGAAAAAAATGCAAGAATATTAAAGCATGAAACTAGGAAGCTTGACATCTGGCTCTTAGGAGTTCAAGAAAGGACAGGAAAAAACAGAAGGCAATTTGCAAACAATACCAAAAAAAAATTCTCAGCAATGAGATACATAAATTTTCACATTGAAAGATCCCATAAGTACCCAACATAATAAATGAAAAAAAATACACTAAGCTTCATAATCATGACATTTCAGAATAACAAGGACAAAGAGAACCTAAAATCTACCGGAAAGAAAGTCACCTACAAAGGATTGGGATCAAGAATGGTATTAGAGGGCTTCCCTGGTGGCGCGGTGGTTGAGAGTCCGCCTGCCGATGCAGGGGCCACGGGTTCGTGCCCTGGTCCGGGAAGATCCCACATGCCACGGAGCGGCTGGTCCCGTGAGCCATGGCTGCTGAGCCTGCGCGTCTGGAGCCTGTGCTCCGCAACGGGAGAGGCCACAACAGTGAGAGGCCCGCGTACCACAAAAAAAAAAAAAAGAATGGTATTAGATTTCTCAACAGTAGTACTGGAAGCTAGAGGACAATGGAGTAATATCCTCAGACTTCTGAGTGAAAATAATTTTCAAACTAGACTGAAATTACCAAGTATAAGAGAATAAAGATATTTTTAGACATGTAAATCGTTCTGAAATTTAGCCCTTACGTACTTGTTGTTATGAAACTACTTGATATACAAGCAAGAAAATGGAGGATATGGAGTTGAAGAAAGCTTTAACACAAGATGACAATCAGCAGACATAAAAAGGAGATAATTATGTAACACATTTTGGAACAGCCACTCTAAGTTGAAGAAGGCTCCAGGAGGAAGGGGTAGGAAAATGGAAGTGATAGGTTATTTGATGCTATTGACCAGGTGGAAAATGGCATGAAGAACATTTTGCAAATCTGTCAGAACATTTGGAAAGAATTAATGACAGATATCGATCTACACAACTAAGCACAGAAAAGATGCTGTGATTAAATCCAGGGAGTATTGGAAATGTGATATAATCATAGTATACTTGGCTTAGCGGTTAACATTATTTACCTAGTCATAATAAAGTAAACACTTAGAATTGATTTAATTCCAAATTGTTATAACAGTGGATGGATTTTTGAGAGAGGATGGATTGTAGAAAGAGTGGTGGGAGTAGAGGGGAGAGTGTACCGTAACAAGGTCATTTGAGACCTAAAATAAAATAGTCAAAGACATGTAATACAGCATGTAATTTGGAAACATGTATTTAAATATAGCTAAGAGTTGAAAGGCAGTTGGAATGGAGTAGGGTACAGCTGTTTTTTACTATATACTTTTTAGTACTATTTACTTTTTTATACTATTTGAATTTTTAAATGTTTTTATTACCTTAATATAAATGAAAATAGTGAGAAGGTTCTCTCAATAGGAACTGTAGGTGCTACATGGAAATAAGGAACATCTTAGCTAATTAATTTTTATCTTTGTATTATTCCATATTTCAAAGGAAAATAGCTAGGAATTAAAAAGGAATTAAGCCTAACTGCAAGGAAAGATTGGCCACATGCAGAGGTCTTGGAGTTCTTGGTTTGTATGATAATGTCTTACTATGTGAAGATCACTGAATTGAAAGTAATGGTGTTAGAATTTTTTTTTTTTTCCAGTTTTCCTGGAACCAGAAACATTGGATCTTTTCTTTAATTTGTATCATTCACTTCCACCACTCCTATCTCAGTTAGTAAGTAAAACTCATTCATTATTTCATTAAAAAGTACCTGTGATATTTATCTAAGGGTGGTACATATTTATTTATATTCTTGATTAGGTTTACCTCTCATAAGAGATTCTTACATCATCTGGGATTTATATTACGTAAGCTATTTGTCAGTTTCTATTTATAGTCCATAGTTCCCGTCATTTCACTGGTGAGCCCAAAACCCGTAACTGGTGATTTTGTTCCTGCCTGTAGCCAAGACAACCTATCAACCTCTAAGTATCTTTTTTCCTACTCAGTCCCCCCCAGCTCTTCTTCTGGGCCTCAGTCCAGTAGTTTGCCACCCCACCTGTTACCTTCCCTTTTCTTAACCTCTCTAACTCTTTCTCCACTTTGCTTGGCTCCATGTCAGGCTTGCCATGTGGCCCCCATCAGATATCTCCAAATGAGAAACAAAGGGGATCTGCTCACTTGATTTTGTGCTCATCACTCCAGCTGTTCATTTATTTTTTGAATCAGATTCTGTTGTGTGCTAAAAGATTCTTGAAACTCTTTGGTTATAGTATGGAACTTTGAGACTCTGTATCCCATCTTTGTGGAATCTAAAACAGAGACCAGGCAAGATTGAAAAAAAAAAGAAAGTTGTTAGCTTAATATCTAAGCTTGTAGAAGTGAAGTTGGGGAATTCTTATATTGCCATTTCCTGAAAAAAGATGTTCCATATTTAAAGTACATATCAGCAGTATGTTTGTTTAGATGTGTTATCACCTAGGAGGGAGGAATAGGTTCACAAAAATACTCCCTCCCTTTCTTAGAAAACATGTTTGCTCTCAAATCGAGGGTTTTAAGGTGGTGGTTTTTAAACTGGGTTTCACAGGACACTCATGTTTCCAGGTGGTGCCACAGAACTTCAGCCTCTGTCTTTTAACCAGAATAGTCTTGTTTTTAGTTGTTTAAAAACCATGGTTTCAGAAAGTACAGTTATGTTTTGGGATAAAACAAACAAGCTACTGGTGCTTAAAAGTAGATTGGAAAGCAACTGCTTTAAGAGAATGTAACTGACATTTATTGGGCATGCCCTATCCTATGATGCTTATGTCACTTCATCCTCACAGTGGCCCTGCAAGGTAAGTATTGTTACCTTCACTATGTAGACAAGGAAACAGATCCAGAATGGCCTAGGTGACTTCCTTCAGGGCAGTGAACTAAATTTTGGAGTTGAGATTCAAACCCAGGTGGTTTTGGCCCCAAACCCCTGGATATTTTTATTACGCTAGTGGTTCCTGAACCTTCTACACATCAGAAGGGAGTTTTGTTTTTTGGGTTGTTTGCTTGGTTTTTGTTTTTAACATTAAGGACTGTGGCAAACAGAGTAACATCTAAAAAGACTATCCTCTGATTTTTGTCCCTATTCTCACCCTTGCCAAGAGAGCCAGACAGTTTGTGTGAAATCTCCTAACTGGAATATTTAAATATTGACAAATAATTCTTTTTTTTTTTTTTTTTTTTTAAAGTGGGCAAGTTTACATATGTGGGCCAGTTTGGCCTGAAAGTTGCCAGTTTTGGGCCTCTCACTTAATGAACAAACAGGCTTCAGTGGGTTCCAGTAGTAGAATTAAGAACCCGAGAAGTGAAATTGACTGATAAAGTATTAACTTCAGAAAGATAACTAGGCCGCAGACACTTTGCAGGAATTTTTATAGGGTATCTGACTTTTTCAGCAGCATTTTCCAAATTGTTCCTCAAGATACTAATAAATGGTGTGGGCAAGATGTTTTATCACCAGATAAATTTGGGACATGCTGAATTAAGTAAAGTTAAAGATTTTTTTCCCACTTGCAGGATACCACAGTGCATATTGTACAGTAGTTCCCAAATGTATTCTACAACAAAACCATATTTTCTTTTTGGTGAAACACCTGGTTCGTTGGTTTACAAACAGATTAGGCATCAAAAGCAATTGGGAGCCTTTGAGTGTATGCAGGTCCCGGCTCTGCTCTGGTGTATTTAATATATACAAAAATATTAGAGGAATTTTACACAGAAATAGGAATTCTAGTGGTGGGATTGACGGGTTTTGGGTGGTGGTAATTATTGATGATGTTTAGCTTTCATTGTTTTTGGAATCTATAACACTATTTTATCATTAAAATTAAAAAAATTTAAATGTAAAGAATAGTGTTCCTTACATGTGGCCTTACATTAATTTTAAAGTTGAAATGAATTTTGTTGTTCCTGTTTTTAGGCACTTTCATGTTTAGTTCAGTTTGCTTCTACAAGAAGGTCCTTATTTAGCAGTCCTGAACGTGCCAAGTACCTTGGTAATTTAATCAAGGGAGTAAAAAGGATACTTGAAAACCCTCAGGTATTTTTGAAGTAATTTAATTAATATTTACCATATTTAAATACAGTTTTTCTGCTGAAAGGTGCATAATAAACTTATGACTTTATTACGATTCTGGAAGAAAATAAGTATCATATTCTACTTTCTTGGATCTCATTTGTAGTATAAATGGGCAGCTTTGAAAAATGAATGTTTTCCTGACTGACTGCTACGTTGTTCTTTTTATTTTTCCTGTTCTTTTAGGTAAATATGAATAGAGGTTGTATACCTTATTATGCTTCTGCTTTCTACCATTGTACTTTCCTTGCATTTCTTAAATTACTGAAGTGATTAATTCAGTCATATCTACCTTCTAAACTAGAAGACAGTATAAATCTGGATGTTAATATTGGAATAAGTGGCTTTAAATTATGAATATCTTTTTTGCCCTCTTGTGGACAATAAAAATTTGTAGATTTTTAAATCTACTCTCTATGTTAACTGCAAATCTTCAGTGGCAGTGTTCATTTCAGAGAATTGCACAGCCATTATAAATTAGTGATTTTGGATGCCTAGATAAAATTTGTTTCACTTTTGGTTTAAAATATCTGTAATGAAAGTACAAATATTAAAAGGTTAAATGATGATTTAAGGAGGTTTATCTAAGTCTCTTGGTTATTAATAACTTAGGGGGGACATATAATATCTATACATAAAAAAATGCTTACTCTATAAAGAACAGTTGTTTTTGCAGATTAAGTGGTATTTTATGTGTTGTGCATTAGTTTTATCTTTTCACTGTTGGCATAACTGTGAAATTTATGTGTTTTGCTGATAAATGGGATTTTTACCAATATATCGATACTTTAAAATTTTTAGTTGTTCAGCTCACTATCATCAGTCAATATGTGGAAGATAATATGCTAATATCAGATAATTCTCTTAATTGATTTTCCAGTATCCTCATGTTGATGGTTTATGGCTCTAAAAGTTAATTTGAATATTATATAGATTTTAGAATTATAAATATGTATTAAAAGACCCATGAATACAAAATATATTTTTAAATTAGTCCTTAATAATTAGAAACTATGTTATATTTTTTCATGGGTTGAAAGTTTTTACAAACTCTTTCACTATTAAACAGATACTGAAAGATACTTGAATTCTGTTTCATGCCAGCTATAGTACAGAGTTCTCAAACTATAAAGATAATAACATACATGTCCTATCTTCGAGGAGCTCACTGGGGGCACCTTTCTTGGTCTTCCCTTTTAAGCTGTCCTCCCCACGAAGTTACCTCTGTTTCTTGTAGTACTTTTGTTAAATTTTCTGCTCTACATTGCAGCAGTTTATTTGAATGTCTTAAGAGACAAGGACTTGCTTGAGGACATAATGCCTCTAGGTACTCAATAAATATTTGTTGAATTAAAAGATGTTTCTGTTATTTGTGGGTACACATTTAATGTAAGTCTAGTGGTATTGCTCTTTTCCAGGATTTCAAGAGCCCACTCTTATTTTCCATCTTAAATATTTTTCAGGTCTTGTATTGACTTCTATTTAAGTCACAAGATACACACTCTCTCTCCCTCTCTCTCCACCCTTTTCTGTCTCTTTTCTGTCTCTCATGCAAGTTTTTTTTGGGTAATATAGGGGTTCCCAAACATGACTTAGTCATCATGGTCAAAGTTTCCTCCAAAGCCTCTAGTTTGGATTCCTTATTATTAATCATTTATGACAACATTAAGTCCAGTAGGAATCATTTGGTTTTTTGTTGTTAAGTTTTTTAAAAAGCCTTTCTTTTTGTCTCATAATTTAGGGTTTGTCCAATCCAGGTAATTATCATGAATTTTGTCGATTTTTGGCTCGTTTAAAGACAAATTACCAGCTGGGAGAATTAGTTATGGTGAAGGAGTATCCTGAAGTTATCAGATTGATTGCTAATTTTACCATTACTAGCCTACAGGTAAATAAAAATATATAGTTGATGTTAAACTGTAGATAGTTTTAAAACACTTTCTTGGTAAGATTTGGTAGGGATTTTAAAAAACATTTATTAGAGCACTTTGCTAAAAATGTTCGTTGCAAGATTTTAGGTAAAAAACTTCTTTGTAACAAATTTTATAATAATAAAAATTTAGAGGCCATCTAAATATCTAATAATTAAAGACCGATTTGAGATGCTGTAGTAAAATCTATGTGGAGAAATAAAATAAAGTTTTACAGATTAGTTTTTGGAAAAAATTCTTTTTATAAGTTTGGGGGGAAGTTTTAAAACCATATTTTCCACATGATATCAACTCTGTGAAAAAATATTCCTGGAAAGATTAGAAGGAAGTTCACAAACATTTAACAGAATTTGCTATTTTAAATGTTCATTGGTTATAATCAGAATAAAAGTTTATTTTAAGCTGTATGTTTACTAATTTTGCCTCTCCATTTCTTATTCTAGGAAGACATAATGTCATTTTAAATAACGTTTGCTTTATTTTTTTGTAGCATTGGGAATTTGCTCCCAACAGTGTTCATTATTTATTAACTCTCTGGCAAAGGATGGTAGCGTCAGTTCCTTTTGTGAAATCAACTGAACCCCACTTATTAGACACTTATGCACCAGAAATCACGAAGGCCTTTATCACTTCTCGGTTGGAATCTGTTGCCATAGTTGTGAGGTATTGAAAACTAAATGTTTTTGTTGTATTTTCATCTTCTGCATCTTGGAATTTTTAAAAATGGAGGTATAATTTACCTATGGTAAAATTCACCTTTTTTAGTATACAGTTCTGTGAGTTCTGACAAGTGTATGCCGTTGTGTTTAACAGCACAATCAAGATATAAAATAGTTCCATCACCCCAAAAAGTTTTTTTAGGTTCCTTTGTAGTCAGACCTTTCCCCATCCTCAGCATCTGGCAACTATTGATGTTTTGTTCCCTAAGATTTTTGTCTTTTTTGGATGTTATTACATAAATGAAATCATATAGTATGTAGCCCTTTAGTCTGGCTTCTGTCACTTAGCATAATGCATTTGAGATTCTTCCATTTTGTGTCAGTAGTTCTTTACTTTTTATTGCTGAATAGTATACCATTTTATGGATATATCACATTATTAGTCCACTCACCTATTGATGGACATTTGGGTTCTTTCTGTTTTTGCCTTTATGAGTAAAATAGCTGTAAGTGTTCCTATACAGATTTTTGTATGAATTTAAGTTTTTATTTCTCTTGGATAAATTCCTAGGTGTGAGATTTCTGGGTTGCCTGGTAAGTGTATATTTTACTTTATAAGAAATTGCCAAACTATTTTCCAAAGTTGCTGTATCATTTCACATTCCCACCGGCAGTGTATGAAAAATCCAGTTGCTCTGCATCCTCACCAGCACTTGATATTGTCAGTTTTAAAAAATTTTAGTCATTCTAATAAGTGTGGTGCCTCATTGTGGTTTCAAATTGCATTCCCTTAATAACTAACAATGTTGAGGATCTTTTTATGTGCTTATTTACTATTTGTATATACTGTTTGGTAAAATGCCTGTCAAATATGTTCCCTTTTTTTTATTGGGTCGTTTATTTTCTTATCTTGCGATTAGAGAGGTCTGTATATTCTGGTCACAAGTCTTTTTATCATGTGTGTTTTGCAAATATTTTTTCCCAGTCCATTGCTTGCCTCTTCATTTCCTTAACAGAGTCTTGTAAAGAGCAGGAGTTTTAAATTTTAATGAAGTCCAATTTATCCTTTATTTTTTTCTTCTAGAGGTTTTATAATTTAAATTTAGGTCCATAATCCATTTTGAGTTAATTTTTGTATATGATATGAGGTTTAGACTCAATGTTATTTTTCTTTCTTTTTTTCCTTCTTGCATAGCAAAGACCAGTTATCCCCAACACCATTTGTGGAAAAGACTGTCCTTTCTCCATTGCATTGTCTTTACTCTGTTTTCAAAAATTAATTGACCACATATAGATGGTTCTATTTTTGGACTCTTTTCTCATTACTCTCTGTTTTTCTCCTTCTGCCAGTAGCCCCTGCCTTGAGTACTGTAGCCTTATAATAAGCTTTGAAATTAGGTAGTGTGAATTTTCACCTTGGTTTTCCCTTTTTAAAATTGTTTTGGCTCTTTTACTTCCTTTGCTTTTCTGTATAAATGTTAGAATCATCTTGTCAGTATCTACAAAAAAAAGTCCTGCTGGAGTTTTGACTAGAATTGCATTGAATTTGTAGATTAATTTGGAGGAAGAATTGACATCTCAGCAATATTGAGTCTTTTAGCCAATGAGCATGTTTATCTTTTATTTAGAGCTCTTCTGTGATTCCTTTCATCACTGTTTTGTATTATTCAGCCTTTAGATCTTACATATATTTAAGATTTAATTAGTGTTTTATGTTTTCTGGTGCCTTTGGAGATACTGTTTTTTAAACTTAAATTTCCAATTGTTCATGTTAGTATATAGTAATGAATTCTATATATTGATCTGTATTGCTAGCACCTTGGAAATACACTCACCTGTTAGTCCTAGTAGCTTTCTTGTGGTTCACATTTTCAAATATAGACATTTTATTTCTTACCTTACAGTCTATGTCTTTTATTTCTTTATCCATGATAGAATTTTTATTTAACATAAATAAAGCTTATTTGTGGTGAATAAAAGTACATCTCATTCTAACGTCACCTGCAATCCTTTTCTTATATATTTGCAGAGATAATTTAGATGATCCACTGGATGATACCGCCACTGTGTTTCAGCAGTTGGAGCAGTTGTGCACTGTTAGCAGATGTGAATATGAGAAGACATGCACTCTTCTTGTACAGTTGTTTGATCAAAATGCACAGAATTACCAAAAGCTTCTGCATTCAGCTTCTGGAATAACTGTGGACATGGCAATTCAGGAAGGTCAGTAAATTTTATATGACCATATAAATAATATAATAATATGGTATTATGTTGAATTTTAAGTAGCTTCATTAATCAATTTATTTAATAATTTTACTGCAACGTATTTTTGTTTATTTCCCCCAATTCTATTCCTCTAATAATCCATTAATTTTATTAACCTTCTGGGTATTTTGTTGGTTTGATGGTTTTAGTTCTTTATAAGATTCACAGGGAATATTTCTTTCTGGATTCACTATCAAAAAAAGCTGATAATGATCTTTGAGTAGAGTTTATTAACTTATAACTATCTTTTAACTAATCATGTTTCCCTCTTTGCTATATCTGACTGCAAATTCAGAGCCCCGTTTTAGCCAGTAAAAATTTTCCAAAGACCTCATCGTGGTTTTGCATTTGTTTATTTGCCTTCACCATGGCTTTATTTGATTATTATATTTCAATTTCTCAATTTCCTCTTTATTTTTCATTCTTTACTGAAGGAGGATTTATTTATTTCTGTATATTTCCTTAATACGAAAGGATTTTCAGGAACGTATGGAATTTACACTTTTCAGATTTTAAGTGGGATAACGTATGAGAATGGAACTAGCTATATACATTTCTTTTTTTTTTTTTTAACATCTTTATTGGAGTATAATTGCTTTACAATGGTGTGTTAGTTTCTGCTTTATAACAAAGTGAATCAGTGATACATATACATATGTTCCCATATCTCTTCCCTCTGGCGTCTCCCTCCCTCCCACCCTCCCTATCCCACCCCTCTAGGTGGTCACAAAGCACCGAGCTGATCTCCCTGTGCTGTGTGGCTGCTTCCCACTAGCTATCTATTTTACGTTTGATAGTGTATATATGTCCATGCCACTCTCTCACTTTGCCACAGCTTACGCTTCCCCTTCCCCATATCCTCAAGTCCATTCTCTAGTAGGTCTGTGTCTTTATTCCCATCTTACCCCTAGGTTCTTCATGACATTTTTTTTTCTTAGATTCCATATATATATGTTAGCA